>NC_136522.1:21200041-21387541 GCF_053919585.1 Euprymna scolopes | reverse complement strand
GTCGCCTTTATTGAAAGTTTAAGGCAGACATACATTTATATATTGGTAACTAAAAATTTTCGACCCAAACTGATGAAAAAGCTTGCCCTATCTCTGAATACCCTTTATATAAAATTTCAAATATTTAGACCAGAAGTTGTCTGAGTAATTTGGAAGAGACCGCAGAGGTCAATTTTAAATCGTAATATCTCACAGTTAACAACGAAGCTTGCCTGTCTATTTAATTTGCTCGATTTCGAGAAGATAAATATTCAACATTTGTTGCTTGCCGCATGTGGTGGGTTAGTCTTTTTCCTATAACATCTTGGGGGAAAAAACAAAAAAAGCTTTCAGCAGTAAATGAAATCCCGCAGTCAAACTTGACCTCATTAACTCATTAAAACGGGCACCTGCTAAATCCAAGTAATTAAATAAATTCAAACATGTTTCCGTTAGCATCTCGCAGTGGGGCAATGGTTAACGTCGCACTTTTTTTTTTTTTTCACACTTTAATTTACAACTTTGCCTCAAGGGTTTGGGTTCGATCCTCATACTTACTTTTTTTTTTTAAACCCCCCCCCACTCCCCGGAGTTTCTACACACACCTCCAAACACCCGGGCAACGCCGGGTTCCCCTCGCTAGTACTTTCATAAATCAGAGTCCATTTTCTGTAGGCTGTTTTTGAACCCAGTCAACGAAGGGTATTTTTGCTAGTATATATATATATGTATATATATATATATGTATATATATATATATGTATATATATATATATATATATATATATATATATATATATTGTTAAAATGTTTTTGATGGATATAGAGTGAATATCTACAAGAATTTCACGATCCTATTTATAACTATGCGTTAGAACAATCAACTAATGATAAGCTTCCGACCTCATTATAAAAATATCGAATTTTGGATTCAAGTCAGTTCGCTATCACTCTCCATCTGTACAAGACTGAACTACTGCTGATCCGGACACGATTGATATTTTGCCGTCATCTTTGTTCTTAAGAATTACTCAACATTCGAAATCGTGACTGCATTGATTCTTTGCCGATTTGATTTACTACCGCCATCTTTGTTCAACACTGGGAAATGTAAAAAGACGGTTCAGTATATTTAATAATTTATAAGAATATGCAGAGAATCCATATATCTATAAAAGCGAACTTGTGTGTGCGTGTGCGTCTGCGTGTGTGTGTGCGTCTGTGTGTGTGTATGTGTGTGTGTGTGTGTGTGTGTGTGTGTGTGTGTGTGTGTGTGTGTGTGTGTGTGTGTACATTTCCCTCCCAAACTACTCTGTCAATTTTCAGTCTACACACTCGAGATTTTACATAATGGGTATTGAGATTTGGGAAAATCTTTTTAATCGGTTTTCGGCCAGAAATTTGGCTGTCAAGGGGTTAAAGGTTCAACAATTTGACCTGTAAAAACTCTACCAAAAGTTCTCCACCAATTTTGAGTATAAACACTTTAAATTTTAGATGTAGGTTACTTGGACACAGATCAAAGTTTTTAATTTGATTTCAGCCCAAAACAATAAATGTTAAGGGGTAAAAATTGAGTCAAATTTAAAGAAAATTTGACTTCTGCAGTCTCTACCAAATTACTCAGCCAATTTTTGGTCTAAATAGTTTAAATTTTACATAAAGTACATCCAGTCATAGGGCAAGCTTTTTAATCGGTTTTTGGCCAAAAATTTAGCTACCAAGGGGTCAAAGTTCAAAAGATTTGACCTTTGCGGTCTCTAGCAAACTATTCAGCCAATTTTGGATCTAAACATTTGAAATTTTACATAACGGGTATAAGCTTTTTAATCAGCTTTTGAGCGAAAATTTGTCTGCTAAGAGGTCAAAGTTTACAGAGTTGACCTTTGCAGACTCTACCAAACTCCTCCGCCAATTTGGGATGTATACACTTGAAATTTTAGATGTAGGTTACATGGACATAAGTCAAACTTTTTAAGATATATATAAATATGTACATAAATTTATGAACAGTACATAAGGCCCGAGCAAAATCAACTTTTGTCACTGGCCTATGATATACACAACTGACAGTGAATAAAACACAACACAGCTGGTTTATAAAAATATTTTTATTTATTCCACACTGACAACAGTTTTTGATTCATTATGAAGGGGGTTGACATCAGTGAAAGCGTGTGGCGGAGGTGTTCTGCAGATGTCTTGACGATGAAGAAAATATGTTAGCTTGTCCCCGGTATGTTATTAACTCTGCTCGCTTTGTTGTGTCGATTTATATAAACATTCTTTTATCCTGGAATGTTTAATATTTCCCATTGTCTATTGTCTCTACCTTTTGACCAATATGCTCTCTCATATTTCTGGTCAAATTATGCATTTTGATAGACAATGGTGGAAAACCTTGCATTTCTCACATGGAATTAATTTTTGTGTGTGTAACCTATCGAATGCCTCTCTTTCTGGGGTCATCTGTCAAATATCCAACATCTTGATGTAATGCACTTGGCAGAGAGGCGTTTTAACCAAGTGTCACACACATACACAGCAATTAAGTTGTCGTAATTAGTACAAAACATTAAACAAATTGTAATCCATACCATAGACATGCTCTTGTTTGATCCTTCCCGACCAAATACAGCATACCTCGAAAAGGACTAACTCAAGACACTGACCAATGAAAATCAGCAGACATTTATTTAACTTGATCTTAGTTTCAATCCACTGGGGAGGATAGCAAAGAGAGAAAGAGCGATCAAAATCGCTAATTAATTATATCTTTGTCAGATTATATCACTTTACACGTCCATGCACTTTATGCTCCCAAATGGACTGTTTTCTTCTACCTCACACTTTCTCTCAGAGCCATGTGAAGTCATATTCGTTTCTATTAATTCCCACAGTCTAACCATCTTCACCTTGTGACACTTTCTCTCAGAGCCATGTGAAGTCATATTCGTTTCTATTAATTCCCACAGTCTAGCCATCTTCACCTTGTGACACTTTCTTTCAGAGCCATGTGAAGTCATATTCGTTTCTATTAATTCCCACAGTCTAGCCATCTTCACCTTGTGACACTTTCTCTCAGAGCCATGTGAAGTCATATTCGTTTCTATTGATTCCCACAGTCTAGCCATCTTCACCTTGTGACACTTTCTCTCAGAGCCATGTGAAGTCATATTCGTTTCTATTAATTCCCACAGTCTAGCCATCTTCACCTTGTGTCCATCAAATTGATCCCAGCTGACCTTCCCTTTTCTGTTATTCTCTATTAACTAGTTTATATACATTGCTATTTGATGAATGTCTAGCATTTATGCATATAAATATATACACAAAAATGTATATGCAAAGAGCGATTTTCTGGTTGGCGCAATGGTTAGAGCTGACAATTATCAACTTGATGGTTGAAGGAGTTGCGGATTGGGGTTAGGAAGAGTTGCGGGTTGGGGTTAGGAAGAGTTGCGGGTTGGGGTTAGGAAGAGTTGCGGGTTGTGGTTAGGAAGAGTTGCTAACCTAACCACACTGAATATACAACGAAACAGTGTCTTTGGTTGACCATATAAGCTCCCTCTTTTTGGGGAGGGGTAGAACACTGTTGTCAGGTGATGTCTCCTGTTGCTTTTTAACGTAATGCAAAGCTCTTTATAAACAAAAAAATTGAGCATGGCGGAGTATCAGTCATGTGTTTTAAATAGACATTTGAGATGACAGTTTATGAGTGCTTCTCTCATTTACCCAATGGTTAGAGATGACTATAAACACAGTGACTGACAGTTTGAGCTCAGACTAGTCTTATCTAACTGCACTGAAAAGCTGAGATACAAAGAAACAGTCTGTCTGTTGATGATTATATTCAAGAAAATACAAGCATCAGTTTACGGAAGTATGAGGATTATTCTAAATAACACCCTACCTGAGAGCTCATCCTTCAAACTCTCCGTGTACTCCTCTCACTCCTCCTTGGTCTCTTGATGCTGGGTGGTTACTTTGATGAAGGCCCTGGGTATTAAAAGGTCCTGTCGAGTGAATTACCAATTTCTCCACGTTATAAAAAGATTGAAAGGGAAAATCAACCGGCAATGTCACCAAGATTTGTATTACTGGGGAGTAAAGGCCATTTAAGCCAAAAAAGAAAGATTAACACTTCAACAACTGATCATACGCTTTATATAACCCTATGACTTTGGGTTGGATTTGTCGCAATCCTGGTTGACGGGACCATATTTGTGTATGCTCCTGGTTGTACTCGTCGATCCTGGCTTACAGGACCATAGATGCAATCCAGCAGGGCTACACTCTTAACCCACATCACCTTTTACGACTGGCAAATTGGTGTATCTGCCAGTTTAAAGGGGAAGGTTTTTTATATGAACACCTTTACTTTTCTTTTCATTGCAAATATTTTCAATATTGCAATTTTCTTCATCCAGCTCCACCACCCCGCCTCTTTTGCATATTGTATAAAATTGGGTTTAAGTAGATTATATAACCCTATGTCCTCTGGGTTGTATTTGTTGCAATCCCAGCTCACAGAGCCATAGATGCAACCCAGCAAGGCTACACTCTTAATTGTCTAGTGGTGGACCCCTAAAAATGTAACCAGACAATTACTTGTTATTGGAAACTACCGCTCTGATACTCTTGGCATGCAAAACATGCACGACCCTAGATCTATGTGGCAACTCTTCAGCTAGCTGTTCGTCGTCAGATGCTGCGGTTGAGTTCATCCTTCATAGATGCTTTGGTGAATGGCATCGGTGCTGTAATAAATCGTGTTTCGAGTCAACAATTTAAAAATAACTCTGAGATTATTTCTTAGGAACAAAAATAATTATTTAAAAGATCTTCATGGTAAACTTTGTATAAGGAAAGTAAGTTCTTTGGGTTCTCAACGGCTTCGTGTTGCAGGTTGTTACAATTTAAGTTCGTTCAGACAATTTTCCAGCTAATAGCCTTTCAACTTAGCAAGAGCCCAGGAGCGATACGTTCTCTTCAATGCCAGCCAACCAAATCCCCTGTTTTTCAGAACACAATGGTTTTTATAAAATGCAAATTCCAACCACACATCTTTTGAGATCATTCTGTTTTCCTCTCTATTCTCTCCCTCTCCCTCTCTCAGTCTGTACCTTTCTATCTCCCTCATTTCTCTCCAAATATATACTAAATCAATTTATTTATTTATCTGTCCACCTACCTCCCTATATATTGGGGTTTACCACCGTCCATAAATGTCTGGTTGCTTCGGCATTTAAATATAGTGTGTGGCCCAACATCATCATCGTGTCGCCATGTCAACTTCACTTCTCTTTTCTGTTCACCATATCGGGAATAAATACATATCCCAGACTTTGGAGGAAAGATAAATTTCTTAAACTCCATGTCAAACACCCCACCCAACTCTTAGCCTGTAAGTAAGGTGAATTGGTGTTACCTGGGCATGCAACATTGTTACATCTGATTCTTCACAAGTCTCAACTTAGGCTCTTAACATTTGTGTGTTGACGGCATCCTTTGGTTAGACTGGGCGATTCTCTAGTCATTAACTCTAAGCCTGCGAGTCAGCCTTCGTATGGCAAGTTTATAGATGCAGCGCTGATTCTATACGATAATAAGAATGCAGAAAAAAAGCATTGTAGAAAAGGTTGATATGACGTCAATTAAATACACACACACATAGTTATTTGTGGCAATATCCCTTGTTTGACGGTAAAACAAAAAAGAAAACTTTTTGTTTCAAAATAGATGTAAGTTAGAAAAGATAAGGGTAGGTCACCATTACTGGTGGAACAAATTAGGGTTAGGGTTAGGGTATGCTGTTATTATTAAGAAAATTAGATGACTTTTGCTTCAGTAAAGCATAGCTTCTCTTCATGCTAACATTCTTAGTTGAAAATAGATGTTTAAGAGGAAAAAAAGTAGCGTTTTGCACCATCCTATCTTAATGGTTCCTCTATTCATTTAACGTCACTTTTCCCTTGTCCAGGGGGTCAGACAAGTTTTGATATTTCACAAGCTCACTTTCCAGTTCTCATAGTTTAACAGCCTCCAAATTGCACTCCATATCGTCTTGTCTAATTACTTACTTCCAAGTTTTCTTTGGTAAGTCAACCTTCAAGACGTCCATGCTCCTGCAAGCAGTAGTACGGTCAAGCACCATATAAGGTTAAATATTAGTGGAATTTTTCCAATTAGAATTTGAGCAGGTTAATGTGTCCTACCAGTGACGTCATGCAGATAGAAAACGGATAGAGATGGTGAACGAGCAAGTTTTTTTGTCTCTTTCAACTGAACCACCAGCACTTGAGATTTTGGATAATTGCTTCCTCTCCACCTGTAGCGGAGGAGAAAGAGGTGGAGGGGGATTTTTATTCCTTATCAGAGATGACCTTGATGTTTTATTTTTCAATAACTTTGTCTAACCATTTCTCTGCGAGTAAGGCACCAAACAACTCCTTTACTTTGGCAGCATTCTCCCAGGAAGGCTTGAGTTGGCTCCTTGCATAGAATGCACAGCATTCCAGATGAATACAGACAGTGCATGATAGTCTGCAGCAATCAAGATAGTCAGGGGCAGCATGGTAGAAGTGATGCGTGTTGTTCTTGCTGGTCTGGGAAACGGGTTGGAAACTTAACCATCTGTGAAAGGGAATGGGATATAGAGAAGTTATGTGTTGTGCTACCAGCTGCGTCTGTGTAAGTAGAGGATCCAAGCCAGTTGCAGTGGCGGACATTGAAGTCACAAAATACATGCACTTGTGTGCTAGTGTTGAGGGAGAGTGCTGTATCTATGCTGTCAGAGACTTTGTTTAATAGGGTGCAGTCCTGAGCTGAGGGAGAGCGGTAGAGAAAATAAAATTAGCTAATATTATGTTGCATGTTTAGTCTGAAGCACATAAAGGCTTGACTGTTCGATTCTAAGTTTGTTTCTCTAGTAAGGGGGAGATTGTTACGAATATAGACTCCAAATGTAGCTATGTCTTCATCCAATCTCCACATCACATCTTCATCAGTCTTGAAGTGGTTCTGAAGTTATTGCTTTGTGGATGAACTCTCCTGGGTTGTGGCATGCAGTGTGACCAAACCAAAAAAGTCTCCTCTTTAAAAGAGTTGGTTGAGGGAAATAATCCTGCTTGATATCCAGATTTGTCTATTGGAGACAAAATGGTGCCAGGAGACTTGCAGAATTCAGTGGAGGCAGTATAGATCAAACACTACCAACCTTTTGAGATCTCCAACCCTCATCAGCCAGGTCTTGCAGCCATAGAGAAGAATCATCAGAACACGCGCCTGATAAATCCAGACTTTTGTGCCTATTGCGATCTCAAAACAAGACCACAGACGGGGTTGCAAGCGATCAAAAGCATGCTGAACATTGTTGATTCAAACGCCGATGTCATCATACCCCTTACTTGTGGCGAAAAACATTGAGTCTAAGTATTATATTTAGGGATGAGAGATATAAGAAGGATGATACCTTTTGTTCTCCGAACGGCACCAGATTATAAACATATAAATTGTATGTATGTTTGTTTAGCCAGGGGATATGATATTGAAGTATAAACTGAGTCTTGTTGTATCAGAGAGTTATCACACGGGTATATATTACAATTCATATTTACTTAAAGGTATCAATTTTTATAAGAAGAATAATATATGTCTCATACCTTTTCTTTCTCCAAGAGTTCTATCTTCACTATTCAACTCCGTGATGAAAAATGAAATGACCAACACCATAACCAATTGAGACCTCTGTTCTTCCTTCTTTTGTGAAACCACAGAACAACACTTTATATTTTTAATATATAAATTTATTTCAGTTGTCTCAAATGGTCTTCACTAGAGCCTGCATTTCGTTTACATGCTTATTCTTCACAGCCTCGTTTCCTGGCTTCAAGTACATCTATTCACTTTCATGACTAAACTCCAACTTTCAACTCTAAACTTCCCAACCTCCTGACCTCTGTCCCAGTACGTCATCATTCAAAAAGCACACATATCCCTTACATGTGACCTTTCCCCGTCTGCCTGCCCAAAGTTATTTTGTTTATTTAACCTAGCTAATTTATGTAAACATCTTCAGCTAAAACCCATTGCTACACTTTATTCTATAAACAATAAATAACTCCCAATATAAACTATTTTAAGAATATCATTGATTAGATAGATAGATAGATCGATTATAACTAATTAACTTAACAATGTTAATTAGCCAACACTCCTTTTCTTTTTTTTTTTTTTTTTCAAAATGTATACCGATGGATACATTTTCTAATTTCCCTATTCTCACTTTATTTTTCAGTGAGCCAAGAAAACGCCAGATAACATCTCTAATATGCATTTTTTCCAATTTATTCATCTTTTTTCAACAAGTGTATGGTGCAGACATATGTTTTCTATGTCTCCCATTTTATTTGGTTTATTCGGCCGGATCCCCTTTTCTACAGCCCATGGCATCACTCAGGGATGTGAGTAAACTAACCTCATGTTCGTTAACAGCTGCCACGTCAGTCATCCCCGCAGCCATTTCCAAAATTTTAACAATGTCAGTTATCCAACATAAGTATTTGAAGCAATATACCTCTGTTAGTATTTCCTGACTGACAAGAATCATGCTTTACTCGGATGGTAGGAATTTTGCAGAGAGGACTTTTGTTTTTGTAGCATTTATCTTCATACTAATAGGTGTGAAGTGGTGCATTTTGTTTATGGTTGATTAGATGTTGGCAAAGTTTGCTCAGAGACCGGTTATGTCATCAGCATAATCAATGTCAGTCAGGACGAAGTTGCAGCCAACAGAGACACCAGAAAACTCGGCCAGTGCATTACAGGTGATGCAGCATTGATTGTTGCCAGACCCCCTCCCCTCTCCAGAAAAAAAAAAAAAAAAACTTATGTTGCATTTCTGCTATCTTTAAAAGAATGACGGCACACTGATATAAGAAAATGTAAAGAATATATTTTTTTCGTCAGTGACGCTGATGAATGGTTGGTTGTTAGAAAGATGTATGTATGGGGATTCGATGGGTTGATTCTTGTCAGGGCCCAAATCGTCAACCAACAGTATCCTTTTTGATAGTTATTATATAAACATTTGTGACCATCTAAAACGCCCCTCCTGAGATAGCATCGTCAGTGTATCCACAACTTCAGAGTGTTTTATTTGGCCATTGTTATTTTACTGAATTAACCTGACTTTATTACACCTGTGTAAACTTTAGCTAAAAATGACCTTTCAAATATCATACTCTTAACTTAGCTTCTTTGTGACAATTGATCAAGTTCGCTATTTCTTCCCATGTAAGTGCCTGGTGTCAGGTTCATTATTTTTATTAAAATGACTTTTTGGTACATTTGATAATTATTTTGTTGTTTCTTGCATTTGGCCTGGAATATGCTTTTATCAAAATGATTTCTCAGTATATACACTTGTCCCTTGAGTGCTTGCATGATCCAAGCATCTAATCTCCTGAAACCAACAAAGATCAATCAATCTGCAAGATATTGTCTCCACTTCTTTGGTTCTTCCTCTCATTGTTTCCACATTTAAAGATGCAAAGCTAAGCATATATGTGGGATTTCGCTGGATAACTACCTGGTTAGTCCACTTTTGGGTACTTATGCAAAATGTTATTATTTAGAAACCCATTCATGGGAAGAGAAGAAGTGAGACGTTTTGTAACTATTCTGTGCTTTCATCTAAGAATTTAATTAAGAAATTACCGCAAAAATTGAAAATACTTATGCCGAATATGAACTATGCTGAAATAATAGTATTATTATTTAGAAACCCATTCTTAACATGGAGAGAGGAGGGCATTTTTTTTTTTTTTTTTTTTTAACTATTCTATACTTTCACCTAACAATTTTATAAAGAAAAGGAAACCATAAAAATTGAATTTAACTTGAAAATGCTATCTATAAAATAGCATAGTCTGTATATATAATTTAATTGAAATTATTGGGACGTTTATTATTTATTAATTTATTTATTGCGGACTATTAGCCTTATCTTTCTTAGTTGTTGTTTGATAACGTTTCGGCCAACTATTCCTCTAGCCTTCATAAGATGGTAACCACGACGGGATAGGAACTCTGAATCTCCTAACTGCATTTTCAGCAATTACTGCCATCCATAGTGAAGACAACAACAATGGAAAGCAGTAATTACTAAGGGTGCAGTTAGGAGATTCAGAGTTCCTATCCAGTCGCAGTTACCACCTGACGAAGGCCAGAGGAATAGTTGGCCGAAACATCGTGAAACAACAACTAAGAAACATGATAATAGTTTGCAATAAATAAATTAGCATAATCTGTATTCTGCAATAAGTACCCACTTTTGAATGTAGATCTTGTAATGTTTTTTAACGAGATGAAACAAAACCCAACACATGATGGCATGTTCGAAATAAATTGGAGGAAATTCCAAAACATTATGCACAAAAGTGTGAAATCAAAAACTAAAACAACAAAAACAGCAAACACACACATATATATATATATATATATATTTTTTATTTTTAATGATTAACAAAGTTTTATATGTAAAGAAGAAAATGTAAGGCAGCAGTATTTAAGCATAAGTTGAGGAAAAAGAAATGGATATTTTTTTTATTTTTGCTTAATCTGTTTTTTTTATTTTTTTATTTTGCTTGGTCTTTTTTTCTTTTAATTTTTATATAAAAAAGAATTTGTTTAAAGGATGTATATTATAATAATGAAAAAAGAAACAATGAAGTTTATAAGAGTATATAACCTGTTAATTTCAATATTATACAGTTATTGGTTGATATATGCCGGCGGTTTCAGAAGTTAAATGCGGTTTATAACTGCTAAAAACAGTAAAAAATGTCTTGCTGCTATTAGTTACGTTTGACTTTGAAAAACACTCGTATAGTACGACCAATCAATAACTGTGAAACTGGAAGAAACACATATATATATATATATATATATATATATATATATTACACAGAGAGAGAGAGAGAGAGATGGAATTAGAAGAGAAAGAGAGAGATGGAGAGAAGAGAGAGATGGGAAGAGAACAGAGAGAAAGAGAGAGATGGTAAGAGAAAAGGTAAAAAGGGAAGAGGGAAAAGAAGAGAGATAAAGAGAGGGCTGGGAAGAGAATGAAAGAGAGAGAGATGGGAAATAGAAGACAGAGATGTGAATAAAAGAAAGAGAAGAGAATAAGGAGAAAAAGAAAGGGGAAAAAAAGAGAAAAAACCAAATACACAAAAAATATAAAATCGAAATTATTGAATCTCTGGTAACATTTTTTCGGCTTCTCTTTAAACCGTATTAGTCCAGTTAATCTGTATTAGTCCAGTCAATCTGGCTGATTTTTTGGCTGAACCTCAAACAAATTGCTAACAAAGGTTTTTAACTTGTCAGGAATAATCTTTCTTTCAGATAAAAAAAAAAAGTTTATCAAAATTAGCCTTGACAAAAGGGGTCAATGGCCACCATCTTTAAAGAGTCCTGCCGATTATAGCCTCCTTTTTTCAACTCAATTACTGTAAGTTAATCTTAAAAAATAACAAATGTAGCAATGTAAAATTGAATAAAACCAACAGTTTTCATAAAGTTAAATATAATTATAACTTCTTTAGTTTGGTTTGGTTTGATTTGACAGCATATCAACCTTTTAAGATCAGTTAATGCCAAGAACAATCATTTTTTGATAAACATTTCATTTTTTCCACATTTTTTTTTTAAATAACACAATGTGCACATTCCTTTATGATTTCTTATGCTTTATTTTTGTCTCTCGATGTATTACTGCAGGAGCTTAATAATCTGATATTCAAATTTCAGGAAGACCAACTGTGGACCATAATGTAAGGAGTATTGATGGATTCAACACATTCAATGGTATGGGTATCATAGCATCTTTTACGCTCAGGAAAGTTAAAGCAAAATATTCATAACTTTAATGGTTGGAAAAATATCCAAGAGTACACTTTAAAAAAAAAAAAAAAAGGACAGGCAATTACACTTGGGTCCAAAGTTTCGTTCAGCAAAGATGAAGCAGTTGAGACTGATCCACAACTCCTATTCCAGAGACTGTGTGTGCTATCTACCAATGAATCCTCAACCCAGCAACAGCAAGAAGATTTCCAGTATGAGCTTTGTGGTTACCCACCTGCACTTTTTGGTTACTTTGGACTACCGCAAGAGGCAAAAGAAAAAACGGCTTCGGCAGACACAATATGGGAACTGATTTCCTCTGTACAATCAGGTTCACAGTCTTCAGATCCATAGTATCTCTTAGATGGTGGAGCACTACTTCAATGCCTTGCATTGGCAAAATGGTCACACATTTGATGAGATCTGTGCTCAATATCGCAGATATGTCACAAGATATGGAGAGGCATGCATTGTCTTTGATGGGTAGGACAGTGGTCCATCTATTAAAGACGCGACTCACCGACGCCGAGTTGGGGGCTCTGTTGGTGTTAATGTGTCACTGACTCCTTTCATGGTGTTCAAATTAAAAAAGGATATTTTCCTTGCTAATCAATGAAACAAACAATTGTTTATTGACTTGATTGGAAAGAGTTTGAAGGAAACAAGATGTAAAGTATTCCATACATCTGGAGATGCTAATGTATTGACTGTGAAGACTTCTCTAGAACTTGTACAGACAGGAGAAACCATTTTGACAGCAGATGACATTGACCTATTGGTCCTCCTATGTTATAATGCCAATAGAGTTACATCTTCATGCCATAACCAAACGCTGGTGAAAAATAGTGAAAGTCTGGAGCATCAAAGAGATGAGAAAATCTTTGAGAGATGTGGTTCCAAGGAACTGAGAAGGCATCATCCCTTTGAAAGGTGATGAAGAATAGAAATTTCCTTAAATAGGCAGAAGTGTTTGGCAAGGAAAGTAGTGCAGAAGAGGTTATTGAAGCTGAGGAGAAAGCTTTAGTGCGCCTGTACAATGATAATGATGGGAAAACATCAATCATCTCCGACTGAGGCGCTTCAAGGATAAGGTTGCAAAAAGCTCAAAGTATGTTGATGTCAAATCATTGCCACCAGCAAGAGCAGCTACGAAATTCCACAGCCCCCAAGTTTACTCCCAAATTCAAGAATGGAAAGGTAGAAACCAGCTAAAATCTGACGAGTGGGGACGGAAACTTTCAGATGGTAAATTACAACCAATCAAGACTGACTTACCACCTGCTACTATAAATTTGTTGGCTATAATTACGTGTAACTGTACTTTAGGGTGTACTATGGCAAAATACAGTTGCAGGAAATATGGCACTCACTGTTCAAATTTGTGTGGTAATTGCAAAGGTCTCTACTGCACCAACTTGTCACAGCCAGATCTTGATGATGATGATGACGACGTCGTGACTTTTGACTAATTCTCGACAAGAAATGTTCTTTGGTCCGTTCATAAACTTGTTCTGTGATGGTTATGCAAAAACTTTGCCCTGGCATTCGACCAACTGACCATTGCTTTATTGTAAATTGTACTTAGTACCTTTTTTTTTTTTTTTTTTTTTTTTTAGAAAATTTCAGGAATTAATGTGAAAATTGTTGACTTGAAAAAGGCTACTTAGTCTGTTTTCGTATCTTTTATATTAATATTTGTATAAGAAAGAAAAAAAAGCATGAAAACAATGGCAGGGCTAGTCATTTTCTGGTGTTAGTTTATTATGAAGCATATTGCTATTTATCATTACAATTTAAAACATCAAGAAAATATCAACCTAGCTTGCAGTCATGTAAAAAATTTTTTATTTCTAATCTAATAAAGGTCTTTTATCAGGAAAAACGTTTATTTTTGTCGGTAATCATCAGAAATAATGGACATACTTGTCAGAAAATGTCAGGATTATGTCTCGATATTTTAATATAGTTAAGTTGGATTTAATCCTTTGGACTTTGAAAGGCGTTGGCAACCTAGCGAAGAAGTATATTTCAACCTTTCATGATATGGTAATTTTGTTAATTACGTATAGTCTTTTTCGCTAGTTATCACATTTTATGTCAGAATACAAAGTTGGATTTTAACCCTTTAAACTCTGAAAGGCCAATATATCAGCCTAGGTGACCTAGCACAAAAGACTACACGGCCAACATTTCGGCCTCTTATGATATGCTAATTGGTAATTTTGCTAATTACATATTGTCTTTTAGACTAGTTATTGCATTTTACCTCAGGATTCAAAGACTGAAAGATGGCAGCTGTTGACCCCCTTTCGCCAAGGCTAATTTTGGTAAACATTTTTTTATCATGTCCACAATGTAATTTAAAATATTTGTTAGCAATCTGAAGTTCAGCAAAAATTTGTCTGGACTATATGGTCGCCTACACAAAAAAATATAACAATAGAAAAAGTTAACACAAACGATTTAACAGATGAAAAACAGGTTTTCTACAAAACAATCACCATGACTGAGTTTTGATTTCTTGGATATCAAAATTCAGTTGATGTTTTTTTATTTTTTATTTTTTTCAATTGAGTCATTTTTTTTTCAACACAAAGCTTTAAACATATTCTTTTCATGTGTTTTTATGTGTAAGCTGATCATATTTTAATTTAATTTTTTTTATGGTTCTTTCTTGAAATATTTGCTTTTCTTATAGCAAATATTTTTATTTTGTGTCTCTTTGATTTGTTCATCATGCTGTTCCCAAAATTTAAACATACAAGAAAGAAGAAAAGAAAAAAAAAAGGAAGGAGAAACGGAGAAATAGAAGAGAAGAGGAGGAAGGGAAGGAAGAAAATGAGGAGAGAGAGAGAGAGGGGAAAAGGAAGAGAGAGAGAGGGGAAAAGGAAGAGAGAGAGGAGAAGGAGGAAAGAAAAGGAAAAAAATATAGAAAAGGAAAAAGAGAAATAGAGGAAGGAAAGGAGTAGAAAAGGAGAAGAAAAGCAATGAAAAGGGAAGAAAAGAGGAGAGGAAAAGGAGGGGAAAATGAGGAAAGAGAAAGAAGAAAAGGAAAGGGAGAAATAGAAGGAGAAAAGGAAAAAGAGGAGAGGAGGAAAGGATGAGAAAAAGAGGGAAAAAGGAGAGAAAAAGGGAGAAAAGGAAAAGAAAGGAAAGGAGCGGGAAAAAGAAGGAAGAGGATGGGAGAAAAAAGGAATGAGGAGGAGGTGAAAAGAGAGAAAAAAAGGATTAAAAAAAAAAAAAAAATGGACAAATTAAAAAAAGGAAGGAACCAAAAAAGAGGAAATGGAAAATAACATTGTAACCCACCCTCCCACACAATCTTCAAACTTCTTTGGGAGCAGAATTTTCTCCAATGGAAAAAAATAATGTACAATCACACTGCAATAAGAGCAATATCTTGTTTTCTCAAATAAACCAATTTTTCAAAGTGAATGATTCATGATAAAATCACAAGTGTAGCCATTTTGCCTGCATTATAAAACTATGGTAGCACAAAACATTAATTACACTTGTTATTTAAGTATACAAAGCCAGTATTCAAGAAATACACAAATGTCTAAATGGTGAAGGTTTGATGCTGCTGTATTTTAACACAAGATGGCGATACTCTTAATGATTTCATGCCAAAAGTAAACTTAAAAAAAAGAGATACATTCTCATCTAGATGCAAAAAGTTTGGTTATCCCTGAGAGCCACGTGTTTTTTTGACTTCCTGTATTTGCTGACTCTTCCGTTTCATGGTAAATGCCTTGCAAAAGTCCCTTCTGATTAATGCTTACCCATTTAAAAATAAGCAAATGAAATTGGTTATTTATAAGAACAACAATATTTCAAAGCTGGAACACATTAATTAGAAGGGACTTTTCCAAGGTATTCATTGTGAAACAGAACGGTCAGCAGAAACTGAAAGTAAACAAAAAAATGCACTGAACTTGGGGGATAACCAAGAGTTTAAAAATGGTGACCATACCGTACCCACCTGAAAAAAATGTAACTATTTAAAAAAAAAAAAAAAAAAATTAAGACATTTTTTTTTTTTAATAGCGGTGTGATTGCAACAAAATGTTAAAAAAAAAAAAAAAAAATCACTTGAAGCAGTTTGAATATTTTACAGCTGATGACCTTTGTCTTTGTCATCATTTCCCTAATCGGTGGTACAAGTAGAAAAAAAAAAAATGTCCCTTCTGCATTAATATTCCTGGTCAAGTCCCCTTGAGTCAAGAGTTGCCTCCCATGATTCTTCTTCAGCCTTTGCAAGGATCAAGACCACTTTGCCATTATAAAACTGAAATATTAAAATAACACAATCAAATTACTAGCGATTACAAATATTAAAATAACACAATCAAATTACTAGCGATTACAAATATTAAAATAACACAATCAAATTACTAGCGACTCATCAACAAATTCTTTGGATTACTGTTCCCATCTTAAGAATCATTTTCACACCGTTTTGGTCAATCTAACCTCAGAACTTCTTCAGGTTATCTTGTCAAACTCTGGAATTTGATCAGTATTTTACACTGAACCCTTTATGGGGTAGAATGCTCTTGTTCCATCAGCCATGACTGGATAGAGGTCCTAAGTAATTCACAATTCTATTTTTTAGTCACCCACAATGAGAATTGAACCTTCAAACTTTAGGAAAATATCACTTTTTTACAACTGATTTGTCCAAGTACTCTAACCACTGCGCCACGAGTCCTTTGGAAGAAGGTCAGAGGTTACATCGATTGAAACGTTGTGAAAATGGCACTCAAGATGCGAACAATAGTCTGAAGAATCCAAATAATATGAATAACCAATCCTCATCTAAAAAATTCAGAAACGCAAATTCGTTTAATTTAATGCCAATTTATATGCTGACATTTGTTGGACAGTTTCTTTGATGAAAATCGCTCCAGACAAAGCATGAAGTCACTTAATGTAAGGACCTAAAAAGAACAAAAGATGATTAAAGCAAAAACAGGGGGTATGCCTATGAACCTTAGTCTTAAAAAGATAAAAAAAATCCAATCAGGAGAAAAACAATTAGCAGGAAGAAAATGGCAAGGTTTCCTTCTTTGTTTAATAGTTAAATCATTTTTTTTTTTTTTGCTACTGCTTGCTGACATGAGCTAGCAGACCCTGGGTGTGGCAGCAAGACTCGGTGCCAGACCACAAGTCAAAAGAAATCCAAACTTGGCTTTAGAAGGAGTGCTATGACTTCGAATCTTCTCTCACTGCCTCCCCTCTTCCCCCAATCTGAACCCACAGGACTACTTTGTTTGGTCATACGTCGAGAACATCACCAACATGACCTCCCACAACACCAAAGCCAGCCTGATTGAGGTTGAAGGATGTTACATTGAATAGATGTAAGTTCTACTACATAATCACGTTACTTGAATTGGTTTTTTCAATAAAAGTTTAAAAAAAAAAAAACTGCAGCATTGTTTTTTTAGGGCAACAACTTTATCGTTCTACCACAGTACAATACAATGAATCTGGTGAAAACTATTTACCCACACGGTGATTACTGTTACCAAATAGCATTAGATCGATACATCAAATTTGGAAAAAAATCTGAATTTAAAATTCCATCGAACTTAAAACCATAATCAATCTTTTCATTGTCAAGCCTATATAAGAGGTGTGGGACTTCATTGACTACAATATGGGCCAAGTAGTGAAAATTACAAAAAGTCTCTCCTTCAGCTCCACTCACATAAATTAAATGTCAAGAAAAAAAAAAATTCAAATTTTACTATTTTTATAAAAAATATTTTTAATTATTATAGGGTAAAAAAAAACATCCATGTATATATAACTTTGTTATAATCCTACTTTTAACACTAATAATAATGATAATATAAAATAAAACACAGATAAAAATAATCTATATATTAATACGATAGCGTGTGTTATTTTTGTGTTATGCTTACATCCGGGTCGTTTAATTGTTATGTACTTCCATTTCTTTTAAATAAATAATTTTAACAAGAATTCTTCATAAGTTTTGGTTTCGATTATAGCAGATGGTACTCAAGTCATCTATTTTTTTTATAGATAATTTTACCAAGAATTCCTCATAAGTTTTGGTTTCGTTTTTTTTTTTTTACACAGTGATCACCACTTATCAAGGCCTGGAAGCCACTCAGAGATAAGGGTTATTGCAAGTACAGTACGTTAGTGTGGAGATTTGATGAAGTGTTTAATTAAGGGGGCGGGTCATTAGGAATTTGTTAACATTGGACTTGAAGACATTCAAGTTGTAGTCCGGGGGGAAGCAGGCAGACGGAATAGAGTTCCACAGGCGTGCAGTTCTAAGAAAGAAGCTTTGTTCATGGAATCCGCATTTTGATTTAGGCACAGATATAGAGTGGGGGAAATTTTTCACTCACAGTGGATTCAGCTAGACGGGTGTTTTTCGTGAAAGATTGGCGAGGGGGGACCAGAGATTGGAGTTCAGACGAGCACCTGCCATGGAAATAACGATAAAACAAGGATAGGCTCGCAACGTCTCTTCTGTGGGAGAGAGAGGTTGCAGGGTAGAGAAAAGGGCATCCCCCACTGAGCCATGAAGTCTATTTTGTACTCTGTCAAGGCAGGATAGGCTGTTTTTAGCAGCTCCTGCCCAGAACAGCTAATGGCACCTAGGTAATCTTTTTTTTTATAAATAATTTTATCAAGAATTCTTCATAAGTTTTGGTTTCAGTTTCGATTATAGCTGAAAGAACTAAAGTTATATATATATATATAAGTTTGGGATTCAGTTTCAATTCAAGCTGATGAACACAAATCATATGGATATATTCTTTTATTTTTGAAATCGTAACTTTATAATATATAAAAATCAATAGAACATTAACGATAATATATACGAAATCTGCAAGAATTAAAATACCATATTTAAGAGTACTTTACGACTAGGCTTTGCCGGGCGCTCATGCTAGCTTAGATAAATACTTTTGCAGTTTTAACAAAAGAGCTACAATAATATCAGAGTGTCTCCATTTACACTGAACATTTACAGAATGCCAACATCAATATATTACATATGAATGAGTCCCCTGTGGAATTTCCACAGGTCTCGCTAGTGAAATATTAATATAATTTGAAGTATAAAAATCAATAATTGTAAAAAAATATATAATCGACAAGCAGGGAGACATGATGTTGCCCAGAATTGAATGAGGATCAACAAATCCTTCACGCCATACTTTGTCACCAAAATCAGTGAAATTTGCCTGTTTGGGATCCACTGCGCTGCACCAGGAGGAAGCTTCACATGCCTGTCTGAAGTGACTTTTTCCATGATACATTGTAGTCTACATAGCACTGTAGAGAACCTAGCATTGATTTTATGAAATTATTTTATATATAATGGCTTGAATTAAAGTTTAAAATTCAAGAGTCAAGTATCATGGTTCGATTGTGCTCTAACCAGAAACCTTCATTTCGAAGGTGTCCCTGTCATATTAAAGAACCTACTATTTTATAAGCCAGTTCCTTAAAAAATATATAAAATAAACAAAAATAGAGCAAAAATAATGAAGATATAAAAGAAAATCTAAGAATTAAATAAATTGCACGCCTGTGGAACTGTGTTCCTTTTTCCTGCTTTCCAACTGACTACAATATGGTTGTCTTCAAGTCCAATGTGAACAAATTCTTGATTAGCCATCCCATTAAGTAATCCAATTTACCTAATTCCCACTACTAAAGATTACTGCAACATTTTCCCATTGACTACTGGACATTCATTAACCCTTATCCTCATCTTAGAGAGACTTCATGTTTTGACAAGATTCTAGGTCTGACCTTTACCCCTAATCTGAGATGGAACACGTACATCAAATCCGTTACCAAGGCTGCAAGAAAAATGGTGGGATCATTCTACCGCTCCAGTATATATCTCACTGCTGATGCAATTCTCTACCTGTATAAGAGACAAGTACATCCAAGGATGGCGTAACTATTACCACATCTGGGCAGGAGCTGCTAGAAGCAGCTTATCCTGTCTTGACAGAGTTCAAAATAGACTTTGTAGCCTAGTGGGGACACCTTTTTCTCTTTCCTGCAACTGCTTTTCTACAGAAAAGACGTTGCGAGCCTCTCTTTGCTTTATCGTTATTTTCATGGCAAGTGCTCATCTGAGCTCCAATCTATAGCCCCCCCTCACTGGCTTGACTTTTACAGAAAACACTCATCTTTCTGAAACCACTATCAATAATTTCCCACACTCTTTATCTGTGCCTAAACCTAAATGCAGATTCCATGAACAAAACTTCTTTCTTAGAACTGCACGCCTGTGGAACTCTGTTCCGTTTTCCTGCTTTTCAACTGACTACAATATGGTTGTCTTCAAGTCCAATGTGAACAAATTCTTGATGAGCTTAAGTAATCCAATTCACCAAATTCCCCTTACTAATGATTATTACATGTTTCTCTTGACCTCTGTACACTCATTAACCCTTATCCTCGAATGGCCTCCGGGCCTTGATAAGTGGCGACTCCTTTGTAATAAAAAAAAAAATTTAAAAAAAAAAAAAACTGTGCATGTGTGAATCATTCATATTATGTTAAGACCAAGCCGGTTAAAAGATTGTGTCAAGTTGGCCTAATGGTTAACGTACTTGTCTCACTGTCTTTAGGTTTCAGTTTTGATTTCAGCTGGAGAATTTTTTTTTTTTTTACCTACAAAGAGTGAACTGTTTAGAAAAAACATAATACTCGCATGCACATGTCTCAGTGTCTTTTTTTCATATTTTTTTTTTTTTTTACCTACAAAGAGTGAACTGTTTAGAAAAAACATAATACTCGCATGCACATGTCTCAGTGTCTTTTTTTCATATTTTTTTTTTTTTTTTTTTAAGGAATTTGATGTTACATTTAATTCCGGGCAACGGCGGGTACATCTTCTAGTAGGATATATTAATGATAGTAAAGTACCTATTTACTATGCCTCCCTACGGGACAGAGTTAGACACCAGGGTCGTTTTTTAACATGGAGAAAATGATAGTAAAGTAATCCACGTTATAAATTAAATTTTAGTTAAATCAAAAGAATTAGTTTTACAGTTTATCGGAATCGGTACCAGAAAACTTTGAGCCTCGTTTCCGATGCCAAAGCCAATTCCTTAAATTATCTTCTTTTTTTTTTTTTTATTTAATTTTGGTTTAAGAAACATCTCTCACTGCTTGTAGTAATAATAAGATAATAAATATTTATTGATTTAAACTTCCAGTAAAACTAAAATCTCTAGATCACCCCCCCCCCTCACAAGTGTGTTTTTATGTTTGAGAAAATATATGCACATTTAAGATGTATTTTTACAGTAATCGAGACAAAATAATAATTTTATAGTTAAACATTTAAAGATTTATAAAGAATCAGAATCGGTAATTGTATCAGAATTGAGAAAAATATTGGAATCGTTCATCACTACTAAATACATAAACTCCCAGAAAAATATATAAAAATCAGATAAAGGGCGTTTGTACAAAAAAAATCACCACAATCAAGATGCACAATATTTTCTCTTTTTTTGGCAGGGCGGGGGATTTGCACCATTAAAATAAAGTCGAAAGATTGACAACGTTCCATCATACAGGGATATAAAAGTTATGCAAAACTGTTTTTTTTCTTATTGCTTTATCTTTTTTGTTTTTGCCGAGAATGGGGCATCCTATTAAATGCCAAACATTTACCCATTATTTCAAAGACTCAAAATGATAGAACTGTTTGGACATGAATTTCACAACCTGGTCAATATGCAAGCCTCCTAGACCTTTTTCTCTCAACTTCCCCTGAGCTATGTTCATGTTCCGTTCATTCTCCTCTAGGATCCTCCGACCATTCCGTCGTATCAGTTAAGATAAAAACGAAATGTAATAAGTCCCCAGACGTACCCCTCCACCGTACTGTATACCAATACTCTATGGCTGACTGGGATATATCTGATTTACCTCTGCATTCCATATTTAAAAAGGATGTGTCCTCTATAGTATCAGATCTGACCGAATGGTTAATTGTAGGCATAGACCGATTCATACCATCTAAAAAAATTCCAAAAACCTTACAGCCAGCCATGGTTCTCCCCAGAATGTGCTGCTGCTATCGCGCACAGAAATCACTTTTTCCATAACTACCAACGTAATAAATGCACTGAGACTAAAGCTGCTTTCAAGAACGCCAGCAACCACTGTAAAAGAGTAATAAAAAATGCAAGAGAGCTATACGCCCAGTCTGTTAAATCCAAAGTAGTTGATCAGCGGCTTGGTTCCCACCAGTTTTGGCAAATAACAAATAGGATCCTGAACAGAAGTGTGCGTTCTATCCCAATCATTATCAATGGATCAGAGGTCATCTCGTCAACATCAGACAAGGCCAAACTATTTGCAAAGAACTTCGCAGCTAATTCTACCCTATGCGACGAAGGCCATCAACTCCCCATATTTCCTCCTATAACACAGAACACGCTAAGTAACATACAAATATCTGTGCATGAGGTCGCTAAGCTAATCAAGAACCTTGATTCCAGTAAAGCAACTGGCCCTGACGGCATCCCAATTATATTGTTAAAAAAGCTACAACCAGAACTTGCTCCCATACTTACGAAACTGTTTAAGCGTTGCCTTAAGAAGTGCTTTCTGACTCCCTGGAAAACCTCATCAGTATGCCCTGTATTTAAGAATTCAGGTGAAAAGTCATCTCCCTCTCAGTACAGACCAATAAGTCTCCTGTGTGTTATGAGTAAGTTGCTGGAATCCATATTAAATAGAGAAATAGTCAAACACCTCAGCAGAAATAACCTTCTTAGTGACACACAATATGGTTTCTGTTCTGCAAGATCTACCACAGATGTGCTAACGGTTATATTTCACAGGATTAGTGAATCTCTTGACAAAGACTTCCTTTCTAGGGCAATTGCTCTTGACATATCAAAGGCCTTCGACAAGGTATGGCATAAGGGCGTACTTCACAAGATTTCCAGCTACGGTATAACTGGAAATGTTTTCTCAATCATTAAATCATTTCTCTCCAATAGGCTCATAAGAGTAGTGGTAGATGGACAAAAATCAGAGGCCTACAGTATTAATACTGGAGTCCCTCAAGGGTCAATCCTGGGCCAACTCTCTTCCTGATCTACATCAATGATCTCCCTAAACACATACTTAAATCATTCGTTGACATCTATGCTGATGACACGACCATCTATGGCAACACATCAAAGGCTGTAAATGACACAGTTCTCTCTGATTCTCTCTCCTCTGATCTCGAGCGTGTGGTTCAGTGGGGGAAGACGTGGCTGGTTATCTTTAATGCATCTAAAACCAAACTCCTATCTTTACATCATCAACGCTCTGATCCCCATCTACCATCAATTGAAACAGATGGCTCTCGTCTAGGAGAAGCCCCGTGTTTTGACAAGCTTCTGGGTTTGTCCTTTACTCGTGATCTGAAATGGAACACGTACATCAAGTCTGTTGCCAAGGTCGCTGGAAAGATGGTGGGATCCTTCTACCACTCCAGAAGATATCTCACTACTGATGCAATTCTCTATCTATATAAAAGCCAAGTACATCCAAGGATGGAATACTGCTGCCATATCTGGGCAGGAGCTGCTAAAAACAGCCTATCCTGCCTTGACAGAGTACAAAATAGACTTCATGGCTCAGTGGGGGATGCCCTTTTCTCTACCCTGCAACCTCTCTCCCACAGAAGAGACGTTGCAAGCCTATCCTTGTTTTATCATTATTTCCATGGCAGGTGCTCGTCTGAACTCCAATCTCTGGTCCCCCTCCCTCGCCAATCTTTCACAAAAAACACCCGTCTAGCTGAATCCACTGTGAGTGAAAAATTTCCCCCACTCTTTATCTGTGCCTAAATCAAAACGTAGATTCCATGAACGAAGCTTCTTTCTTAGAACTGCACGCCTGTGGAACTCTGTTCCATCTGCCTGCTTCCCACCTGACTACAACTTGGATGTCTTTAAGTCCAACGTTAACAAATTCCTAATGAACCGCCCTCTTAAGTATACATTTCATTAAATCTCCACACTAACGTACTGTACTTGCAATAACCCTCATCCCAGATTGGCTTCCGGGCCTTGATAAGTGGTGATCACTGTGTAAAAAAAAAAAAAAAAAAACTGGGAGCTACACCTTTGCCTCATTTCCCAAACTCATGTTCTAAAAATCAAAAATTAAAACAGCTAATAACTGTCACCAATAAGTTGAAAATTTCATTTTCAACCGATCTGTATAGTTTTAGTATTTTGGATTTTTGTAAAACATGGAGGCTACACATCAAGTAAAATCTGATACCATATTTAATCTATTGGGTTTTGGGGTTTGGGACTCCAACAGCAACAATAAAAAAAAAAAAAAAATGTTGGAAAATGTCAAACTTGAAAAGCTATTCAGATTAATAGAAGATGAAATTTTCCTGCATTTGGTAACATTCATTGTAATTTTGTTTTCCTCACCTCTTATTTCTGTTAACTTTTCAATCACCAATTTTGCTATGGGTGATAAATTCTTTTTTTTTTTTTTTTTGAGGGGGCGGGGATCATGCTGAAAATTTATTAGTAATAAACCCCTTAAAAAGTTTCTCCTTAACCCTAAGTTCGAATTAATAATAAGTAACTCCCTCCCCCCAAAAAACTCCTTTAATCCAATTACTAACTTAATGTCCGAACAATAAGCCCCTTTCTAAGCAGTGAAACATTATAAAAATGAAATAACTAAAAATTACCCCCTTCTCAAAAAAACAGATAATCAGATCGAAAATTAGACAATCATTGTTGATATTTCTAGTCCCCAAAATTGGAAAGAGATTTGCAATTAGCCTTCGTTGTTTATCTAACGAATAGCCGACTCAATTTATTGAAATTGAATTGATGGCCATCCATGATACTCGGGATATCATTATGTAACCAAAACAGTTTTTTCTTTTTACATCAAGATATAAATAAAATATATTTCTATATAAAGTTAGATATATGAATATATTTATATATCTGCATTTGTATAGGATTGTATCGGATTCATTCCTAAACCCAAAGCACTTGTACCTCCCCTCGATGTACATACACTTGAAAAACCTATTTTCCGAGTAACTTCTTTACAAAATGTTTACAATTTCAATTAACAATTAAATTCCTTATTTTAATTTTCATTTTTATAACAGAAACAAATTTCACCATTACATTTCTTTTACAATAAACAGATATTTAACTATTTTGTGTGAGCTAAACAATTGCGATTCCACATTCCTTATTTTCAATAACATTCTGTATTTATTTTAACTTATTATTGGAATTTTCAATTCCAAATCTAGCTTCGCAAGTTCAAATCCTTGACTATCCTATTTCATATTTACTCACTTACAAGAACAGGCTTCTGTTATTGTAACAATACAATGGGGGCATTATCACCATAAGTTTCTTTCATTTCATCAAAAATCTCCTGTGGTGTGCGTCCTTTCAAATACAAAAACCTAATCATTGCTCGACATTCAACAGGCTCCATTTCACACCTGACTCAGTTCAAACACCTGTAAAACAGAAACCACAATTAGTTCAGAGCTGTAATTTTCCACAACCCGTAGTGATATAAATCATTGCACATGCAAAATTTCAGCTACATCAGACAACTGGAAGTGGGTCAGGGGCATTACTTATTGCACACCCCTCGTAAGTCGCTTCTGCTTTTCCATAGTTCGTATAGTTAACACAAATCTGACGTCACAGAAACATGCGGTCCATTTTTCACAATCGTTTGGCAGACCCTAATGAAGACATTTAAAAATAAAGCTGCGACAACTTTTTTTTTTTTTTTAATTAAAAAGTAAACGCTATGGTAAGGTTTTTTAAAAATAGTCTTTAACCTTAAAAAAATTTTTTTTTTTTTTCAAATTATATTTTCACCCCAAACAAGGCACATTGTCACTTTGATGTAGGGGGCTACTATCAGGGGCAACAACTACTGGGGTACTATGTAGGGATTTGGGCAGCAAGATGTTGGTTCACGTTACACTTGAACTTTTGCACGTCAGTACAGTTGGGCAAGCAGGGACCTGGAATGGAATTCCAAAGTCTAGCGATTCTGGGGAAGAAACTATTGGAGTAGAAAGATCTTTTACATCTAGGGATCTCTACAGTGTGGAGGTGGGATTTAGCAGCCTGTTTGGGTTTGTCGAGGGTGCTCACGTCGAGGGGGCACAAGTGATTGCAGTTCGTCAGAGCATTCACCACTAAAATACTAGTAGAACAGGCAGAGGGATGCAACATTTCGTCGATACAGAGGATCAAATTATTACAGATGTGACGACTTTTTTTTTTTGTTTACTATAACAATGAAAATGCAACGATAGATGTGGAGAAATTGTAAACGAAGTTGATAACATCAATAATACAAATGTAGTCTTTACACAACTATTAAGAAAACAAATTTTCATTAGATGAAAACATTTTAAAAAAGAAGTTCGGCAACTTTTTTTTTATTAAAAAGTAAATTATGGTAAGATTTTTTTTTAATTAGTCTTTAAAAAAAATACAAAGAATGAAACTCTTTAATAACTTTTTTTTTTATTAAAAAGTAAATTATGGTAAGATTTTTTTTTAATTAGTCTTTAAAAAAAATACAAAGAATGAAACTCTTTAATAACTTTTTTTTTTATTAAAAAGTAAATTATGGTAAGATTTTTTTTTAATTAGTCTTTAAAAAAAATACAAAGAATGAAACTCTTTAATAACTTTTTTTTTTATTAAAAAGTAAATTATGGTAAGATTTTTTTTTAATTAGTCTTTAAAAAAAATACAAAGAATGAAACTCTTTAATAACTTTTTTTTTTATTAAAAAGTAAATTATGGTAAGATTTTTTTTTAATTAGTCTTTAAAAAAAATACAAAGAATGAAACTCTTTAATAACTTTTTTTTTTATTAAAAAGTAAATTATGGTAAGATTTTTTTTTAATTAGTCTTTAAAAAAAATACAAAGAATGAAACTCTTTAATAACTTTTTTTTTTATTAAAAAGTAAATTATGGTAAGATTTTTTTTACTTAGTCTTTAAAAAAAATACAAAGAATGAAACTCTTTAATAACTTTTTTTTTTATTAAAAAGTAAATGTTATGGTAAGATTTTTTTTTAATTAGTCTTTAAAAAAATACAAAGAATGAAACTCTTTAATAACTTTTTTTTTTATTAAAAAGTAAATTATGGTAAGATTTTTTTTACTTAGTCTTTAAAAAAAATACAAAGAATGAAACTCTTTAATAACTTTTTTTTTATTAAAAAGTAAATGCTATGGTAGGATTTTTTTTTAAATTAGTCTAAAAAAAAAAATAAAAAAAAATACAAGGAATGAAATTCTTTAGTAACTTTTTTTTCTGTAACAAAGCTTACAATATTAATAACACTAACATCTAGTTTTTAACAAAAAAATGAAAATGCGACAATAATTGTAGAAGAATTGTAAACAAATTTGATAACATTAATAATACAAAATGTAGTCTTTACAACTTTTTTCTACATTTTTTACGACTTACTAAGAAATTAAATGCGACACTAGGAAATTATTTTTTCAATTGACAATGATGGGCGAGCATCATCAGATAGGGGTAAGGGAGAATGAGACGAGAAGTATTTACATTTCTGGATTTTTTAAATGAAGTCTGAAAAATTTTTAAATCATAAAATATGAGATTTTACTGAAAATGAGATAATTTTTTTGTCAATTTATTAAAAAATGTTCGCCATTTTATAAAGTCAAGTGTGGAATATGATATCTTTCCTGTGATGTCCATTTTCAGCATACCACGTTTGACACACCGGTTCCTGTCAGATCACCAAAGTTAAGCAACAATGAGCCTGGCCAGTATTAAATGGGTGACCATTTGGGACATGCAGGTGCTGTACGTGCTCTCTGCTTATCTCGGCATTGTTTCCAGTCGTCCTGGATTTCTCCTTGCCACTGGACTCAAGCAGTGCAGATTCAGGAGAGTTGTGGTTAGGGGCTGCGCAACCCTTGCCACACAATTACACATGCAGCTGTCCCCTACAGGGGGTATCCTTTGTCTTTCGAGACTGAACGGAGGCATCGATTAAAGGGAAATAAAATAATCATCCTACTTATAGATTTATACTTGACAGCTTCATCCAGCATTAAATAATCCATGCTGTTTGATGTTTTGAAATCTTTTCCTATAACAAAGTGACCTGCGGTGACTTCCAAATGTTTCCAATTTGTACTCCAGTCTTTAATGACAAATGTTTTGTCAACATAAAATCTGAACACATTCTACAGGGGGTATCCTTTGCCTTTCGAGACTAAACAGAGGCACCAAGATTTTCAGTGATGTAAAATTCCGAAAGCACCTGTTATTACTGACCCACCCTGTATTATACATATATTAAGATACCGTTACATGAACACAGTTAAATAGGCAGCAGCTACACAACCCAACATGTATATACACTCACATACACAAAAGAGACACTAAACAATACAGACATGGATACACATTCACGTATTTAGATATACACACATTATATAGAAGGTATATAACATTGCTCTTTATACCCATTCAGTGGTCTCATTTGCACACTGTTCCGCTGGAAGAGTAAAGATATTTTGCCATGGGGCATCTCTGATGAGCTCCCTGATGGCTTCCCAATCAGCCTTTTTGTAATACCTCGTTGTTTTGAGTAGTGGGTCTTCAGTTTTAGGGCGAGAATTTAGGCTGATTTCTACGATTATCACAGCGTGATCAGCATTCCCGAGTGGGCTGTGGGCATTTGTTGTACAGTCATTGGGAACCGTTGTCAGAAAGAGATCTAGAACCACTGAATGGTTCAAAACTGCTATTGAAGCACATGTTCCCGCACGGAAATTCTATAGCAAGCCCCACTCTCCCCAATGGTTTACTTCTGCTTGTGCAGCTGCCATTTGCCAAAGGCAGCATGCATTCTGCAGATTCAACCGACATAAGTCCAGCTCAAATAAACAGAAGTTCATAGAAGCTAGAAATAATTGTAAGAGAGTGATAGAGACAGCTAAGACAGATTACTCTGAAACCACCAGAAAACGCATCGAAGAACAGAAATTAGGAACCCGGGATTTTTGGAAAATCTACAACAGCGTAGTAAATAATGGACAGTCAACTATTCCCCCACTATCAAACGATCATGAGGTTGCTTGCACGGCAACTGACAAGGCTAATCTGCTTGCCAGTCGGTTTGCCTCAAACTCCACACTGAACTCGGTACACCACTCACTCCCTGATTTTCCTCTGCGAACAGACGCCTCACTAGACGATTTGAAAATCACCCCTTCTCAGGTACATGCTATTATAAAAAACCTAGACACCTCAAAAGCGTGTGGACCAGATCTCATCCCGGCTGTGCTATTAAAAAAATGCTCTGCCGAAGTTGCTCCAGTTCTGTCCAAACTTTACAATAAATGCCTTAACGAATCTTGTTTTCCCGACTGCTGGAAAACCGCCTCTGTGGTACCAGTCTTCAAGAATTCTGGTGAAAGAACTGACCCACTAAATTATCACCCCATTAGCCTCCTCCTGCTTTTCGCCAAATATTTGAGTCCTTAGTTAATCAAGCCCTAGTCCAGCACCTAACAGCTGCTAAACTCCTGACTGACAAACAATATGGATTCAGGCAAGCCCGTTCAACAGCAGATATCTAAACTGTAGTTTCTGAACGTATATACCGTTCATTGGATAAAACAGGGGAGGGTAGAGCAGTGGCCCTCGATATATCTAAGGCTTTTGACAGGGTATGGCACAATGGTCTTCTAAGGAAAATTAGATCATATGGAATCACTGGAAGAATTCATAATGTAATTAAATCCTTCTTAAGTAATAGAAAAACCAAAGTTGTCCTCGACGGTCATACATCCAAACAATACGACATAAATGCGGGAGTACCTCAGGGGTCTATACTTGGACCTCTATTATTCCTGATATTCATAAACGACCTCCCTGATAAAATTGTTTCGGAGATGGGTATATTTGCCAATTACACCACTCTCTATAACAGATATGAGGGGAAAACAAATGAACACATATCCAAGGAAATGGCAGAAACACTAGAGGATGACCTCCAATCCGTAGTGGAATGGGGACAAAAATGGTTGGTCACATTCAATGCTGCTAAGACTAAGCTTGTTTCCTTCAATAACTACAAGAAACCTTCTCTACCACCAATAGCAATGGCCAAGAACACATTACCTGAAAGTACTTCTTTTAAACTCCTTGGCCTAACGTTTACAGGGAATATGAACTGGAATAGATACATTGAGAGCATTGCCAAGGCTGCTGCAAGGAAGGTTGGCTCCCTCTACCGTGCTAGAAAACTACTTACGCCTGACAGTATCCTATACCTCTATAAGGCAACCATTCGCCCATGTATGGAGTACTGTTGTCACATCTGGGCTGGTGCATCTGCTTCTTGTCTCTCGCTCCTGGACAGGGTTCAAAAGAGATTCGCCAACCTGATAGGTCCTGAACTGTCATCTAGGCTTCAGCCTCTGTCCCATCGACGAGATGTTGCATCCCTCTGCCTGTTCTACAAATACTTCAATGGTGAATGCTCTGACGAACTGCAAACACGTGTACCTCCTCGACGTAACTACCCCCGACAAACCCGACAAGCTACTAAGTCTCATCCCTTTACAGTAGAGATCCCTAGGTGCAAGAAAGCCTTTTACTCCAATAGTTTCTTCCCCAGAACTGCGGATCTTTGGAACTCCCTTCCGGGATTCTGCTTTCCCAACTGCAACGATATGCAGAAGTTCAAGTGTAATGTCAACAAACATCTTTCTACTCATCTCCCTTCATAATGACCCAGCTAATTAAGTCCCTGATAGTAGCCCCCTGCTTCAAAGTGGCACTGTGCCTTGTTTGGGGTGAAAATTGAATAAAAAAAAATAAATAAATAAAAAAAAATACCAAGAAGAGCAACGATTGCCTCAATGGAGCCAAACAAACAGAACGAGTTATCTCCCTTACACTGGACACTAGTACCAATTAGTTAACGGTTTGATTCCAGTGATAACACTACAACATTGCGGTGATGGAACAGGGATTGGAGCTTGGCTGTTAGTGCTGGATATATTAGATTAAAGACTCTTGTTTTTGGATCCTGTCTAAAAGGAGGGAGAGACTAATGGTAGATGCCCCAGCCAAGATCTTTCAGCAATACTCCATACATGGATGAATTATGGCTGGTCCGATACAGGGATTGAACTCACAACCTGCAAATTATGGAACTTTTACTTTTAATACATTCTACCGATTTTCCCACCACTTCTCATCTCATTCACTTTTATTTAATACATTCAATATGCAAACAAACATTCAAGCAAGATTTATGATTTAGTAACTAGCACTAGCAAGGCTATCCGACATTGCTTGGGAAAGTTGTAATTAATTTTAATCAATAACCAATGTCATCGTCATCATCAGTTTAACATGTTGGCATGTGTTAGACAAATTTAGAAATTGATTTCCAAACTAACCCATCTCTGACCAGGTCATTTCTTAAACTGCAATAAGGCATATATTCTTTGAAAGTCATTTCCTTAGTTGGGGCAAGGTGCTCTTCCTGACACTAACCTTGGTAAACCTCTCCTACTTTGCTCATAAAAATTAAATTTGCATGTGTGATTATTGAAGCCAGCCAGACCCGTGTATTAATTAGAACGATCCGAATATACTTACTTTTGCAATGCAATCATCAGGCGTTATTTCTCCTGGCAGTTTCTTTACAAAATATTCATATTTTATGGCGTTCTTTTTTGTCTTTACATCAAGTTGAAAAGATACAGACCTAGAAAACATAAAACATATACATGTAGTTTCTAGTTGATAAAAGATTTAAAAAAGAAATGAAAGTTATAAAACAAAACACACATACTTTAAATAAAGTTTGGCTGGTTGTTTTATTTTATGGCATATCAACTCTTTTCGGGTTATTAAATGCAGAATTTTGTCATTTTGGTAAAAGTTTCCTCCTTCAGATTCTTGATATCTTCAAATATTTATTCATGCTGCTTAGTTTTGTTGCTTAATGGCATATCAACCTTCAAATAACCAATTGATCCTCAGCCACGGCTGTCCATCATATTTTAGTGGTTAACATGTGAAGCATGCATGGTCCCCCGTGAGTGCACAGTGAATGAGGCATAAAAAATTACTAAGTTCAGCATTGGCCCCCCCCCTATCTCATTTAGCCCTAAAAGTCCCCAGGGGACATCAAGTCCTGGTGAAAATGAACAAACGGTGCAGTTTTAGGCCTTAACATATTTAAATTTGAGTTCAGCACCATGCAAAACTGCTAAATAGACATACACAGAAAATTTTGGACAAATATGGCAAAATAATCCCAAAATGAAGTGTTTTTATTAGCCCTAAAAGAACCCCTTGGGACACACCCAAGAGTTATCGCAAAGCAAATTATATAGAAATCAGTTAGTTACAACTTTTCAGAAAGTTTTATAAAAATCAAAAGCATCATTTTTTTTTTAATAAGCACAAAAGTGTCAATTTTAGCCATTTTAACCCGAAAGGCACTCCTAGGGATCAACCAGTGTTTTCCCGAAAATCCGTTCTGTTACTTTTTTACTCATATCATGTTTAATGTTTGTGCAAAATTTCAAAAAATTCCAAGGCGTAGTTATTGAGAAAAGTGCGAACGAACGAACGGACAAGGGTGAATTTACAGGTCCACCCTCCTTTTGTTGAAGGACCAATTATTAGTAAGGGTTGGAATAGGATATTAATTGTTCTTGCAGTTTTTAATTTTTAAATTCAGATGAACATATATCAGCTCAAACAAAAAATTTATTGGTCGAAATAAGCACCATCAGAATCAACACACTTTTACCAACATAAAACAAGTGTATTTATGCCAGGAACGTAAAAATCTGGTATTCTGTTCGTGATGAGGTCGCTGAAGGCGTTTTTGATATCACTTAGGATTTTGGAGCATTTCTCACGCAGAAAGTTGTCAAAATGCTTGAAAAAGTGGTAGTTGGTGAGAGGTCTGGAAAGTATGGCAGATGAGGCAGAGTTCTGTAACCCAATTCGTTCAATTTATGCAGGGTCGGTTTAGCAACATGCGGTTGGGTATTGTTGTGGAGGATAATAGGGCCTTTTCTGTTAACTAATACTGGGTATTGTTGCCGAAGTTTCTGATGCATTTTATCCATTTGTTGGCAGTACTCATTTGCCGTAATGGTTTCGCCTACATTCAAAAACTAATGGAAGAGACCCGTCACAAACCACCAAACAGTCAACATAAACTTTTGTTGCAACTCTGACTTTAGGAAATGTTGCGGAGCTTCATCGGCATTTCACCACTGAGCTGAGCATTGCCAGTTGTCGAAAAGAACCTGCCTTTCATTGCAAATCACAACCCGGTAAAAAAATAGGTTCTTGTTGCATAAAAAAAGGGAAGATAACACTTTATAACGGCGTTTTTGATTGTTCGTAAGGCACTCATTTATCAAGTTTTTGTCTTTCCAATCTCTCAGGTGGTTGGAAATCGTCATATATGTTGTTTATCACTAACAAGGCTGGGTGCCCTCTGCTGGTAAAAAAAATAAAATAAATGACATTTTTTTTTCTTTATAAATTACAAAATGTATTAAATTTCATTAGCCAATGAAATTGCATTTTTAGTGGTTTTTGTTGTTTGTTTTGTTTATTCTAATGGAAAAGTTGTTTTCTTTTAACTAGCCAATAAAAAATGTTTTTCACAAACAATTTGTTAAAAAATCTGTTTTTGTAAATAAAATTCAATTGTTGAAAAAATCTTTACTAAAATAAATTGTTGACAAAAAAACTAAAAATAAATTAAAAGGTGTGTTTGAAGGCTTGTCAATGCAAGAATTATTCAGTTGATGGAAATAAATAACTAAATAGTGATAAATAATTCAAAGGGTTCAATAATTTTCAATAAATATTTATTTACCTGACTGTAAATTGATATACTTTCTCAAATATTTTGGGGGGCATTTTCAAGAGGTAACAACAACTCTCTATGCTGCCGCTATCAGTTTGATTTAAATTGGCCATTAAATTTTATTTTGTTTTGAAACGCTATTTTTTGAATGTTTAAATTAATAAATTGATATTAGTTATCTCCCTTTATGTCAGCCTAAAGTAAAACAAAAAAAACTTTATTTTTGATACGCAATAGAAAAATTTTTTCTTGGTTTCTGTCTTTCAAATTCTTACTTGCATTTCTTGGTGAGAATTTTCCTCGTTTTGTGATACTTGGAAATATCATTTTTACGCTAAATGACAAAACAGAGACAAAATGACTCGCTTGTATTTACTTACCGAGAGGAGAATTTAATGTCTGGCACAGCATTTTTCGGTTTACCCTGCCAAAAGCGACCCAGAAAATTTCCGACTCTTAATTCTGGAACTATCATGGTGACTACTGCTGCTGTGAGAGAGTCCGAAGTTCCAACTGAAAAACATCAAAACTCAGAATACAGAAAAGACATTTTGTCATGTTGACCATCGTCCAAAATTAAATTCACTCATTTGAAACTATAAGATGTTCCAAGAGTAATGCCTCCTATTTTTTATTCCTTCAAAATGGATCAAATGGAATTGCAAATTGCATTATTATGATGACTGAACATATACATTCATGACCTGAAAGTTTCATCTCTCTGTTGCAGATATTAATGGTATGAGGCTAAGAAAACAACCCCTGTCACGGACGTGTGTCAGAAGCAGAGATACACGACTGAATTTCTGGCAAAAGTGCATGGAGAATGGTGGTGACTATGTAGAAAAATAAATTCTGATGCACAAAAGGTCACTCATTTTATTGGTACTACTCCCATCTTTGTAACTATTCAACATTTTGAGTTCTAATTAAAAAAAAATAGGAAGCTTTACTTTTGGAATGACCCTTGTATATTATATCTGTATCTAACCTGCATTGTCTAGACAAAGATATTGTCAGGTGGAGGGCTTAGAAAGACAAAGAAAAAGGGAGGAGGGGAGGAAGTGAAAAGAATTTCTCAATAAAGATAATGGAAGCAAAATTGCATTTTGAATTAATTTAATTCAAGGTCTTCGTCTGGGCAACATCAGCTAGTATGTCATAAATGTTTATATGCCGAGCGGATAATTTAAAGAAAAATAAAAACGAGTATATACAGATAAAATTGTTGCCCTAGAAAATGCGACATTATTCCATTTCCGTTTGAGGAAAAACGGTTTCCTTTTTTTGTTGCAGACCATCTACTAATTGGCCAATGGTGTACAAATTCCAAAAGTGATAGGAGCCTTCTATCATGCCTGAAAGCGACACAATGTTCAACGAGTGAGATCGAAGATGCGCCGCTGTACAACTCATACTCTCTACCAATCCAAGTTATGACAACAGGACCATTGCCAGCAGCCTCCAAATGCAAATCCAGATGATTCAACACTTGAAGGCACAGCTCAACAAAGTTTCCGGCCACAATTATGGTCTTTGATGTGGTTTCAAGTGAGAGTCACATAATGCCACATCTCTGAAGTCGACTTGAAAGTCAACACCAAAGTGTACCTGGATATGCTGAAGAGTGTGGTGATCCCTTGGTGCAATCAGGTGGCCGCTGGCAGACTCTGGGTGTGGCAGCAAGACTCTGCGCCGGCCCACAAGTCCAAAGAGACCCAGGTTTGACTTCAGAAGTAATGCTATGACTTTGTTCACTTCTCTCACTGGCCCCCACTCCTCCCCCGACCTGAACCCATTGGACTACTTCATTTGGTCATAAGTCAAGAACATCACCAACATGACCTCCCACAACACCAAAGCCAGTCTGATCGCTGCCATCCGCAGAGTATTCGCTGAGCTCCCACCAGCACTTGTGGAAAAGGCATGCTTCCAGTTCCAAATCTGTACCGAGGCTGAAGGAGGCTACATTGAATAAATGTCAGCTCTACTACATAATCAAGTTAACTAAATTGATTTTTTCGATAAAAGTTTGAAAATAAAGCTGTAGTATTGTTTTCTTTAGGGTGACAATTTTAGTGGCAGATGCACCAGCCAAGATATGTCAACAATACTACATGCAAGGAAGAATTGTGGCTTTGTTAAAATATAAGATGCTTGCTGGTGTGAGTGATTTTCTAGCATGGTAGAGGGAGCCCATCATCTTTGCAATGTATTTGTTCTTATTCATGTTGCCTGTGAATGTTAAGTTGAGAAGTTTAAAGGATGCGCTCTTATTTAGGACGTTATTTATCATGGCAATTGATGGTTGAGAAGGTTTGATTGTAATTGTTAAAGGAAAGAAGCTCAGTCTTAGTAGCATTAAATGTTACCATCCGTTTATGGCCACATTCTACTACAGACTGAATGTCATTTCCTAGGGTTTCTGCTATTACCTTGGATATGTGTACATTCGTTTTTCCCTTCATGTCTATTATAGAGCATGGTATCATCAATAAAAATACCTATCTTGGGCAAAATTTTATCAAGGAGGTCATTTATGAATATAAACAATAATAAAAGTCCAAGGATCGACCCTTCAGGCACACCTGCATTTATATTGTGTTGTGTAGATGTATGGCCATAAAGGACCACCTGGATTTTTCTCTTGTTTAGGAAGGATCTGATTATGTTAAGTATTCATCCAGTAACACCATATGATTTAATTTTCATGAGATGCCCTTCATGCTAGCTTTCCCCCCGTCTTATCCAGTGCATGGTATATGCATTCAGAGTGGATAATTTAGAGACAAATTAGAATGTATATATACTGCAATTGTGCAGTATAGTTAACAAAAGAAAAAGTTATTTTTCTACCTACTACTCCAGTGAGTATACTACACAATTTATGCGATATAATTTCTGGAGTCAGCCATTTTGAATTCAGACTGTAACAATGTTTTTTTTTTTTTTTACATAGGCATCACCACATTATCAAGGCCAAGAGGCCACTCAAGGATAAGGGTTAAAGAGTGTACAGTAGAAATTGGACATTATAGTAATCATTAGTAATGAAAATTTGGTAAAGTTGATAACTTATATGGAACGGCTCATCAAGAACTTATTTACGTTAGACTTGAAGACAACCATATTGTAGTCAGCCGGAAAGCAGGAAAACGGAAGACAATTCCACAGGCGTGCAGTTCTAAGAAAAAAGCTTTGTTCATGGAATCTACGTTTAGGTTTAGGCACAGATAAAGAGTGAGGGGAATTATTGATAGTGTTTACAGCTAGACGAGTGTTTCTTGTGAAAGTTTGGCGAGGGGGGACCATAGATTGAAGCTCATTCGAACACTTTCCATGAAAATAACGATACATCAGAGACAAACTCGCAACATCTCTTCTGTGAGATAAAGGTTGTAAGGAAGAGAAAAGGACATCTCCTAGGAGGCTACGAAGTCTATTTTGAACTCTATCAAGGCAGGCCAAGTCTGATTTGAATGAAATATTGAATTGAAATTAAAACGATTTCGAAGATTTTTTTTTTTAAGTATGCATGTCGGTAAAACGTTTTTAAAGAGTTAAAAAATATGCAGGTAGGTAAAAAAAGAAACTTTTATTGCCTTTGGTAATAGTTATTTGTTAAATATTTTTCTTGTTAACTATACTGCAAAATAGCTCAAAAAATATCTGAGAGATCCAAGAGTCTCTTAATCTTCTAGTGCCATGATGGCGTTGCATTATTTCATGCAGCATGTTTTGGGCAAGAATAGCCTAGCAGCACCGAATTCTCTCGAGGCTTAGAATAAAATAAATAAAATAAAATATAAGCTTTTACCAATGTCAAATTAAAGATGATCAATCTGACCTGGTTGTGATTTTTATACCAAGTTGAGGATACATCATTGACAATCAGTCCGACAGAGTCTGGGCCATTTGAGTTAGGTGGCCTTTCTGTTAGACTGAGGTATGGTTCTATGCAATTCTAAGAAGTCCATCTTCCCAGGCTTTACCTTCTCCCTTTAAAAAGGGGTTAGTTTATACCTATTATTATCTATATATTAATACGATAGAATGTGTGTTATTTTCTGTGTCATGCTTACATCATTTTCTTCCGAGTGGCTGTCGTTTAATTTTTATGACCTTCCATTTCTTGCAATAAATAATTTTACCAAGAATTCTTCAAAAGTTTTGGTTTCAGTTTCGATTATAGCTGAAGGAACTCAAGTTTTATATATATATATATATATATATATATATATTTCTTTATAAGTTTTGGTTTCAGTTTCGATTCAAGCTGATGCAACCAAGTCATATAGATATACTTTTTCATTTCCGAAACCACTTCATAATATATAAGAATCGATAAATAATATATATGAAATCTGCATAAATTTAAATATTTATTAAAACGTATTCTACGACAGGGCTACAACCTCTTTCTCACAGAAGAGATGTTGAAAGTTTGTCTCTGTTTGCTCTGTTATTTTCATGGCAGGTGCTAGGCTGAGCTCCATTCTATGGTCCCTCCCCCCCATGCCAAACTTTCACAAGAAACACCAGTCTAGCAGAAAACACTATCACTAGTTTCCCCCCACTCTTTATCTGTGCCTAAACCTAAGCGTAGATTCCATGAGCAAAGCTTCTTTCTTAGAACTGCACGCCTGTGGAATTGTCTTCCGTTTTCCTGCTTTCCAGCTGACTACAATATGGTTGTCTTCACGTCTAACGAAAACAAGTTTTTGATGAGCCGTTCCATATAAGTTAACAAATTTATCGAATCTCCATTACTAACGGTTACTATATTGTCCAATTTCTACTGTACACTCTTTAACTCTTATCCTCGAGTGGCCTCTTAGCCTTGATAAGTGGTGATGCCGATGTAAAAAAAAAAAAAAAGAAAAGAAAGAAATACTTTTTCAGTTTTATCAAAAGAGCTACAACAATATCAGGACGTCTCTATTTATGCTGAACACCCATAGAATGCCAACATCAATATATTAAATATGAAAGAGTTTGTTGTGGAATTTCCACAGGTCCCGCTAGTTTATTTATTATTCAATTATACAGCATAATTACATTGACACACTGGTTCACATTAGATCACCAAAGTTAAACATCGTTCAGCCTGGTCATCATTAAAATGAGTGACCATTTGAGAATATACTGTTGTATAAGTGCTCTCTGCTTATCCCAGCATTGATCCCAGTCATCCTGGACTTCTTTGCCACTGGAATCAAGCAGTACAGAGAGGAGTGGTTCGGAATTGAGCAACCCTTGCCCCACAACTGGTCATTGTCATTCCAACAGACATATATCCATCCATTTAGTTTATTCTAATTGCTTAAGGCACCTCTACTGGAGAATACCAATCGGGCTGCTCCAGCATTTTTTTTTTTTGTGTGTGTACGCCAGCGTTCTCTGCTCATAGGCAATGGCTTTTCAATCACAATCTTGTGTCAGATCTTGCTGCGGTGGATTGAAGGTAAATACTAACTTAGAACCTTATGATCAAGCTCTCTTACTGTTAGTTATTTGTTAAATATTTGTTTTGTTTTTTTTCACCCATTTTTCTTGTTAACTATACTGCAGAATAGCTAAAAAAATATCCGAATTGAACCCCCCCACCCCCAATAATCAATGTTTTTATTTTTTTTTAAGGGACAGTTTTCTGATAAGCACCATTTGTAATTTTAAATTAGAATTATCCAAAATATTGTGAAAAGCCAAGAAATGAATTGTAACAGAATATAATTAGTATTATTAATGTACATGTTATCAGACGATAAGAATTAGAAAAAAAAAAAAAAAATCATGTGCTTATCCAAAATTTCTCTGATATCAAAAGAACAAAAAAATCTGTATAATACATATATCCGTGATGGAACGAAAATGGCATATTCCAAAAATCACATAAATTGGTTAAATAGTTTTATCTTGAACTAAGAAAATCAAATTTCATGAGCAAGCGAGGAGGGACTATCTTGCATCGCCATTTTGAAGAAATAAAGGGGGATAACTAAAAAACAACTAAAACTTAAGTAGCTTAAAATCATTTAAAAATGATTTTACTTATAAAAATAAAACTACTTGATCAATTTGTGATTTTGGGGATATTATCTTTTGGTTTTGGCATGGGTATGCATATCAAAGATTTTGGTTTATTTTGTTTTTTTTTAATATAGGCGAAATGCCGGACAACCAGCAAGAATTAACATTAGAAACATATGGTGTTTTCAAGACAAATTTGACACTTTTAGAAAGGAAAGAAAAGTAGCCATATCTTGGTTATTAATTGATTCATTCTTAAAATTCAAAATGCATCGCTTAGATATTTTTTTTTACAGAACACATTTCACTGTCCCCATTCCACCACAGATTGGAGGTCTTCCTCTAGTGTTTCTGCCATTTCTTTAGAAATGTGTTCATTCGTCTTCCTGTCGTGCCTGCCATAGAGTGTAGTGTCATCAGCATATATACCCATCTCAGAGGCAATTTTGTCGGGGAGGTCATTTATGAATATCAGGAACAATAGAGGTCCAAGGATAGAACCCTGGGGCACCCCCGCATTTATATCATATTGTTTAGATGTACGACCGTCGAGGACAACCTGACAGCATAGACACGGCACTGTCCCTCGACACTAGCGCACAAATACATGTATTTGGTGACTTTAATGTCCACCACAAAAACTGGCTTGGATTCTCTACTTACACAGATGCAGCGGGCAGCACAACTCATAGCTTCACTATATCTCACTCCCTATCACAAATTGTTACGTTTCCAACCAGTTTACCTGACCAGGAAGAACAACTGGAAGAAGTCACCCTAAGCCCCAGCTTAAACTTTAATCTGAAGCATGTTGCCTTCATGGTGTCCCTGGCAAGATACCTGAATGCCATTTTGATCTTGGCAGTCAGTTTGCTCTTAATGTTGCATGCAGTATCGCTGAAATCTTTCTTAAATGCAATCCATTTGTAATAGTTCAATTGCAACCAAGTCAGTTGGAGGGCCAGATGGTGAAACTGATGAAGGCATAGCATTTCTCTGGATTTCCCCTGTGATGTTGAGCAAAGTTCTGCTGTCATATTCCCTTCACATAGTCACTCTCTCAACCAGCACTTGACAACAGTGGATAGAAACTCAAAATACCCGTTTTATTTGATTCCGAGCCCCTTTTCAAAAATGTGGGATGAAAAAAGTAGTAAAACGACATTTTTCCTAATTACATTGATTTTAACTCCAGAATGTTCTTTATTAATATTTAATGAAAATAAGGTAAAACAATTTTTATTGCCAAGACAATAATTTTTAGTGCATTATGTTGTCTGACATTAATCTACATATTCGGGTTTATAAATAAAATATAGAGTTTATTTATTTCACATTCTGGTTAAAATGTTGGATTAAACTTATTCAGGTCTAAAGTTCAAATCATTCGATCAACAGTACAGTTATAAGCCACACTGATGATTGTTAATGAAGATGAAACATGTTTTGATAAAGATGTTTTATAAAAACATAATTTGGACTATTCAGACTACCGTTCTCATCTTGAATGTTATTCGCACAATGTTCTGATCGATGTAACCTCAGACCTTCTTCAGGTATCTTGTTGAACTCTGAAATCTTTCTGTCGAAGTGAGGAATCTACATGGAATTTCAAATGGAACCCTTTTTTTAATCCACGGGGGTAACATAAGAAAATCAAACTTCATTTTGATCATTCATAGTTGAACCCCCCCATCCCCCAAAATAATCAATGTTTTTATTTTTTTTTTTTTTTTTAAGGGACAGTTTTCTGATAAGCACCGTTTGCTTATTTCAAAATTCATAACCGGTTGTACCTTGTTGCTAATTTCAGATAAAAAAATAATCTAAAAATTTTTTTTTTCAAAGAAAAAAGTTCACTTTTTCCCTTCATTATTTAAAACAGAAAATAAAACTAAATTGAATAAGTAAAAAAACAAAAATGCAACACCCCTCTTTTTCCACCCAAGAAATAAACTTTAATCAATTACACGTCTCAGTTTACTATTAAATGGTCAGAAAATGGGTGCTCATTTTAAGTAAAATTTATAGCGGAAAATGATCACCCATTGTAAAATATATATATATATATATATATATATTAGCATTTCAGCCCAACGTTGCTCGGGTGTTTGGGGGTGTATGTTGAGCAAAAAAAAAAAAAAGAAAGCAGTCAATTTTTTTTTAACTTTGACCCCTATTAAGACCCCTTAAAATTTGTTTTGGGCTCAAATCACGTTATTAAGTTAGATCCATGTCCAAGAAACCTATATATAAAATCTCAAGTGTTTAGACCCAAAATTGGTGAAAGAGTTTAGTAGAGTTCTCAAAGGTCAAATCGTTGAACTTTGACACCTTAACCGCCAAATTTCTGGCCGAAAACCGATCACATCGATTTTCCCAAATCTCAGTACTCTGTATATAAAATTTCGAGTCTGTAGTCTTAAAATTGACAGAATTATTGCGTAGGGAAATGTACACACACAGACACTTTCACTTTTATAGATATATAGACAGACATATTTTTTTTTTTTTTAATTCCTTCTCCATGGATATTTTTTCAAACTATTTGATTGTAATTGCTAAAAAAAAAAAATATTTTTTTTAATCTAGAATCTGAATTTTTTTTAAAGGGTAAACTACGACAAATGTGGTAGTGAAAATTTACTGGAAAATCAATTATTTTTAAAGCTTTCTTTCCATAAACATAAATATTCATAACAGGAGTTTCCTTGGTCATTTTTTTCTGTCCTTTGTCAGTGACAGGGAAATCCTTCCAGACTTAGAGAATCGTTATTCTTGTCCCAATCCAAAGTGTCCTATTTTCTAACTTTGATTTTTATGTCCAACTGCCCTCATGGGGAGTCATGTAAATAAGGATACTTTGGGTAGACAAGCAGTAATTAAATTCTCTTCTCATTTAAAGTGTCACGTGTTGTTTTATATCAAGGTTGAAACTACTATGTGAAATAGAGTAACTAAGAGCATGAAGTGTGTGTGTGTGTGTGTGTGTGTGTGTGTGTGTGTGTGTGTGTGTGTGTGTGTGTGTGTGTGTGTGTGTGAGGGGGGGGGTAAATATGCTGACTACCCTCCCATCTCACCATCCAACGACATGTGAATTTCAGCCAGATTTTTCTATTCATCTAAAACTGTGGTTAGTTATTTAAAATATTTAATCATGGGAGTGACTCTCACGTTCAAGCAAATATAAACAGACTCTGAATACTTATGTATGCATTCATGCAGAAGTACATTTTAATATATACTAGACTACCCGTGACCCGCTGGGTCAGTATGTTATATTAGCTATGGAATTCATGTATGAGCGTGACACTTGTGACGTAAAGAAAATAGTTTGTTTGTTTTTTTTGACATAAAAGAAACATTTCTATGAAAGTATATTAAAATGAAAAATCACAGACGGATCACTCAACCGAGAAAAAAAAATCCTCCCTATTTGTGTAAAGTTACTTATTTTTCCAAATAATTGCTCAAAAATCGAAAATTAAACATGATTTTCCTATGAATCGAACGTCGCAGAAAGTCATTTAGCAGCAAAAACGCACATAAACCTACCGATAAGAAATATAAGAATGAAAAAACCATATTGGAATCCTTCAACCAAGTTATAGAAACCTAAAATCTAAACAAATAATTAATAAAACCTGAAGCAAAAAAATAAAACCTAAATAAAATAAAACTAATATTGAAACAGATTAGTAAATGTGTCAATAAATTCACCGTTCTCACAAAACTATTTTGTATCTAGAAATGTAAACAAAAAATAAAGCAGAAGGAAGGAAAAGGGATGGATGAGAGTAGTAGTAGTAGTAGTCTTGACTTTACTACAATTGTTCTTATGTTTGTCAACGGGTTAAAGTTGTTTAGTTGTAAGAAAATAGCGACAGTATAGTTGTAATAAAGAATAGTTGCAAAACACCCCACTCTTCCCATGTTAAATAATAATTTCGAAATAACAATATTGTAGTGCGCAGGTCAAAATCTCCAAAAGAAGCAATTCGTGTTTATTTGTTTACATTGTTATGGGTTAATGTTTATGTGCGCATGCACAACTGGATGTCGTAAACTGGAAAGTGGATTACATCACTCGTTACAAGGTCATTTGAGTTTTATAATTATATAGATATATATACTAGCCTGGGTGCCCGGATTGCTCGGGTTTTTGAAGGTGTGTGTTGATCAAAAAAATAAAAAAAATGGTAGTAGGCAAGTATGCTCGAACCCATGACACGAAGGCGGAAAAGAAAGTGAAAGAAAACCCTGACGTCTTACCCCTACTCCATGACGCAACTAAAAGTTCGGAACGTTACAATTAGGCAAAGTCAATCTAACAGATACAATGACTTGCAAAAATTGCTCACAAAAAATCGATCCCTCTCTATAGAAAACTGCCTAGTTGAGGATGAAGGAATTAATGTTTTGGGCCAATTTTTCGATATTTGTTGTCCGAGACATCGAGCTTCCAATTGATACCAATCTTCTGAAAATCTGTCACCTCTGTCGAAAGCTTTAGGCAGGCAGACATACATACATACATACATTTAAACAGACAGGTGAGATTTATATAGATATTGCTGCTCTATCAGAGACCCGTCTCTCAGGAGAAGATCAAATGACAGAGGTATCATCAAGCTACACTCTCTTCTGGATTGGTAAACCGGAAGTTATCCGTAGAAATGGTGGAGTCGGTTTTGCGATTAAAACATCCTTGGTTGATACTATGGAATTTCCTTCCAGTATCTGTGATCGCATCATGAAACTTCGTGTTCCTCTCTCACATAACAGATTCACCACTATTCTTTCTGTCTATGCACCAAAGCTTCAAGCGAATGAAGATGACATCTTGTGTTTCTAGAATTCTCTGCGTTCTGTTGTTGTATCTACATCAATTAATGAAAAACTTATTTTTGGTGATTTCAATGCTTGTGTTGGGAAAGACTATGAGACTTGGAGTGCTATTGGCAGCTATGGTATCGGTACTATGAATGCTAATGGCCTTAAGCTACTAGAGCTATGTTCAGAATTTAATCTTGCTATCTGTAACACTTTTTTTCGCCTTAAACTGAAGCACAAAGCTACTTGGATACATCTACGTTCAAAGCATGGTTACCTAATTGACTCCATCATAACTCGAAAACGCGATCTTAAAGATGCATATACTCTTGGTATCATGCACAATGCTGAATGTGACACCGATCATAAGTTGATAGAGGAAAGTTTAATCTACGAATCCGAAAGAAAGTTTGTCATAGTAGCGTTAAGGTGCCTAGCCGTATTGATGTCACCAAGTTAAAGTTGCTTGAATTTCAAAAGAGTATGGTGGAAAAGGTTGATAATCTTGCATTTGATGGTGCTTAGGTGAATTTCAAGACTCAGGTTTATTCTGCTAGTGCTGAAGTGCTTGGCTTCAAGAGGGATAAGAACAAGGATAGGTTTGACGACAACAATCTTGAAATTAATCAGTTGCTGATGAATAAACAAACAATTTATGAATCTTTACTTCGTGAAGATCATTCTGATCATACAACTAATTTGCGACAATACAAAGAGGTCAAAGCCACATTGCAACGTGAGCTAAGAAAAATAAAAAACCAATGGTGGATGAATATAACGGAGCAGATGCAAAAGGCGTTTGAAACAAAGACTTTGAAGAAATTTTATGGACTCCTGCGCCAAGTATTTGGTCCTCCTACCTCTTCAATATCTCCCCTGATGTCGAAAGATGGTTCTGTTGTCATTAAAGACCCAGAAAATATCTTGAAAAGATGGCAAGAGCACTTTACTGATATGTTTCACAATCCCTCAGCAGTAGATGCTGATGCAATTGATAGCCTACCACAATGTGATATGTTCAGAATGGATCGTTTGCCTAGTCTGGTTGAGGTGCAGTTGGCTATCACACAAGTCAGCAGTGGCAAGGTACCTGGTTTGGATGGTGTTCCGGTGGAACTTCTTAAGATTAGAGGTGCGAATATTGCTAATGCTATCCTTGGTTTTGTTGAGGAAATCTGGGAAGGTGTTCCTGTTCCACAGGATTGGATTGATGGTGTCTTCGTGACCCTGTTTAAAGGAAAGGGACAGAAGAATGTTTGTGACCACTACCATTGGATTACGCTTTTGGAAGCTTCTTTGGAAGTTCTCGCATGACTTCTATTAAACAGGTTACTGGAGGATGTTTGTCCTAATGCTATTCCAGAGTGGAAAATTGTCTGATTATATTCCAGTTGACAATGGTGTCAAACAAGGTGATATTCTTGCTGCCACTCTTTTCTCTATATATTTTGCTGTTCTACTTGCTCATACGTTTCGAGATTGTGATAAGGGTGTCATGTTAAAGTTTCGAACCACAGGTTGAATTTTTAACCTTAAAAGATTTAATGCCAGAACCAAGCTGCATCATGTCTTGGTCAAGGAGTTACTGTATGCAGACGATGCTGTTTTTTGTCGCACACTGAGACGGATATAATGGATAGCTTTGCTGACTCCTGCATTGCCTTTGGTCTGAGGATCAGTCTGTCTAAAACAAAGGTGATGTTCACTCTTGCACCGGGCCAGTTATACATGGAGCCGAACATCATGGTCTGTGGCACTAGACTGGGAGTAGTTGATTCATTTGTGTACCTCGGTAGTTCTGTCAAGGGATGGTTCTCTCAACACTGAAATCCGCAGACGAATTCAGAAGGCATTTGTAACTTTTGGAAGGTTGGAGAAGAGAGTGTGGTCTGATCGTGGCATCACAGACAGGACTAACATCTGCATTTACAAGACCTATGTGCTAACCACACTGTTGTATTCATCGGAGACATGGACATTGCATCCAAGGCCCATTAAATGGCTGAACGATTTCACCAAAAATGCTTGAGACATCTTAAACATCAAGTGGCAAGCTCAAGTACCTGATATTGAAGTGTTGTGAGAACATGTTGCTCTAGTGTTGAGACCCTTGTAATCAGATCTCACATGTGTTGGATGGGCCTCCTGGTTCGAATGAAAGATTGTAGGCTGTTAAACCAAATTTTTTACGGGGAGCTGGAAAATAGCAAGTGCCCTCAACACAAGCTTAGGAAAAGGTTCAGAGACTCTACAAAGAATAATTTGAAAGTCTTAGAAATCGACATCGACACATTGGAAGAACTTACTTTGCAAAGGCCGAAGTGGCGAAAGCCTGTACATGAAAGTTGTGATGCTCTTGAGAAAAGAAAGCAGGCTCACAGCAATCTGAAGTGAGAGCTTTGCAAAGGTTTAATTGATGGTCTTAACCATGACACACAGAGCTGGAAATGTGGCACTTGTGAATGAGTGCTTTTGTCAAAAGCTAGCTACGTCAACTACCTTAAGTCGCACAAAACTCCTGTTCAGGTCAACTTTGCACCTATTAGTCTGAACCAAACAATCTGTTTAACATGCAACAAAGTTTAAAGTCTACTGCTGGTTTGAGAAGACATGTGATTGTTCATAGGAATATCCTTCAACCTCCAGAGGAAGTCAACTCGATGGAAATTGCTCAATTTGTATGTCACATCAGCTTCAAGATATGCAAATCTGCAACGGGAGTGCAGAGTCATCTGAGATGACAAGATCAGGAGAACTCAATGTGATGGCGATCATCTGGAAAGATGCAGCAATCATCATCATACATATATATATGTATATATATATATATGTATATATATATATATATATATATATATATATATATATACACACATATACAGAGGAAGATCAATAATTGTGTAATTATAAATCAGCTTCAAAAGGAGAAACAAAACAAAATCTTTTATCCTCAGTATTAATATATAAGTAAATACAACTATCAAATCTATCCTATATCTAGAGTACTTTGAGCACAGCACTTTTAAAGTATTCATACATTATCAGAAACTTTGCTCTTTTAGACCTTAGGTCTATTATTCTCTATAATATATATATATATTATTTTTAAAATGTAATTATCCACTGACACGTGTTTCGTCGTGTATAACTCATCAGAGTGGCTGAATATAGCGAGATTCGAAATAGAGACCTCACAGTAATGAGCCTAAGCCCCTTACTTCTGACCCATCTCACCAACTATCTGGATATATCGCGATTTACTTAAATGTTGTTTGTTTTGGTTCTAGCGATATATGTTACATGATAAGGGCTGTCCCCTTTTCATGTAAGTATAAAAATGGACAGTTTAGTTAAAATGAAATAGCAACAGACGGAATTCAAACCTTGTAATTTAGTTTTAGAAATAGATTACGTGTGAGAATGTAAAAATGTAAAACAAACTTGTTTAGAAAATAGATAAAATATTCAAGAAAAGAATGTGAGCTGTCAAGTTTGTTATGAAATTTTAAATTGAAAGAATACAGCTTATAAGATAATGTTTTTAACATATTGAATATAGGTTAAAATTCCTTTTGTAGAAATAGGAAAAGTTTTGGACACGTATGTCCAGAACACGTGAAAGAAGGCACATGTTTTAACATGTGTATGACGTCACGGAAAATAGAAAGTTCTAGGAATAGAGAAAAAACTTTAGAGTTAGTCAGTCAGTGAAGAAACTCGGAGAGAGTCCGTCGTCTAGGGAGCGAGATGTCACTTCAAGAAAAAAATGTGAAACTTTGAATTCTTGATGATGGAAGTCACGGCCGGTCGTGGGACGAAATAAACCATCATGTGTTTTGTAAAGCTTGTCTTGTCTTATGATTCTTACGAAAAGGTAAAGTGAAATTGTATTATATATTTGTGTTATAAAATGTCTTTTCATACACATCTCGACTTCTCATATCCACAATGAGAATCTACATGTCTACACAATGTCCGAACTGTCTGAACACTATCCCTTCACTCCAAGAGCTTTCTTCCCCTTCTGCTTCCATAAACACAATTAAGGAATGAACATTTAATATATAAGAATCTCTCCTAACATGAACAATATCTCTAAGTCTCTTACAATCTCTCTCTCTCTCTCTCTTCAACATCCCTCTTAATAAAACACTCTCACTAAGAAAAAGCATCACTTATAATAAGACTCTTCTAAGACTGCGCGTATAATAAGACTCTCTCAATGAAACCTATATAACATATGTTTTAAATGAATTCTATTATTTACGAAAGCGTATTTTTACCTAAATGCGAGCTGGGAATAATTTGGTACCCCCACATGGGGAGCGGTATATATATTATTTTTAAAATGTAATTATCGACTGACACGTGTTTCGTCGTCTACGAATAATCAGAGTGGCTGAATATAGCAAGATTCATTTTATATATATATATATATATATATATATATATATATACTTATTCACACATAAATCTTATGTATGTTGAGTGATGGAGTCATTCAGGTCCAGATTCCTAATCATTTTACTGGCGATTCAATTATATAAACCATACTAATGACTGTTAGTAAATATGAAACATAGATATTTTTTAACTCTGTTTACCCCAAAAAAAGGCATATATTACCTCTTAGATGTAATAGGCAATTATTAAGAATCATGTCTAATGGGGGATTGTTGGGAGTTACGTTATATTTAAACTTTCGCATATCAGTACAGTCAGGAACGCAGGAAACAGAGAGGGAATTCCAAAGTTTAACAGTCTGTAGGAAGAAACAAAAGTAGAAGGCTTTCCAACATCTAAGGAACTCTACAGTGAAAGGGTGGGATTTTGCTGCTTGTCGGGTTGGTTGGGAGTATGTAGGTCGAGGGGAGCATATTCTATTAAATACTTGTAAAGCAGGCACAGAAATGCAACATTGCAGTGATGGGACAGAAATTGGTGTTTGGCCGATAGTGGAGGGACTTACTAGATTTGAGACTCTTTTGGACTCTGAAGAGACTAGTGGTAGATACCTGTGGATAAAAATATTTATTTACAAAAATATTATTATTAAAGCTCTGTTTAAATCATGCAACTTGAGAGAAATATGAAAAACTAGCAGATTGCAAAATGCACTTAAATATATTTTAATTCATGCAAATTTCATATTTATTATTATAGAGCCACAAAAATAAAAAAGGGGGAAACTGACTTGGGTACCATCAGCTAGAATTGAAACCAAAACATGTAGCTGTCCAGCCTTATTCATTACCATCAAGCTACGTCCATATGCATATAAAAATATTTCTGTATTTTTTTAATAAGCGTAATTCTAAATATACAACAAATTTTATATTGATACTTAAAAGGTATATATAAACATTCTAAATTCTTCAGATTTTTTTTAAACAGCCTTCGTTAAAAAAAAAGTATATTCTTCTATTAAACTTTTATTGTTTAAATAATTTAATTTTGTTTTATTAGAAAAAAAAAAGTTGAAAAGCTATTTTTCACTCAGCAGTGCACCTTGGAAGATTGTCAGTGAAAGAAATACAATTGCCAAAAGATAAACGCTTCATTATTTCTAGTCACCATTTTGAAAAATCACTCGCAAATGCGACTGTTTCACTCGCAATGTAGAGCCCTGTTTAACTTGTTATAGGAAAATATTTAATTCGATTTTAGGAAAGAAAAAATTGCATTATATTTCAATTCTATTTATAAACACCGATTTAATTTTTTTATGACTGCAAAAATCGGAAAAAAATTATCTGATAAAAAAAAAAAATGCACAAAATATAAGGGCGTATTATTTTTACCCATAAAGCAGTCGAAATGCGAAACGATAATTAATTACAAATATTTGGCAGCCATTACAGAGTAGAAATGTTCAAGATAACTCAGATTATTTCAATCCCACGCCCAAGAGGAAAATGAGACGGGGGGGGGGGCTTTACAGTTATTTTTACTTTGAAAACTGTGGTTGTGGTAGGGGGGGGGTCGCACATCAATGCCAGCCAAAAAGGAAACATTTTTTTTTTGCTTTATATTTTTAGGAAACAGAATTCCGGTTATCAAGGGCCAAGCTCGAATGCAGTAGATAACAAGAAACGAAAAATTTAGTTCTTTTATAGAACAGTGACACACTCAAAATAAAGGTTTCGTTTGGTTGCTTTACAGCATATCAACCCTTTTCAGGTTATTTAATGCCGCATCCAGTTATTTTGGAAATAATATTCATGTTGCATCCAGTTATTTTATAAAAGGTTTTTATTCTTTAAGCTTTTTGTATCTTCAATCGCTAGTTTGTAGTGTTTGGTTTGGATGTTTTATAGTGGATTTTATCGTTTTTGTTCCCTGCCCTATAGAACATGAATGAATTTTGTAGTGGAAGAGGGAAAAGAGTTACAATATTAATGTTTGGTACATTTTAAGTTAGGAAACCAGTCAGGAAGTGGGGGGGGGGACAGAAAGAGAAAGAGGAAATGGAAGAAAGAAAAAGAAGGAAAAGGTGGCTTGTTGGTTTTGGTTTTGGTTTGCAAAAAGGGTGGAGATAAAGAAAAAACATCAATGTTAGGTTCATTTCGTCTCAGGAAGCCAATATCTTCAGACAGCCTGATCTGGTAGCACCAACAAAATAAAGGAGCATAAACGTTAGTTTACTTGGTCTGTTTCGGCTCAATGGGAAAACCAACTTCAACCGTTATAGACTACTGATATAAGATGGGGAGGAGGAGGGGGGGGGGGTAAACATGAAGATTTGATGACATAATTTTATTAGAAAGGTGATATGCAGTAACTCAAAAGTTGTATATGCATGTTTTTTAAGATTATCAGATGCTGAGCACATTAGTATTAAAATCAATTTAGTATAACATAGTAATTATGGAAAAACATTCTAAATTCGTACATCAGCTTATTTCCAATATGGTAGCATGATCAATAAAAATGGGGGACTGGAAATAAAGTGCCATGAAAAGAATTTAAAAAATTTTAATCGTTTAGCAAGTTATAAAAAATACAAGAGTTATTTTTTTGAATAAATCTTTTTATAAAAATTTTGTTTTCAACAAATTTTTTTTATATATAAGTTACTAAAAGACTTTACTTTCTTTTAATGAAAATCGCTCCAGACATGGCGCAAAGCCACTTTATGTAAGGAGCTAACAAGAGCAAAAGATAGTTATTGCAAAAATAGGAAATGCTTATTGACCTTAGTCTTGAAAAGACCAAGGTTAAAAGTATAGGCAAAACAGTGAGCAGGAAGAGAGTTCCACAAGTCTGCGGTTCCTGGAAAGAAATTACTGGAATAGGAAGCTGTATTACAATGAGGTATCAAAACAGCAGATTAATCGAGACCACTTGACGGAGTCAAATGAGCAAGAGTAAAAGAAGTCAGGAATAGATCAGACAATTTTGAGGAACATATACCATGATAGTATTTAGAGAAAAGACTAGGCAAAGTACTTAGACTCATCAATGGGAATGATGGCAAAGTTCGCGTGGCCCGTGTATTAAGGGACAGTTGTGAACAGGTTCATTCTTTAAAACATTTCCCCTGGATTTAAAGGCCGCTTCTGTGCAGTCTTCTACAGAATTTATAGAAAAAGGTGATCCCTTCTTCTGTTAGACTTGTTCCATCGCAAATGACGGATCATCTCCTATAGTTTGCTGTGATGCTTGTGACAGTTGTATTATTTTGATGGTATTGGGCTGAGTCAGCACGATACTTTCGGGGAATGGAACTGTCCAAACTCCTTTCATTCTCTCTTTAAACTCAGTATTTATTAAGTTGTCATTTGACTTATATTCAAGTTATCGTTCTTATTATTATTATATATTAATATTAATATACTAGCATTTCAGCCCGGCGTTGCTCGGGTGTTTGGAAGTGTATGTTGAGCTAAAAAAAAAAAAAAAGAAAAAAAAAAGGCGGTCAATGTTTTTAACTTTGACCTATTATGACCCCTTAATATTTATTGTTTTGGGCTCAAATCAAGTTATTAAGTTAGATCTATGTCCAAGGAAACTATATCTAAAATTTTAAGTGTTTAGACCCAAAATTGTTGGAGGCGTTTGGTAGAGTTCTCAAAGGTCAAATCGTTGAACTTGGACCCCTTAACAGCCAAATTTCTGGTCGAAAACCGATCATGAAGATTTTCCCAAATCTCAGTACCCTGTATATCAAATTTCGAGTCTGTAGACTTTAAATTGACAGAGTTATCGCGTAGGGAAATGTACACAGATACACACACAGACACGTTCACTTTTATAGATATATAGATTGATAATCTAGATAAACTAGATTTATTGGTTAGAAATTCATTTATCAGAAGCAGACAGAGTCACATATGGTTACTTTAAAATAAAAAAATGGTTAAACCTACGATGGTTAGTTAACACATTCCAGGAATAAAATAAAAATTAAAATTTTTACTGGTCAATTAATTGATATACAGGGTGGGCCAAAATAAGGGTCCTATTTTTAAAAATTCATAAATTCATGTAAGTTTTAAGAAGTGTTTTTCGGCCAAAATTTGTTTTGTTTATTTCAAAAAAATCTTGGAAGGGTCAGTCTACACACACAAAGTTTGGTGAGTTTAACTTTTATTTTGTGGAAGTTATTCAAATTTAAAGATAGGACCCTTATTTTGGCCCACCCTGTAGTTACCTTGTATTTAATATCTGGAAAAAAAGTAATGAATACCTATTACTTTTTCTTTCCTCCTTTGCCAGTGTGTCAGAAATTGCACGACTTGAAATACGAACTTAGATGTCATGTTTTATTTCAGCCTTTTTGATTGGTTGATTTAAATTTGAACCCTGTGCACACAGAACATTCAAACCGAAAAACTTTAATTTGTTTATATTTTTTTTAGAGGATGGGCGGGTTTTTTCGTCTCTCCTTCTTTCATGCATGGACTCATTAATCTAAGGGTGATTGGAGTCCTTTCTTCTCTTCTGAGAGACTAACTAATTAGGTTTCATTCCTTGACATACTTATCGTCTCCTTTAAATTAGCTAATAATTTTGATATCGTAATTAACTGTTCGGCGGAGCCAACCGCCTACTCTATTGAAATCATAATTAAATGGATTCTTTACTAAGAACATTCAAACTCTACTCAGTAGAGATTTAACTAACACTTCTTATGAAGCATCACCTACCAGACTCAGTCGAGATGGAAAATGACCCAATGATTTTGCAACCCAGAAGAAAGACGGTTGTTTTTATCATACAGGGTAAGTTTGCCTTTCATTCGTTGTGTCAATTTCTACTCTGTCTGCTAGTTCTAAATTATCTGAGATTAAATTTCTCACGTCACCCCCATATATATTCTGAAAACTACATTACCCAGGGTATTTGGATACATACACTTGGTACTTGTACAGTTTAATCAAGACATTAAAAAATGAAAATATTGAAAAAAAAAATTATATTGTACATACTCGTTATGGAATAAAGTTTTTATACAAAAAAAATCAATTAATTTGATCAAGCAGGTTTCTTTTTAGAGAGAAAAATCAAATTTTAATGAGATCGATTGTATCGTCGCCATTTGCCTTTGGGAATGAGGAGAGAGTGCCTTTAAATGAAAAAATGATTAACAAAGGACAAAATGAAAAAAAAGATTAAAAAAAAAATGGAACTTAGAAACTAAAATAATTATCTAGGTATTTTTTTCTGCCCATGTTTCAAAATATTCTCGTCAAATTTTTATAAACTTTAGGCGGTAATTGGAATTATCTCCCTTGGGGCCCCACCTCATCATCCACGAAAAACAAGATGGCCACGATACGATCAATCTCATTAAAGTTTGATTTTCCTCTGTAAAAAAAAGAAAAAAAACACTACTTGATCAAAAAAGTGTTTTTTTTTTGTTTTTTGTTTTTTCTTGGGTGCTAATGCACTTACTGATTCACGCTATTTTTTTTAAAATATAATGAGGAAAGACCAAATTTTAAAATAATGAAACGTTTAATCGAAAAAATACAATATTCTAAAAAAAAAAAAAAAAAGATTTCACGAAATTCAATTTTTAACTGGTACCAAAATCTATTAAATATATATCAAAATTAGTATTTTTGGCCCTCCATAGTTAAAAAAAGCACACATTCACTTATAATTTTTTGCCGTTATACAAATAATCCAATGAAGCGATTTTTTTTTTTTTATTCTCTTAATGAAATACACAAGTTTTTGATTATCATATTTTCTTTCTACTTTATCGAGTGAATTTTTTTTTAAATATCTAAAAAAGAAAACCTTGAATGTAATAGAAAAAATTGTTGTCACCGTCCAGTATTTATTTGACGATATAAGCATAACATGAGCTTTCATTAAAAAAAAAAAAATTTTTAAATTAAAAAAAAAAAAAAAAAAAAAATCAACGTGGTTTAAAAAAAAAAAAAAAAAAAGGTTTTACACTTTGGACTTTACAGGTAAATTTAAAAAAAAAAACACTTTTGTTCTTTTGTTTTAAATTAGAATATTTTATTTATTGATCTTTTATCTTCAATTTGTGATATATTAAACTTTGGTGAGTAAATTAATTATATAAATTTTAATAGACATTTCAAAATGGGGGGGGTGAATTTAACAAAAAACGTTTGTCTAAAATATTAAATTTGGTTTATTGGAAAGAGCATAAAATTTCACATTGATCGTAAAAATTTAACCAATACAAAAATTGATAGATTTTTAAAGTTTAAAAATTGAAAATTATTTAACTCGTAAAATTCAATTGATTTCATTACGTAGGAAAAAAAAATGGCCGCATGAAGGCGCGCCGGCATTTTTTAAACATTTTGTAAATACTGTTTTTTTTTTTTAAATAAAAAATAATATTTCTATTATTTTTTAAATAACTTTAATAGTTTATTTTTGAAGTATATTCCATAAAGAAAATAAACAACCCACTTTAAACAGCGAAATTACGAGTTTTTTATATTTTATTCGCAGTGTCGGGTTAGGGGTGTCAAAAATTCCCAAAAAGTTTTGATACACAGCAGTGTCACAGCACTAGTACCGGTGCTAATGCACTTACTGATCCGCGCTGTTTTTTAAATCGTATTTCTAAGTTTAATTACAGTTTTATGTTTTTTATTATTCAATTGTAAGGTTAAAGTATAGAATAGGTACAAAACACCCCCTCCCCATGTTAAGAATGGCTTTTTAAATAATAACTTTATTATTTCAGCACGAATCAATAATTTTCTTTTTTTTTTTTCTTCAATATTTTCATTTTGTAATGTCTTGATTAAACTATACAAGTACCTTTAATTTTTTAGAGGAGTACATGATCGTGTGGGTGGGCGTTTGCACCTGATACCCATAAAAAGGAACGGTTTATTTTATAACTTAAAAATTATATAATAAACATAAGACTAAAAATGTTAAGAGAGGTTCAGAATCCATTTCCAGGTAACGCCGTGTGCGCCTTTATGAGGAAGCGGAGAGGCATAAAAACGGAAGTTTATCTCAATGAATGTTATATGGGGTTTGTATTACTGTACACATAGATTCGAAAAAGTTGTCAAAAAACAAATATATAACAAATAAATGTTATCAAAGGCAAGATAAGTTACTTTTCTACCAAACTGGATATATTTTTTGTGTTTTTATTCAATGTAACATATTTATTCAGCTCGAAAAACATACAGTGTTTACCGATGTATTCGAAAATTCAAGATGCCGTCTCGTCTCACACTCTCTTTAACACGGTAAGTATGGAAAAAGGTGTTATAAATAAAAAACTATACAAAATACTATTAAAAACCCGCCGAATATATGTCAACCTATGTCACGGTAACATATCTTGAGCGAGTTTTTAACAGAATTTATCCGTTTTTTTATTTATAACATCTTTTCCCACACTTACCGTGTTAAAGAGAGAATAAGACGCCATCTTGAATGTTTCAATACATCGGATCGCTAAACACTGTATGGTTTTCGAGCTGAATAAACATGTTACATTGAATAAAAACACGAAAAATGTATCCAGTTTCGTAGAAAAGTAACTTATCTTGCCTTTGATAACATTTATTTGTTATATATTTGTTTTTTGACAACTTTTTCGAATCTATGTGTACTTACTGTACAGTAATACAAACCCGGTTTTCCTATTCGATCCCGGGCAACGTCGAAGATGCTTCACACTTAATTAAAAAAAAAATACGGGCAAAACTTTATGATGTACATACCCATTACGGAAAAAAAGTCATATTCCAAAAATCATGTAAATTAATCAAGTAGTTTTAAACTAAAAAAAAAAAATCAAATTCTGTGATGAAGCGAGAGACGGAGGTGGGTGGGTTATATTGCTTTAGAATGTGTTAAAATTCAAGGGCGACAATTCAATTCGACCACCGAGATTTTGTATCCAAAATAATTACAACTTTTTAATCTCTAAAAATCATAACATTTGATTTTCTTAATAAAAAAAAACAAAAAAAAACTATCCGATAAATTTACATGATCTTTTGGAATATGATATCTTCGTTCCGTCACCGACGTACATCATGACGGTTTTCCTGTATTTTTTTTTTATTAAGTGTACTTCTAAATAAGCACCACGCCAGATCTTCCTACTAGCTTATATATATATATATATATATATATATATATATATATATATATATATATATATATAAATTCCTTCGTTGACAAGTATGAAGCTTAGTAGTTTCAGTAGTTGACAGGGTGAAAAGTCAGTACCCCAAATGTACCCGAAAACACATCAAGTTTCTTTAAGAGGAAATAAACATAGTTATCCTAATTGGTACTGGAGACCATTCTTATCTGTTAACAAAAACAAATAACATTATTTTTTTTAGTTAAACTATTAAAAAAAACAAATTTATTTACCTGAATGCGGTTCTCTACTTTCGGTAGACATATTTGATTTTGATAAATCGGCAGATAACTCTGCTATACTTAATTTAAACATTCCTGGAATTGGGGTCAGACGACAAACTCCAAAAATGGATCTATTTTAAAGTTTATGTTAATCTATTCCAAGAATTAAACAATCATTTTTTTCATTTAAAAAAAAAAAAAAAAAAACACTGATGTTTACTCGATAATTTTCCTATTTATTAAAAAGAAAAAAAATCGGTATTCATTTTTTAGGAGAGGGGGTAAATTTGTAGAACCAGCAGTCAGCACCCACCCATAGTACACTGTACAGTAGTACACCCCGAAAAAATGAGATTATGCTTTTTTAGGCGATTGTATGGGAACAAAACATGATGAAAGCTTAGCGAAAAAAAAGAAAACAGAATTATGGATTAGTTTTGCATATTAATTTAATGCAAAAAGATCCCCCGTTTCCGAGCCATTCTAACGTTTTAGGACAGCTACCGATTTATTTATTTATTTATTTATTTATTTATATATTTTGCGTAATCGCCTAAAAGAAGTAGAATCTAACTGAGATAGGGTTAGTCAAGGGTATTAATCTACAAATTTACAAAAGCTAAGAAAAAATTCGGTAAATTTTTAATCTGTTTCCATCTTATCATTCACCTTTAAAATGACAACTTTAATGGTTTTCGGGTATGCTGAAAACGAATATCACATTTAAATTTGAGACAGACAAGTAGTTTTGTGGATATTAAAACATTTTTTCGATGTATTACTTAATAAATGCATGTGCATTTGTAGCAGTCGAAACTCGCTACAATCATAGGCAGAAGCTAATTCTCGCGACCCGAGATTTGAAATCCATTTTCTCCCTAGCTTGTCCAATCACAAGCCATCTCTCAATCATGTGACCGAGTACATAAAAGGCGAAATCTGAAACTCTTATACCTCTTTCATTCTGACCCTGCCGGGCAGCAGACTTCGCCTGGGGCTTCGACCCTGGGCAGAACATGAGTACAACAAGCTAGCTATGGCTATCTTCAAACTCAGTTATTTCCACGTGCGGTACCCACACAAACTTTATTTATGATGCTAAAGAACTTCTCTCGTTGATAAAACTCACACACACCCACAACAAACACATTGATTACCTTGCCCCTTTCTTTCTCCTGTAACCAGTTTTCACCGTCTCGACAACTACTAGCCGTAAGCATGTGTAAACGGAACTGAACTATTCTCTCCTTCAACCAACCATCATGATATTAAACCTATCTTTACACAAGAACACTTCAACCTACTAACCCGTTCCTCTCGTGTACATTGTACTAACGCTACTAACGAAGATAACAAATAAAGTTGTTTATCAAATGTTAAAATGAGACTTCCTTTTGTTGTCTTCATTATTAACTAATCATTATTAACTAAACATTAGTACTTGCTCAGTTGGAAAAATATATGGCCTCCAGTATAAACATAAGAGATTACATTGGATGATAAACCTCTTAACATTCAGAAAACTACTTGTCTGCACTAAATTTAAATGTGATAGTCGTTTTCATCAAATCTGAAAACTTTTGGAGTCATCAATTTAATGGTGAATACTGAAGTGGAAAGAAAGTTTTTAAAAATGTCTACGCTAAATTTGAATGTGATATTCTTTTTCAGCATTCCCCAAAACCTATAAAGTCGTCATTTTAAAAATGGGTGTTAATGTGAAAAGAAAGTAAAAAAAAAAATACAAAAATTTATTCCCCCCTCCCCAATTAGTGTCATTTCATGTCGTGGTTTTGTTTTGCATCATATCAACTCTTCGAAGTTATTAAATGCTGAATGTAGTTATGATGATAAAAGTAGTTGGGCTTCACATTCTTTATATGTTCACATATTTCTTTGCTAGTGTACAACCTCCATCAAAAAATAGCGGGGGAAAAAATTACGCTCTGCAAGTGTTCACTCATAAATAAACGTCCGTAATTTATTTCTTCATATTATTATCATTTCTGACAAGCTAAACAAAATACACTTTCCGTTGACTTTTTGCATGAGCGAATCGTTCACGTGACGGCTTCCTTATGTTAAGAATAAGTAAGTTTGGAAACACTTTTTAAAGATCATTGCAAGCTGACACAATGGTTATTGTATTTGACTCATTGTCTTTAGGTTTTGGTTTCGATCTCAGCTCAAGTATTTTTTTTTTTTGTTTTACTTACAAGAAATGAACAGTTTAGAAAAAAAGCATAATACTTGCATACACATGTCTAACTTTCTTTCTGTTTATTTTATTTACTTCATTTTTTTTAAAGGAATTTAACATTACATTTAATACCGGGCAACACCGGGTACATCTGCTAGTAAGTGATTAAAAAAGGACAGAACTTTTTTCACTGTAGATAGACACAGAAATATCCTTTGTTCTTAATATTTTTGTCAAACGTTGTCAATATTAATCACCACTGTGCAATGATCTTAGCCCTTCAAGTGCTAAAATGTGTCATGTCATCTTCTATTAAGCCCATTTTTATTGATGGCAAAATATGGATGTTACATGTGGCAAATCTGTATATATGATCTCATTCCAGCATGTACAGAGTGAAACGATAAAATTGTCATCCTAGAAAAGATGACATGATTCCATTTCCGTGTGATATTTTTTTTTTTTTTTGCTGCTTGATTGTTTGGTTGGTTGTTTTTTGTTTTACAGCATATCAACCCTTTTTCAGGTTATTTAATGCCGAATCCATTGATTTTGAAGAAAAAGTTTTTAATAAAATGTTTGTTTTTTTTTCAAGTCGGTTTCTATTTAACCCATAGTTGGGACCCTAACAGGTACTACCACTCCGGGTCAGAGTGGACCTGGGAGCAATGGCAATTAAGGGGTGGCTCCACACTCCCCAAAGTCCTTAAGCTGGGGCCTCACTATCGGATATAGGTAATATAAGCTCATATCCAGGACCGTTTTTGTTTTTGTTGCTGACCATCTACTAGTTGGCCAGTTGTGTACAAATCTCAAGAGCGATCGGAGCTTTCTTTCATGTCTGAAAGTGACACAATGTTCAAGGAGCAAGATCGCATGTGCACCGCTGTACAACTCATGCTCTCTACCGATCCAAGTTATGACAACAGGACCATTGCCAGCACCCTCAAAATGCATCGCTGGATTGTTATGAATAACAGGAATATGCTGCGGGTGATGAAAACAAAGTTTCCAGCCATGGTTATGGTCTTTGGTGTGGTTTCAAGTGAGGGCCACATCATGCCACCTCACATCTTTGAAGGCAACTTGAAAATCAACACCAAAGTGTACCCGAATGTGCTGAAGAGTGTGGTGATGCACTGATGAAATCAGGAGGCCTCTGGCAGATTCTGGGTATAGCAGCAAGACTCGGTGCTGGCTCACAAGTCCAGAGACCCAGGCTTGGCTTCAGAAGGAGTGTTACGATTTTGTACTTTTCTCCAACTGCCCTCCCCTCCTCGCCTGACCTGAACCTGCTGAACTACGTCATTTGGTCATATGTTGAGAACATCACCAACATGACTTACCACAAAACCAAAGCCAGCCTGATCGCTTCCATCTGCGGAGTATTCACAGAACTCTCGCCGGCGCTTGTGGAAAAGGCACGTTCCCAGTTTCGTACTTGTATCGAGGTGGTGATTGAGGCTGAAGGTGGCTACATTGAATAGATGTCAGCTCTACTACATAGTCAAGTTATCTGAATCGATTTTTTCAATAAAAGTTTTTAAATAAGACTGTAGTGTTGCTTTCTTTAGGGCGACACTTTTATCGTTCCACTGTATTTGCTCTTTCTCTCATTCAGCCTATAAGCTAGGTAAAGATGGACTTTTTTTATGGTGGCGATAAGTCAAAACTATTTCCCCCACTCGATCTAGGTCCTGTATCATCATGTCCGTCACAATACTGCTACTTAATTGTACTTGAGACAGCATTTGACTTATTGTGTTTAAGTTGTGATTGCGTAATTATGTGATACCACCGATGCCCCCCGCCCCAGGAGGAAGTGAAAAAAAAGAGAAAAAAACATATCAAGAAAAAAGGAAACAAGTTTATCAGCAGAACAATCGAGAGAAAGTTGTTCACGAACGTACACAAAGGAAGCTGAATAAGACTGTTAATCAAGGTGTGACAGACAAAAAGAAATGAACATAAAAGTAGAAATATTTTAAGTTAGTTTATGAATTTTAGGTGTGAAGCAGAGTTTGGTTACAGTTGCAGACAGTCTTAGGTTTGCGACAGTTGATGACAGAGTTAAGGACACATGATGAAGGCAGGTTGTAACTGAGATCAGACCAAGAGAGCTTCAAGAGATTGAGATGAGCTGACATGGCAGCCAACGGATGCAAATGACCGAGCCGTGTTTGAGGTGACATCAAAGCGAGGAAGAAGGAAAGAAAAAGATTATAAAAAGAGAAAAACATGGCCCAAGAATAGAAATAAAAGTGCTACACATGTGGCCTGAGAGCAACAAGGAAAGATATGCCCTAAACAAAGACAGACTATCATGTGATTGACACAGCAGTGTCTTGTTAAGCACATCGGAGTGCAAGAAGACTTTTAACAAGAGACAAGGCGTTATTCTGGAAGTACCTGTAAATAAATGTCTGTTGTTCCAACTGAAAAACAAGTTAACCAAAATTCTTTTCTTGTATCGTTGCGACTATCTGCATACAACATGTGGGTTCCGAGTGTTGATATGTAACGACTATGTTACACAGTGAATTATATCTTCTTTTTCTTTTAAATTGAACTCATTTGCTATTTTTACTTATAGTTCAGGTTGGGGTGAAGGTTCACACCTTTCCTAATGCTAGCGATGCATAAATAACCAGAATAGATCTGCTAGGATTTGAATGCGGTACAACCAAATTCCATAGGCCACTGGACTGAACAAAGTTTGATTATATATTAGGCGATTCATAACAAGTATTTATTGATATTGGATTTAAAGACGACCATGTTGTGGTCTGCAGGGAAGCAGTTCCAGGATAATGTGCCCCACAAACTAGTTGCCCAAGGAAAGAATCTCTGTTCATGGAAATTCTTCCTGATACTAAGCATATGAACGCAAGAAAGGAATTTTTGATTGTTCTTCTTGTGGTAGAAAGACAAGTTCTTGCTGCAAATGTCTTTCAAGGAAAAAGCCGAGATTGGAGCTCAGATGAGCAAATTAAGGTATGACAAATGTATGGCAAAGCAAAACTGCTCCTATTGATTCTCTATTTGTGTAGTATGTAGACACGACAAATTTAAGTATGACAAATGGTTCCTTTTTTTTCTAAAAAGGGGTCATCTTTTATCAAGGCTCAGAGGCCACTCAAGAATAAGGGTTATTGAGTGTACGATAGTCATCAAGACAATAGCATAGTAATCGAATGTTCGAATGCTGTGCCTAAATATCACATGAATAGAGAATCAGCAGGAGCAGTTGTCGTGCCTTAAGTTGTTGTACATGATTAGTAAAACCAGAGCACCTTCTAGGAAAATAATGATAAAGTAGAGACAGACTAGTAGCATCTCTTTTGTGGAGAAAGGGACTGGTGAGAAGATGACCTTTCACTAGATTTCGAAGTCAATTTTAAATTCTGTCAAAGAAAGAGTTATGCTATTATTATCTAAGTTATAAAGGCTGATTTCTACCAAATCGCTAGAGCCTTACCTTCTTATTTTTTATCATTATTTGTTTGGATTTTATTTCTTTTTCTCTTTTATTTTATCTTTCTCGTTTCCTGTTTCTTTTTTTTCTTCTCACCTTTCTCTTTCCTTGTTGTTTTGCCTTGCCTTCCTTTTCCATCTTATGACAGTTCTCTCTGAAAACTGAAAATGTTAATTTTGCCCTGAAGAAGGCTAAAACTTCAAAAGATTCATGAAGTGGGTAGGAGAGTTAGATGTGTGTGTTTTATCAAAAAATGACTTCCTGTCTCTTTCCCCTTACATGCATACTCAGTGTATTTTTCTTACTTTTGACTTTCTTATTGGAGTTGTTTAGGAAGAAAAGTTGTCTTTTGCGCTACTTCTTCACACACGCATTTCCAGTTGATTTTTTTAATTTAGATTTTTGTTATTTAATCAGAGTCGTTATAAAGAGTTCAGTTGATGAATTCATTGAATTATGCAAATATCTCTAGCTTTTATGTTTATTTACCCTTTTTCACTATCAATATACGGGAGTATTAATTAGCATCGTGTCTGCAGGGAACTATGTGGGGAGTTGAGCAACGATATGCCTGTTCACGTTACATTTAAACTTCTGCATGTTAATACAGTCACGGATGCAAGGAAATTCTAAAGTCTAGTAGTCTGTGGGAAGAAACTATTAGAGTAGAAGGCTTTCTGGCATCTGAAAATCGTAACAGTGAAGGGGTGGGATTTTGTTGCCTGTCGGGTTAATCGGAAGTATGTAGGTTGAAGGGGCACAAGTGTTCTGAATTCATCTGAACACCTTTCATTAAAGTAAAGCAAGCATACGGATGCAATATTGTGGTGATGGGACAGAGGTTAGAGCGTAGTTGATAGCGCGGGACCTATTAGATTGGAAACTTGGGGGGGGGGGCTGTCTTAGAGGAAGAGACTAGTGGTAGAGGCACCAGATCGGATATAGTCCCAATATTCTATGCATGGGCGAATTGTGGCTTTTTAAAAAACATAGGATACTCTCTGGTGTGAGTAATTTTCTAGCAGGGTACAGGGAGCCCACCTTTTTAGCAGCAGCCTTAGCAATGCGCTCAATGTATTTGTTCCAATTCATATTGCCTGTGAATGTTAAGCTAAAACGTTTGAATGATGAGCTCTCTGGCAAAGTGTTATTAACTGTGGCAATTGGTGGTAATTGTTAAAAGGTTCAAAAGTTATGAGAATTTAATGAGTACTCTAAACAGCACCTCACCAAATGTGGCAGCAGTATTCCATCTTTTTGTTTTTTTTATAAAGGAAAGATCACTTATCGAGACACAGAGGCCACTCGAAGACAAAGGGTTAATGAGTGTACAATAATCAATTATTAGTGGAACTTTGGTAAATTGGATTACTTAAGGAGACAGCTCATCAAGAACTTTTTTATGTTGGACTTGAAGATGACAAAATTGTAGTCAGCTGGAAAGCAGGCAAATGGAAGAGAGTTCCACAGACGTGCAGTTTTAAGAAAGAAGCTTTGTTCATGAGATCCACGTTCAGGTTTAGGCACAGATAAAGAGTGTGGGAAATTATTGATAATGTTTCAACCAGATAAGTGTTTTTTGTGTAAGTTTGGCAAGGAGAGATCATAGATTGGAGCTCAGGCGAGCATTTGCCATGAAAATAACGATAATGCAGAGACAAGCTCACAACGTCTCTTTTGTGGGAAAGAGGTTGCAGGCAAGAGAAAAAGGGATCCCTTACTAAGCTACAAAGTCTATTTTGATTTCTGGCAAAGCAGAATCACGGATGTATTTGATTAAATGATAATTAGATAAATTACATCAATCAAATGTAGGAAACATAAAATGTTTATGGTTTTCGTTGAAGGTTTCTCATTTTATGAGGAAGATATAAACATGGTTGTTGTGGTTTTATGGTTATTGGTAAGATTTATGTGAATATAAAAAATTATCCTAATAGGAAATGTGTGTGCAAGAAATTGACCTCAGTAAGAGTTTGGAGGAGGAAGGTAAAAACGTTTTGCATGTAAGAAGGAGATTAGAATGTAGACCGTCAGGTTTTGGGTTTACTTTCCGCAAGTTCATAGCTCTCGCTTCCTTTATTTTGTCCTCAAATTCACTGAACAATGTTTCTAACAAAGGGGGAAGAATTGTTGTTTTCCGGGTATCCATCTTATTTATTGTTGGTTGTTTATTTTTTTTTATCTGGAACTGGTATTTTTTTAAAACTTCTTAAATCACATGGTTTCATACCCTGTCTGCAGCGATTTCCATAAAAAATATCCCACTCTGATTGCATTTTACATTTCATGTTTTCTTGGCATCCCTCTGCCAGTTGATCCTGCTATCTCAACTTTTCTACATCTACTAACCCAAGAACACTTATTCATTCTTTTATCATCATACTAGCAGTTTTAATATATATATATATATATTAAAAAGTTTGACTCATGTCCATGTAACCTACATCTAAAATTTCAAGTGTTAAGACCCAAAATTGGCGGAGAAGTTTGGCAGAGTCTGCAAAAGTCAACTCTTTCAATTTTTACGTCTGTGCAGCAAAATCTTTGCCCAAAACCTGATTAAAAAATACCCTTTATGTAAAATTTCAAATGTTTAGACCCAAAATTGGTTGAATAGTTTGCTAGAGGCCGCAAAGATCAAATCTTTTGAACTTTCAGCCCTTGGCAGCAAAATTTTTGGCCAAAAAATGATTGAAAAGCTTGCCCTATGTCTGAATACACTTTATATAAAATTTCAAATGTTTAGACAAAAATTAGCTGAGTAATTTGGTAGAGACCGCAGAGGTCAAATTTTTTTTAAATTTGACCCCAATTTTGACCTCTTAAGATTTATTGTTTTGGGTTCAAATCAAATTAAAAGTTTGATCCATATCCAAGTAACCTACATCTAAAATTTCAAGTGTTTAGACCGAAAATTGGCAGAGGAGTTTGGTAGAGTTTTCAAAGGTTAAATCGTTGAATTTGACCCCTTGGCAACCAAATTTCTGGCTGAAAACCGATTAAAAAGATTTTCCCAAATCTCAATACCCCTTATGTAAAATCTCAAGTCTGTAGACTGAAAATTGACAGAGTAGTTTGGTAGGGAAATGTACACACACACACAGAGACAATTTTACTTTTATAGATATATAGATTTAGCTTAACATTCATTTTACATGCTCTTATGCAGTGGACAGAAACTGAATTTCAAACTAAACTATCTATGACACCTGAAAGTATCCTGTATCTCTACAAGACCACTATTCACCCATATATGGAATACTGTTGTCACATTTGGGCTGGTGCATCTGCTACTTGTCTCTCACACCTTGACAGAGTTCAAAAGAGAGTCGCCAACCTGATAGGTCCTAAACTGTCATCAAAGTTCCAACCTCTGTCCCATCAAGGAAATGTTGCACCCCTCTGCCTGTTCTACAAGTATTTTAATGGTGAATGCTCCAACAAACTACAAGCCCTTGTACCCTTTAGACGTAAATACCCGCGACAAACTTGACAAGCAACAACATCACACCCCTACACAGCAGAGATCCCTAGATGTAAGAAAGCCTTCTACTCTGATAGTTTCTTCCCCAGAATCCCTTTGCGACCACCCAGGAACCTATCAGAATCAGATAGGTTCCTGGGTGGTTGCGTCACCTTTCTGCTATGACACACCGGTTGGTCTTCCTAAGTCTCCATCATCCCAGGGGATGCTGTGTCATCCACCTCTATCTGTTCTGGCAGAGTGTCGAATGTTTTGGGCTGGTGCTGATCAATACACGTGGGGGGGGGGCCATTGTACTGGTATTTCAGGCCCTGTTAGGTTGTTTATGGTATCCAACATTCCTGGTGGCACCTCAGGTATCAAGTGACAAGGGGTATCTACCACAGAGTTTATTCTTTGGAGGAATCTGCGATTGTGATGGGTGACCCGATTACTTGCATCAATGCGTACATTATACTGCTGGTTACCCAGTGTTTCCACCACCCTTCCCGTCTTTGCCCATCGACGTGGGTGTGAACCAACTTAGTTTTGAACGTGCACCGTTTCCCCGATTTTCAGTTCCTGAAGTGGGTGACATTTTAGATTGTATTCCCTTTCATTCCGTAAGTGTCTTTTTGTCATTGCTGTTTCCTTATAATGACTAATTTCTCTCCAGCGTTTATGGATTTGATATTGGTCCTGGAGCACTGAGAGATGGTCCTTTATCATGCGACTGTAAAGTATCATCGCTGGAGACATATATAGGTCTTGTACCGGGGTGTTGCGATGAGTCAGTAGGGACCTAGCTGCCCGGTCATGGCATAGGCGACTGCAACTATCCATGCTATCAATAAGGATCCTTTTAGCCGTTTTAAGGGCCAATTCTGCTCTCCCGTTGCTTTGAGGGTAATATGCCGATGATGTTCGTTTCCTTATGCCCCAATTATCTAGGAACCGGTTATATTCACTGAAGTCAAACAATGGTCCAGCATCGGTCGACAGTTCCTCTGGGACGCTGTACATGCAGAACCAGTTTCGTAGGGCGTCACATGTGGTGTATCTATCTGCATATACTAGGTAGTTCTTCCCTCATAAATCAAAAAATCTGTCACTGTCTTCTGAAATGGGAACTCGGTGTTCGATGGCGGCATTAAGGGTTCCCTAGGTTGTGATGGAGCCATTACATTGCATATTTGCACTGGGCCTGGGTCTGACGAATGCTCACGTCCAGTCCTGGCCAAAACAGCCGTTGTCTGGCGTTTGCCAATATTCCATTGATGCCCTGATGCGCCGAATGGAGTGATTCCAGTACCTCTACACATAGTTTTCTGAGTATGAGAATTTTATTTTCCATTATCGTCACCCCCTCCAAGGAATATAACTCTTCTTTCATATGCCAGAACCGGCGAATTGTCTCCGGCAGTTTGTGCCGAGATTTAGGGAAACTAGTTCACATGAATTCGGCGAAGGTACGACATTCCTCGTCAGTAGCAGCTGCTGCCACAATCCTGTCCCATGTTATTGCCCTTAATTCGGGGTCCTGCTCATAGGTAGAGTTAAATGACGCTCTTATGGCACTATCCATTTGTTTATGCAATGCCCTTTTTGTTTGCTTCCTCCTGGCTTAATGTTACTGGGCATCTCGATGTACGGTCTGGTGCCTATTGAGTTTTCCAGGGAGATGCTTTATTCGAAATTTGTTCATCAAGGACCGTTCTTTGATTTGAACAGTCTTCGGTCTTTATGTCCTTCAGGGCTTTGTCCGAGATCTTCACCAAGGGCTTATGGTCCATGGTGACTAACAGTTCTGGGAATCTCAAAATGAACATGCGACATGCTTCTAGTCCATAGACTAATGCCAATGCCTCTCCTTCAACTGGTGCGTATCGGGACTCTGCATCATTGGTAAATCAGGAGCCGGCCAGGATTAATTTCCAGTGGTCCTCACCACACTTCGGTCTGGCTTCGGTTGTACAGTTGCAGTGTTTCTGGGAAAGAAAATATCCCAAGCCTGTCCTACTGAAGTCCGTCGACAAACATATTGGTCTCTTCACTTCTTCAGTTCTTACACCATTCTCGATCTCTTCAGTGATCCTCTTTTCGACTCTTTGAAGATTCGATCGAGTGTGCTATCCCAGTAGAACTTTCGATTTTTTTGTCTTCAGCAACTCCCGGAACAGGGCCATTACTTTGGCCTGAGAAAAAGCGTAGGCTACCTGGTTTACCATTCCAAAACCAGGATTTTATGGCAGTTATATTTTTTTGGTGTCGGAAAATTTCATATTGCTTCAGTCATTATTTTGGTGAGTTTTATCCCGTCTTCCCTTATCAAGAACCTGGCAAATTCCACCTCTTTTTCTGCAAAGTGAAATTTCTAGGGATTGAATACGATACCATTTTTGCTGCAGTTATTTATGTACTCTATAGTATGCCAAAATGATGTTTCAATAGAGTCGTCCCATAGTATCGTGTTGTCTATACATCTTGTTTTCCTGGGCATATCTACAGTGATATTGTCGAACTTGCATATACTGCATCTCCTGACGCTGGTATCCTTGTGGTGCCCGAAGATAACAGTATCTACCCGATTCCGTGATGAAGTTAGTTGCATCTCTTGCCGATGGGGAGAGGGTTAAGTTATGATAACCATTCCATGCATCCAAGATGGTTTTTCTAGTTTTCGTAGGCACCAGCGATGCCTGGTTGAAAGGAGATGGTGTATGATGGGTTTCCCGTAGGGTAGCAGCATTGAGCTTTTGTAGGTCTACTGTACACCTTGGTGACCCATCTTTTTTAGTGCAACCATCATTCTGGAGCACCATGTTGTAGGTGTACCCACTGGTACAGGTTCTATGATGCCCAATACCACGTCTTGGTCGAGGTCCTCCTTAACTCTTTTCTTCCAATGGTGTGGGACCGGGATTGGGGTGTGGACAGCTGAGGGTTTGGCCCTCAGGATGAACGTAATGTCCATGGATTTTCCTTTCATCACCTGCAGTCATTGATGTGGGCATACATTGAATGCACTAGACTCAAAATACTCCTTTATCCATTATTCCAATCGGGGTCTGTTTTCTTCCGTAGGGGCAAAAGGGATATTGCCCGGCTTGGGTGGGACATTAGTTCTTTGTGAGCACCCACATGGTGCCTTTCCCCCGTCACTAGTTGCCACATTCTGCTGTGAAGTTGGGTTTGGAAAGTTCTCTGGTACCAGACAAAGGTCTTTTAGGGCTGACTCCGACCGGCAGAAATCTGATGTATTTCTTGATACATATATAATCTGACGTGTTTCCGCGATCCTCCTCTGATTTTAGTAAATATCACGCCTTTTACATTTAGTACATTTTCTGTGATTCCCTGAATTCGGTGACTGGTCGGTACTAGATATTTGTCTGGAAACTTCAGAATTTTTTGGATTTCTGGTCCGCTAGTGCATGTGTGTCGGGTCTCCTTGTAGGTAGCTTGCTGGACTGTCCTCCATCTCTTCGCAGGGCGATATTGTCTTGCTGTAGCTCAAGGATCCATTGAAGTAATGTCTGCTGTGTTTATTCGTCCATATTCAAACGTTACTTGTAGCAGGTTTCCTATATCGGCGGCGCCATGTAAAGTGTCGGCAAGACAACATATATTTGAAAGCACACTCGTTGCCGTGAATGTCTTGTTTAAGTAGCCTGCTCTCGTTTCTCATGCAAGCGGGCGAGTCTACTTCTATGGGGGTTTGACGCCAAGACCACTCTGGTCTTATAGCTGGACATCTTGGGTTCGATTCCACCTCTACATCAACACAATCAACACATCCGAGAATTATTAATATACTAGAAGGACAATGTGTTCGTGTATATAATCCAGATTCCAGTAAATGATCCCCAGCACCCAGCAGTTGTCATCAAATATGTGCTGGAACCCAGATCATACATAGTGCAGACTTCACCTGGAAAATTGCTTTGCAGAAACAGCATATATATATATATAAAGCTGAATGTGTGTATGTGTGTGTGTGTGTGTGTGTGTGTGTGTGTGTGTGTGTGTGTGTGTGTGTGTGTGTGTGTGTGTGTGTGTGGTCATGAATAGGCTCCTATATGGTTGACTATTTTTAAAAACTGATTAGATATAATGATAGAAGATGTATCGAGCCACAGAAATGGGTATTTTTGATCTGGCAGAACGGTGATTCATTAAAATTGTGGGGTCTGCATTCACGCCTGGTCCACAAAGTATGGAAATAAAAAAATTAAAAATTTAAAAAAAAAACTTTTACAAGTGTTTTTGATATGAATGTACATAAGAATACTTTGATAAGTATGTTTTAACTTAAATAGGGATGGTATAATAAAATTGTGGGGTCTGCGTTCGCACCTGGCCTCCATAGAATGGAAATAGCCACAAAATTTAATAAAGACTTTTCATATCTATCTGCGTAAGTATACTTTGATAATTATGTTTCAGTTTGAAGAAATATGGTATTGTACGAGCCTTTTTCAAGCCTCGCACAAAACACACATTCATATTTCAAGCTGTCATATACATACGCGCACACAAACATACGCGCCCACGTCCACACACCTACACATATTCACGTTCGCGTACATGCACTCACATTCACGTGTATATACACACACGCTTACGTATACACATGTACTCACACACGCGCACACGAACGCACACATGGACGACGTCACTTCCGCTTTCTAAGGAAATACACATGCGCAAAAGACACTCCGGAAACGAGTATAAAACAAGGAGACAAGCTGTTTCTAATCCTTTTTAGGACTAGCTCTCGACTAGAGAGGTTGGGCTAACCAACCGCCTCCCCTTCGGGAGGCGCACGCTCGCGCGCGTCAACACCCCTGTGACTATGTATGGGGCACGAGCTAACGGACTGTATACACTGTCTCACTCTTTCTCTCTCCATCTACTACTGGTCCCTGAGAACACCTTCGCGTAGCTGACTACTAACTGATGACAACTCTAATATCCTCTTCTTTGTCTACACGCTGGACTATCATTCTCAATTTCCACTATAACACTTATTTCTCTCCCCACGCGCCAACAAACGATAGTGACCCGAACTTGAGATGAAAACACATTTCCTTTTCTTGCTACAACACCAGTCCTGCAACGAACATTGGTTACATACGCGTGGACATATTATAACTAAAATGTTAATTTCTTTCAACAGCAAATAAACGACGTTTATCTTATCCATTAATTGAGTCTTTGTTTCCTTCAATTCCATTCGTTTCATTATTCTTTTGTAACGGGTTTGGGGTATTTATATATCCTAGTCCCCTACAGTATAATAAAATTATGGGGTGTTCGTTCACGCCTGACCTCCATAGAATGGAAATATGTCACAAAATTTAACAAGGTTTTTTAATATAAATCCACAGAATATTGTGATAAGTGTTTCAGTGTGAACAGGTATGGTATAATAAATTATGGGGTTTATCTATTTTATTTTTACTTTCATCATATTTTGCTTTAGTTTTGATACCCCCCAAATTCGAAGCTATCTCTTTACAACCCTTCCTTTTCATAACCTATCATACTTTCATAAATCAGAGTCCATTTTCTGTAGGATGTTTTTGAACCCAGTCAACGACGGGTACTTTTGCTAGTATATATATATATATATATATATATATATATATATATATATATATATATATATATATATATATATATATATATATATAAAAGTATATTAAAACATTTGCTAGAGCGCCAGCGGATTTGTGTAGTCTCAAATTCAACATTCACGCTTTCAAATTGGTAGAGCTCTAGTACATTAGCACCTTCTATTTTGTTTTTGTGCCTGGACATGTAAACATTACCGATTATTATTATTTCGAACACGAAGAAGACACGAGTCCTTTCTTGTAGTTTTATCAAATATATTTATTTAAAAAATAATGCCGGCCCTCACAAAGAAACGGGACATGTTTTGATGAACACCGGTTACCTCGACAAAAAACGTGTTCCTCATCAACTCGCAGGTGTTTCTTATGCGATTATTCTAATTTTATGTTAATGCTGAAGACGATTTTGACGTCGCTGGGAGTGAGTATTTATTTATATTTAAATTATATTGTGGTTGCTCTATTAATGTGTTTAAGGGCTTTATTTAATTTTTCGAGAATATCTTGTATTTATTTTAGGCGAATGAAAAATATGTTATGTAATAATTATTGTAAACCTTTTTATGCATAGAGCAAAGCATGTAAAAAGAAATTAAAAAAAAAAAACATGCATCTTTTTCACGAAGTAGACAAACCCAAAGTGTAGTACCTGTTTATTTACTTCTACTTCATGAGGAAGAAGTGGTGTTACGTGGCTGAAGTTAAGAGTTAGGTTAAGCAAGCATTTCCAAAGTTTCATTCTGCAAAAATAGCTCTGAAGAGACACGTCGGCATTTCCCAGTAGATCACCTCAGGCGATGGTACTTGTAATGAATGGATATCCAGAGGATTCCAGTAGTTACCCAGTCGATTCCGGAAATGGCCGAAGCAATTTACGTTTTGAAAGTCACCTTCTTGATAAAAATACAGAATAGACTAAATCTCTTCAACCCAGCCCAGCCAGCACAGCACGGCACACTCTCGTCATATTAAGAATGGGTTTCCATGAGGAGAGGGTGGGATTTGTTAACTATTCTATTCCTACACTGTCTGCTTTTTTTTTGGGGGGGGTCAACTTTATTGTATTTGGAGGGGGGGGGATACTTTTGTTTTTCTTTTACCATAACACTTTGCATGCTTAGTGTCGTCTCGTCGTCTGCTTGTTTACATTTTTTTTTTTTTACTTTCATAAATTGCTCTGGCCATTTCCGGAACTGACTCTGAATTCTCCGTCAGTACTCGAGACTGCCTCGATTGATATTGAAATCGGGGTGCTAATGCGGAGAGTAATCCGGCGGTATTTTTTAAATCGTATTTCCAAATTTAATTAAAGTTTTTTAGGCACCGCCAAAAATGGCCGCAAAATTAAGTTGTTGTTGTTTTTTAAAACTAAATTACATTTATTAAAATCCATTTTGGTACTGGTCGCGGTAAGAGTTCCCTGCCGAACACCCTCCAAAAACAACGATGTCTCCCGTTTCTCGCGCAGCCGCAAAGGACATGTTTTAGTTGCCATAGTAACAACACTTTTTATCGACATTGTTTTACTGTTTAAAGACAGTACTACACATTTATTAATAATATCTCACTTTTAATCACTTTTATCGACTTTTTAAAACTTTTTTTTTTACTCTTTTTAAATGACAACGTTAATGTTTATGAATATTGAAATAAAACATTATGTTTATGAATATTGAAATAAAACATTACTACACATTTATTAATAATATCTTTTTTTTTTTTTTTACTGTTTTACTGTTTGTGTCACTTTTATCGACTTTTTCTTTTATGAAACTTATCGGCGGTTCTTGAAATTTACTTACCACAAAACTTGTCGGCGGTTCTTGAAATTTACTTACCACAAAATGATGATAGAATAATAAATTTACTTACGTTTAATCAATGTTATTTTCTTTTTTAAATAGCATTTTCTTTTTAAATGACGACGTTTTTACTGTTTATGAATATTAAAAGAAAAATAATTACTAAACATTTATTAATAAGAAAATGGGGTGCTAGTGCACTTATGATCCGCGCTATATTTTAAATCGTATTTCTAAGCTTAAAGTTTAATGTTTTTTTATTCAATTGTAAGGTTAAAGTAGAGAATATGTACAAAACACCCTCCCCGTGTTAAGAATGGCTTCAACAGTAAAAAAAAAAAGATATTATTAATAAATGTGTAGTAATGTTTTATTTCAATATTCATAAACATAATGTTTTATTTCAATATTCATAAACATTAACGTTGTCATTTAAAAAGAGTAAAAAAAAAGTTTTAAAAAGTCGATAAAAGTGATTAAAAGTGAGATATTATTAATAAATGTGTAGTACTGTCTTTAAACAGTAAAACAATGTCGATAAAAAGTGTTGTTACTATGGCAACTAAAACATGTCCTTTGCGGCTGCGCGAGAAACGGGAGACATCGTTGTTTTTGGAGGGTGTTCGGCAGGGAACTCTTACCGCGACCAGTACCTCCATTTTTTCTGAGTAACTTTTTTTCCCCCGAAAGATAAAACCCTGAATTTTAGGTATTATTATACAAACACCGTGACAGCGTTAGGGTTAGGGTTAGGGTTAGGGTTTAGGGTTAGGGTTAATTCGCTGTCACGGTGTTTGTATAAATTTACCGAATTTTATCATATAGAAAACAGAATAATGTAAAACTTTTTCTACTATTTTTAATTAAATTTTAAATGTTAAATTTTCCCAAAAAGTTAACAATTGACATTTTTTGTCTTGCACAAAAAACGTACTTAAATATTTAAAAAAAAAAAAAGGTTTTTGAAATAATTAATTTATTAATTTATTGTCTAACTAAGATTTAGGGTGATTTTCTAAGAGAATATGCAAAAATATAATATAAGTACCTGAATTTTAAATAATTCCACTTATTCATATAGCTAACCAGATATTTCGCGTCGATGTAGAGTCTACATCGACTCTGTTTACGTTTGCGTTTTATAAGAAGAAAACTATGGAAGACCAAACAGGCCAAAAAAAACTTATTTTTCAGTGACGAAAATTTCAATTTATTATTAAGCTGAAGCTGGCCAGTACCAGATGGGTGACCATTTGTATGAGTTTGGTTTTTAATGTGTATGTGTGTGGGGGCCAGGCTCCCCAAAATGGGGGGGGGGCAATTTAAAGCAGAATAAAAAAAAATTATTTCAGCGCGTTTGGTCCACCGTAGTCGAAAGGCGGCAAACGGGATCGAAAAAAATGATGCTATTTTTAACACAAAGGGCACAATGTTTATCGAATTTTTTTTTTTTTTAGTATCGATTATTCAAAGCATGCCCTGTTTAATAATGGTCATGCATTATTCAGCTCGCTAAAAAAAAAATTGTTAATTTATTTATCAAAAATTTTAAAATGGCTTTTTTCGTATAAATATTAAAAAAAATTTTTTTTTGTTTTGTTTAACTTAAATTAATTATTTTACTTAACATATCCACCGAATTTCACACTTCAAAACTCAAAAGCGGGATAATTAAACACAATCGAAGTTCTGATATTCAGACGTCAAAATAATGTATGCAAACAATTTTTTTTTTTTTTTTTTTTTTTTTTTTTAATCTATAATTCTGTCCCTTACAACAACACAATATGTTTTGTTCAGTTTCAGATGATTATTTTAAGCATATTTGTTCCCACTTCAAAACAAGGGGGGGGTTGTAAGCAAAAAAATATATATATATAAATATCGTTTATGAAAAATAAGTACACTGTTATAAAGTTCATTCTTCTCCTAATAATCGCTGAAAATTTCGTATTGATCGGATAATTACCTGATTTTTGGTAGATTTTTAAAAAGACGGTCCGTCAAAAAGTACTGACCTGCCCCCCCAGTTTTGACGGTGCCTAAGTTTTATGATATGTTTTTTTTTTTTATTCAATTGTAATGTTAAAGTACAGAATGGGTACAAAACACCACGTTAAGAATGGCTTTTAAAATCATAACGTTATTATTTCAGCACGGATCACTCTCTGCATAAGTACCGAAATCGGTAATGTCGCTAAATATGTTTGAGAAAAATAATGCATTTTTATCTTGTGGGGGTCGTCAGGCCTTTTTAGGAACTAACTTCCTCCACAAATAAATAAAAATAAAAAGAAGAAGACTTACATGCAAAACAAACGGAGGTTTATTCACCGAAACCAACCATTAACAAATAAAATATAATTCTCTTTATAATGAGTTCAGAAGTCCTTTTTAAGTGTTCGTATAAAAAAGGAGAATGTCTTTTTTTGTTGAACTGTTCATATGTTAAAACATGGTAAGAGAGGCAATAGGTAATGTTCGCTTGTGAAATTGTATGAAGCGCGCGGAGCGGTGAAAATGGAAGAGTGATAGTAACACGCGTGGAACGTCCGAATGAAAATGCAGTTGAGAGAGATTTGATGTTTGTGTGAGCTTAAATACTATTTGGACCGGCTCCCAGCGAGCTTAAGAAGAAAAGTTTAGAAAAATGTCCTTGGAGAAATCCCATTGGACGGAAACGTCACGTGGGGTGCTCTGTACTACGTCCGCTCGTTTTGAGTTGATTTAATATATAAGGCCACGCCGGAATTTGCGTGGGAGTTATTTTTTATTTTTCATGCGCCAACATAATCATACTGCGCGCCTAAATTGTATTTATTTTATAACAATTTTTAATCCGAATCTTAACCGTGTCAACTGGCACAGTCTTGAACAGTATTACATGAAAAGTCATTTTGTATAAAAAGTTAATTTGGTCAATGTACGCTGCTTGTTCAACCTGCAAAGGGTGTTTATTCCGAAAGCCGTGCTCAACATGGGGAGGTTGGGGGTGTTTATTCCGAAAGGTATTTTCTTATTTTCAATTTCTCTATGTTAAGAACGGCTTTTGGAATAAACAACCTTTGCAGGTTGTACAATCAGTGAGTGCAAATTTATTTTACCTATCGAAACTCGAGAAATGCACGATTAAAATGTGTAAACATTCAATAAGAAATCAACATGGCTGCCAGTTGCCATTTCGTAGACCAAGAAGCAGCCTTGACCTTGCGATTAAAAACCAAGATTGAGTCAAACGGAACTAATCGACGGCACTTCACTTCGGTGAATCTGTTTAGTTCGTATTTTCAGGAATTTATGTGGAGAGAACGATCGAGTGGCACAAATGAATTCTTTTAACTTTTTACACGAACTGGATATCATTGTGTAATGTTTACGAAACATTTTGAATGTCTTATTTTTCTCATATCACCCCCAAACCCTATTTAGCGACATTCTGAGTACCCAGGCGAGGCGATCGGCAATAAATAAACTTCTCAAGAGTGGCGAGTTAATGCCTGGGAGAGTTCAGCTTTAGTTGTATCAGAATTTGGGGGGAATTTTTGACACCCCTAACACGAAACTGCGAATAAAATATTTAAAAAAACTCGTAATTTCTCTTTTAAAAGTGGGTTGTTTATTTTCTTTATGGAATATACTTCCGAAACAAACTATTAAAGTTGTTTAAAAAATAATAGAATTTTTTTTTTTTTTTTTTTTTTTACGTAATGAAATCAATTGAATTTTATGAGTGAAATTTTTTACAATTTTTAAACTTTAAAGATCTATCAATTTTTTTATTAGTTCAATTTTTACCATATTTTCAGGGTCAATGTGAAATTTTATGCTCTTTCCAATAAACCGAATATAATATTTTAGACAAACGTTTTTTTACCCCCCCCCCATTTTGAAATGTCTATTAAAATCTTAATAATTAATTTACTCACCAAAGTTTTATATATCACAAATTGAAGATAAAAGATCAATAAATAATATATTGTAAATCAAAACAAAAAAAGTTTTTTTTTTTTTTAAATTTACCTGTAAAATCCAAAGTGTAAAACCTTTTTTTTATTTTTAAACCCACGTTGATTTCTTTTTTTAATTGGAAGCCTATATTCTGCTTATATTGTCTGGTAAGTAATGGACGCTAACAACAATTTTTTTCTATTTCATTCAATGTTTTCTTTTTTTAGATATTTAAAAAAAAAAAAAATTTCACTCGATAAAGAAGTATGAAAATATAATAAATCAAAAATGTATGTATTTCTTTGAGAAAAGAAAAAAAAATCCTCGACTGTATTTTTTTTTTTTTTTGAAGGCTAAAACTTATAAGTAAAATTTGACTATTTTTAAACTATGGGAACACATATTTCTTCAGGCACAAGGCTAGATGGCTAACGCGGTTAATGTGGTTTTTACTGCCTTCTGTCCATCCGTAGTTCTAAACAAAGACAAATAGTTACTTCCGGTTTTTCGATAAAGACGCTTTTTTCAAATAGTCATTTAAAAAATTCTTTTATTTAAAAAAATAAATGGAATTTAAAATATAAATATGGATAAATTCTGAACAATGAAGAATGAAACTAAACATTCAACAGTATTTTTATAGGTAAGTGATTTTTTGGAATTTATATCTATTTTTTTTTATAACCGAAGTAAGAAAAATTTTGTTGATTGTCTTCAAATCTTTTTTAAAGAAAACCGATTTAAAAAAAAACAAATATTGCATAATTTGCTATTAAACCTGTTATTTTTTTAAAATTTGGTCTTTGCTCCTTTAATTGAAAAAAAAATTAGGGTTTGAATTACATTTTTCAAATAGTTATAAGCTTGTAAAGATAGGAGGTCGAATTATTCAATTTTTTTTCACGTATTCTTAAGATCGGTTTCTGACACTGCTAGTTCAGCTTGTACTGAGCTAGGTCATACCTCACCTCGAGTAGCTGGTCAGTGTAAGGTTATTTCAGTCACGATCTCTTCCTTTGTGAATGGTACTGGTAATAATGGTGGAAAAAAGATAGGGGGACCTAGTTTTGAAAGCCGGTTTATCATAATTTTTTGTAGGTTTCCGATCACTTTTTGTAATGTACTTGAAAGATTAAAGCCTGAAGTTAATTTCTAAAAGGGGAAAAAATATTTGTACGCATGAAAAAAAAAAAAGTTATAATGAAAAATGTTTTCAAGGCGACATTTGGAAACTTAAAAAATTAAGCTACATTCTAAAGTTAAATAAATTCATTGTAAAAATCCCTTGAAAGATAATTATTAGTTTTCTGGATCTATTTCAAAGATAATTAGTGAAGTAAAGCCCTAAGATATTAAAAAAAAAATTCTTGTTTGTACAAAAAATAGCTTAATTAGCCCCCAAACAAAATGAAGTTGTGAAGTATGAATTCTAGGGAAGCCCAAAATGTCAGAAAATCAAAAGGCTGTCTGAAAATGACGTCAAGGAGGTAGGAAGTACAAAACCGACTGGGTTTATTTTATTTTATTTTTCCCATAGCCGTGCATCCATACATTCATAGCGTAAACTTTTGTATAATTTTTACCATTTTATAATTTAATTATTTTTTTATGTTCCTGCTTTTTTTCATATTTTTTTAAAAATTATTATTCAAGATTATATGAAGATTATACATTAGGCAAGGAAAATATTAGAATCCTTCATATAAAAATTAGGCGAAAATTTAATCTTAAAAAAACAAAGTAAATATTTTTTGCAATTATAATTTTTTGTGTGTAAATATTAAATAAACAATGCTTAATTCAATGATAATATCAGTAGTTTGAGAAATTAATTCTTCTTCGATTTATATTTATATCGATTTTGTTAATATGGACTTTAGGTTCTTTTTTTTGTAATGTTCCTGAAGAAAATTAATTTTTCTTTTTATTGTTACAATTTACGATGCTTTAAAAAAGCATTAAAAAAATTCATTATTATTAAAATAAAATATATATCAAGTGCGCTTGGAAGCCAAATCACAACGTAATATTAGGAAAATAAACAAATATTTTACTTGTTTGAAATTTATCACAAATATATTTCAGAGGTATACTCCATCTTCAGGGTGTTGTTTTTTTTTCTTTTCTTCTTCCTTGCCATGTTGTAAATTTGGAGAAAGAAGTCTGTTTGTAAAGAGGCGCACATTGTTTCTAGCGGTTGTATTTTGAAATGTTTGAAATGAATTATTTTTTTTTTTACTGCTGAAAACCATAATTTTAGTAAAGGTATTTTTTGTTTAAACAAAATAATACATTTTTACTAAGATTCAAATTAAAATAATGAGTTCATTATATTCTGTGATCATTATTTGATAAATACTGAAAATTTCAGTAAAATTGGTTCATTTCCTGATTTTTAGTAAATTTTTAAGTAAAGGGAGAGGTCAAAATGTTTATACATTTTGAGCATCGGCATTCATTTTGCACGTACCTATGGTTTAGTTTATGATCATACTAGCGGACATACACAAGTGAGACCCCTCTAGAGAAATACACATCGGCTCCGATGTTGTATGCAGTTCGACATAGGGAGCGCTAGGAGTGTCAGAAAACGCCATTAAAAATGCGTCATAAAAAGTGAATAATTCGACCTCCTATCTTTCAAAGCTTATAACTACTTGAAAAATGTAATTCAAACCCTAATTTTTTTTAATTAAAGGAGCAAAGACCAAATTAAAAAAATAACAGATTTAATAGCAAATTATGCAATATTTGTTTTTTTTTAAATCGGTTTTCTTTAAAAAAGATTTAAAGAGAATTAATGATTTTAACTTATTTCAATAAAATATATGTATATATACATTCCAAAAAATCACTTACCCATCAAAAATACTATTCATTGTTAAGAATTTATCCATATTTTTATATTCCATGTGCTTTTTGAATAAAATACTTTTTTAAGCAAGGATTCCAAAAAATACGACCAAATGTTTTTCACAGTTGAAATAAAGGGAGATAAATGTCTGCTTTTCTTCCAGTTCAATTCTTCGGTGACTATAAGCGTCAAAATTATTGTCTCTTTCTATTGTGTGCTGTAAACAAAAGTTAGTAAATATGGGCCACCATACTTGAAAAATGATCCCATTTCACTTATAAGTTTTTGCCGATTAAAAAAAAAAGTCAATCGATTTAAAAAAAAATTTTTTTTTTTAATTTTCTTAAAGAAATACATGAGTTTTTGATTTAATATGTTGTATTTCTTCTTTATGTTTCTTTCTTTATGGAGTGAATTTGTTTTTTAAAATATCTAAAAATAAAAATATTGAATGAAATAGAAAAAATTGTCGTAATTCTACGGAATTTTCTGGACAATATGAAAGATTATAAGGTTTCACTTAAAAAAAAATTCAACATGGTTTAAAAAAAAGGTTTTAAACTTTGGACTTTACAGGTAAATTTGCAAATAACTGTTTTTTTTTTCTTTTAAATTAGCTTATTTTATTTATTGAACTTTTATCTTCAATTTGTGATATATAAATTTGAGGTGAGAAGATGAATTATTGAATGTAAAAAAAAAACACTTGTCTAGAATATTATATTCGGTTTATTGAAAAGAGCATAAAATGTCACATTGACCCTGAAAATATCTTAAAAATTGAACCAATAGAAAAATTTTGATAGATTTTTTAAATTTAAAAATTGAAAAAATTCTAACTCATAAAATTCAATTGATTTCATGACAAATACTGTTTTTTTTAAATAAAAATAATATTTCTGTTATTTTTTAAAAACTTTAATAGTTTATTTTGGAAGTAGATTCCATAAAGAAAATAAACAACCGACTTTAAAGAGATATTACGAGTTTTTTTTATATTTTATTCAGTTTTAGGGGTGTCAAAAATTTCCCCAAAATTCTGATACACCTAAGGCAGCACCTAGTTTTTCTTATTTACTAGCATGGGTGCCCGGCGTTGCCCGGGTGTTTGGAAGTGTGTGTTGAGCAAAAAAAAAAAAGTGGTAGTAGGAAGGCAGGCTCAAACCCATACCACGAAGGAGGAAAAGAATGGGAAAAAACATGACGTCTTTGCTGTTACGACGACCGCCAAACCAGGAGGTTTAAAGTAAGGCTAGACAATCGAAAAGAGGGGATGACTTTCAAAAATATCAGCGAAAAAATCGACCCCTCCCTGTAGCAAAGTGCCCAGTTGAGGGTGAAGAAATTAATGTTTTTAGCCAATTTTTCGATATTTGTCGTCTGAAGGGTCGAGCTTCAAATGATACTAATTTTGTGAAAATCTGTTGCCTCTGTTGAAAGTTTTAGACAGACATGCAAACATACATACATACATACATACATACATTTATATATTGGTAGCTAAAATTTTCGACCCAAACCGATTAAAAAGCTTGCCCTATCTCTGAATGCCCCTTATGTCAAATTTCAAATATTTAGACCAAAAAATTGGTTGAGTAATTTGGTAGAGACCGCAGAGGTCAATTTTTTTTTAACTTTGGCCCCTATTATGACCCCTTAACATTTATTGTTTTGGGCTCAAATCAAGTTATTAAGTTAGATCCATGTCCAAGCAACCTATATCTAAAATTTCAAGTGTTTAGACCCAAAATTGGCGGAGGAGTTTGGTAGAGTTCTCAAAGGTCAAATCGTTGAATTTGTACCCCTTAATAGCCACATTTCTGGCTTAAAACGGATTACAAAGATTTTCCCAAGTCTCAATATCCTGTATATCAAATTTCGAGTCTGTAGACTGAAAATTGACAGAGTTATTGTGTCGGGAAATGTACAGAGAGAGCGACGCACACACACAGACAAACAGACACTTTCACTTTTATAGATATACTAGCATTTCAGTCCGGCGTTGCCCGGGTGTTTGGATGTGTATGTTGAGTAAAAAAAAAAAAAAAAGTGGTAGTAGGAAGGTAGGCTCGAACCCGTACTGCGAAAGAGGAAAAGAATGGGGAAAAGACCAGACGTCTATGCTGTTACAACCACCGCCAAACCGGAAGTGACATATTTTGAAATTAAGGCTAGACAATCGAAAAGAGGGGATGACTTTTGAAAATATCAGCAAAAAAATCGACCCCCCCCACCCCTGTACAAAAGTTCCCAATTGAAGGTGAAGATATTAATGATTTTAGCCAATTTTTCGATATTTGTCATCTGAAAGGTCGTCCTTTAAAACAATACTGATCTTGGTAAAATCTGTCACCTCTGTCAAAAGTTTTAGGCAGACATTTAAACATACATACATACATACATTTATATATTAGTAACTAAAAATATTCGACCCAAACCGATTAAAAAGCTTGCTCTCTCTCTGAATACCCTTTGTCAAATTTCAAATGTTTAGACCAAAAATTGGCTGAGTAATTTGGTAGAGACCGCAGAGGTCAATTTTTTTTTAACTTTGGCCCCTATTATGACCCCTTAACATTTATTGTTTTGGGCTCAAATCAAGTTATTAAGTTAGATCCATGTCCAAGCAACCAATATCTAAAATTTCAAGTGTTTAGACCCAAAATTGGCGGAGGAGTTTGGTAGAGTTCTCAAAGGTCAAATCGTGGAACTTTGACCCCTTAACAGCCAAATTTCTGGCCGAAAACCGATCACATAGATTTTCCCAAATTTCAGTACCCTGTATATCAAATTTCGAGTCTGTAGACTAAAAATTGACAGAGTTATTGCGTAAGGAAATGTACACAGACACACCGACACATTCACTTTTATATATATATATATATATATATATATATATATATATATATAGTAATTTATAAAATTTAACGTATTGAGCACTTTTGAAGTAAATACTTAAAGTTTACGCATAAATCTATACTTTCGTATATTAAATTTATGTGAATAAATGAAGTAGTTATATATATATATAGATAGATAGATTATTGCTTTTTTATTTTGGCTTGTTCGGATTGTTTTTTTTTTCTTCTTTGTTGTTGTTTTTTTGTTTTTTTTGGATGGATATTTTTGAACTTGAACTTTGCGAATTAGTTTGTTATTATATGATTTTTTGAAATACATATCGGGATCAGTCGGTGAAATGAAATGGTCTCATGTCGATGAGGCCATGTATAGAGAGGCTTATAACATGAAAAGTGAAAAAATAGTAGATAATTTTGAAACATTTTTAGAGCATGTTCATTAAAAATATGGTAATTAAAAAAAATCCCAATAAGCTTTGGAAAAAAAAAACATGTTTTGAACAATTGAAACTTTTATTTTTTATTTTTGAATAAAAAATAAAAAATTAAAACAAAAACAGTAGTGTTCTCATCGAGTAGTAGTTTTTATTTTATTCAAGAAAATAAAAGGTACTTATGAATTTATTGACCCGTGCTGAAATAATGACGTTATTATTTAGAAAGCCATTCTTAACATGGGGACGGGAGGGTGTTGTGTACCTATTCTGTACTTTCACCTAACAATTTAATAAAAACAGGTATCGTAAAACTTTAATTAAACTTGAAAATACTATTTAAAAATAGCGCGGATCAATAAGTGCACTAGCGCCAAATAACATTTCACAGTGTTTCGATCAACGACATTCCATGAGAGGTAGGTACATGCTAAAGCTTTTTGTTTATCGCCACAAGTGTTAATTTGGACTTGCACCAATTTTTCTGTTAATAATTACCTATAACTATAATCTCTGGCCCCAAAAAATATCCATCAAAAAAAAAAAAAACAGAAAAAATCATAATAACAAAATAATTCGCAAAGCGCAAAGTTCAAGCCAAAATAAATAAATTAATAAATAAAAACTAAGCCACACGCAAAAATTCTTTCCTTGTAAAAATAATAATTGCACCCTAAGTCTAACTCTGTACAAAATCGAAGCCGATGCGTATTTCGCTAGAGGGGTAGCACTCGTGTACGTCAGCCAAAAAATATATATGCAAGAGTAAAGTAACTTTGTTTAATATATGTGTTGATGAAAAAAAAAATTGCTCTTCTTCGATAGTTTTTTTAACTCTATGCTTGTCCAAAATCCAACCTAATTAAAAAAAAAAAAAAATACAGAAAAATCTTTGACATACAAAGCCATCACGGAACGAAAATGTCATGTTCCAAAAATTACGTAAATTGATCAAGTAGTTTTTTCCATTTTTTTTATTAAGAAAATCAAATTTTATGAGGAGGCAAGGATGGTGTTTCTCGGTTCGCTATCTTTCTAAAGATAGACAACTCCTAAATTAATTAAATAAAGGGGAAAAACTTCATTTGAACTACCAAGATCAATCTTGTAATGGCTACTATTTACTATTAACCACCAAAGATCGTAAAGAAAAAAAAGTACTTCTTTATAAAAATAAAACAACTTGATGAATTTACATAATTTTTGGAATATGGCATTTTCATTCCTTGATGGATGTGTACACCATAAATATTTTTCTGCATTTTTTTTTAAATTTTAGAATTTTGGAGAACAACCTTAGACTCTTAATACAGGTGGCCTTATTCACCTTGGATTTTTTTTTTTCAAAGATACCTCAACTACTTCATAAAACTTTGTATATTTTCGATGCCTCCATTCAATCTCGAAAGACAAAGGATACCCCCCTGTAGGGTCAGCTGTGCGTGTAATTGTGAGGCAAGGGTTGCGTAATACCCCAACCACACATCTCCTGAATCGGCACTGTTCGAGTCCAGTGGCAAGAAGTCCAGAACAACTGAAAACAATGCCGAGATAAGCAGAGAGCACATACAGTACTTGGAAGTCCCAAATGGCCACCCAGTTAGTATTAACCAGGTTCAATGTTGCTTAACTTCAGTGATCCAATGGGAACTGGTGTGTCAATGTGATTATGCCGTACGGTCATATTTTAGTATAACTTTTACTATGCAATTTTTATTTGGCTATCTAGCAGTGTCAGATGTCGCCATTAAAAATGAGTGATAAAAATCTGAATAATTAGAGTTACTATCTTTCGAAGCTTATAACTACTTGAAAAATGTAATTCAAACCCTAATTTTTTTCAATAAAAGGAGCAAAGACCAAATTTTAAAATAATAAAAGGGTTAAGAGAAAAATATGCAATGTTTTTTTAATCAGTTTTCTTTAAAAAAGATTTCAAGAAATTCAACAAATTTTAACTTACTCCAATTATAATAAATATATATAAATTCCAAAAAATCACTTACCTATAAAAAATACTAATCAATCGGTGCTTCCATTCTCCATTTATAAGAATTTGTCCATATTTATATTTTATATTCCATGTACTTTTTAAGTAAAAGAATTTTTTAAGCAAGCATCTAAAAAGATCGCGATTTTCAAATCTAATAACATGTTGTCACAGAACAGAGTTGCATCCTTTCTTCCAGTTGATAATTATGGAGGCTGAAAAGCGCCATAATTATTTAAAAAACGCAAAAATAACACATTAGACCAAATATATTTCCCGGTAGTAATTATATAAAGAAACAAACATTTGAAGTGTTGATATCTGTCATATCTCCCCATTGAATTTCTGACATGTGGTTACTGTCAACAATCAAATTAGTCAAGTATGGGTCACCGTATTTGAAAAATTATCACATTTCACTCAGAAAAGTTTTTTTTTTTAATTCTCTTAAAGAATTACATGAGTTTTTGATTTAAAATATTTTATTCTTCTTTATGCAATAATTTTTTTTTTTTTCAAAAATCTAAAAAAAAAAACAAAAAAAACAACATTGAATGAAATAGAAAAAATTAATTTAGGTTTCCAATTTTTACAGGACAATATTTTCAAAATGTAAGGTTTAACTTAAAAAAAAAAAATCGTGTTTTTTTTTTAAAAAAGGTTTTAAACTTTGGACTTAACAGGTAAATTTGCGCATAACTATTCTTTTGTTTTTGTTTTAAATTAAATTATTTTATTTATTGATCTTTTAACTTCAATTTGTGATATATAAACCTTAGGTGAGAAAATTAATTACTTACTTTTTAATAGACATTTCAAAATGGGGGGGGGGTTGAATTAAAAAAAAATCGCTTGTCTAGAAAATTATATTCAGTTTACTGGAAAGAGCATAAAATTTCACATTAAACCTGAAAGTATCTTAAAAATTGAACCAATAGAAAAATTTTGATAGATTTTTAAATTGAAAAAATTGAAAAAAATTCAACTCGTAAAATTCAATTCATTTAGAAAAAAATGGCTGTATGAACGCGTGCAGGCACTTTGTAAACACTTTTTAAAAAAAATAAAAAAATAATATTTCTATTATTTTTCAAACAACTTTAATAGTTTATTTTGGAAGTATATTCCATAAAGAAATTAAACAACCCACTTTAAAAAAAAGAAATTACGAGTTTTGTATATTTTATTCGCAGTTTTGTATTAAGTGTGTCAAAAATTCCCCAAAAATTCTGACACGTCTATTAGATCACGTGTACAAGTGGTACGGTACCCCCCTATTTTTATTTTTTTATTTTTTTTTTTCAACGGATAGACACAAATGTACCAGATTATTAAAAAAAAAAAAAAATGGAAAAAGTCAATATTTGTAAGGGGTGCTCAGTTTCTAATGCAATGTTCTAGTAAATCGATCACCCATTTTAGAACCACTCGATGTTTTTAAGCCAAATTTTGCGAATTTAAGTTTTTAAAAATTTGTCAATTAGTAAGCGAATTTAATTTTTTTAAATTTGTCAATTAGTGATAGGATTATTCCAATATTTTTCCTGATTTCAATACAATTACCGATTCTGTTCTAGATTCCAGATTCGTTGCATGGTTTCATTTTAATTTTCTCTTTTAAGGACTTCTTGTATCTCCATGCACCAATGTCACGCCAGAAAACCATTTTTGTTTACAATGGAGAAGGATCTCTTAAAAATTCTTTGCAAATGCTGCTGAGAGGATTGCAGTCAACAGTCGACAGTTCCGTCCATAATGTATTGACGATTACTCCAGAAGATATCATCAAAGGTTGGCAGAATTTTAAATTTGTCAATTAGTGATGGGATTAGTCCAATATTTTTCCTGATTTCAATACAATTACCGATTCTGTTCTAGATTTCAGATTCTGATACAATTACCGATTCTGTTCTAGATTCCAGATTCCGATACAATTACCGATTTCAATTCTTCTTATATTTCTAAATATCTAGTTGTTGTTCTTTTTAGTTTACGGATTACTGTAAAATCCTGTGTATGCATATATTTTTGCAAAAGTAAGAATATATGCACGCTGGAGTTGACATACATTACACGAATAGATCTTTTAGAACTATTTTTTTTCTGAAGTGAAAATAGTGATTTTATTAACTCATTGTGAAATTTTCATCCATATTCTTCATGTGGCATTTTTTCTTTTAATTGTGCTATTTTCAATGTGCTATTTCTTCTGGTTTCATTTGATCTATTATTGCAATATATAGATTTTAGTTTTATTGGTAGTTTAAAAAGCAATAAATTATCATTTTATTTTTACTGAAAAATTCAGTTTAAAAAAAAATCAAAAATCGTTTTTGAAATCGGAAATTGAGCTAAAATACTGATTCTGATACCCCAAAAAGTTCTGATTCTGATTAATCGTCCGAACGCTAGTGTTAGTGCATGTCATTCATTCCTCCAACAAATCCATAAACAAATGCTTTTATGCCCTGAAATAGTCAGATGGGTGAGTTAGCTGGTGCAGGATATGGGACAGGAAATGTGGTAGGTAAAACTTCCACAAGAAACACTAGACTAGCTGAAAACATTATCAATAATTTTCCCCACTCTTTATCTGTACCTAAACCTAAACATAGATTCCATGATCAAAGCTTCTTTCTTAGAACTGCACGCCTATGGAATTGTCTTCCGTTTTCCTGCTTTCCAGCTGTCTATAATATGGTTGTCTTCAAGTCCAACGTGAACAAGTTTCTGATGAGCCGTTCCACTTAAGTTAACAAATTTACCGAACTTCCATTACTATCGATTACTATATTGTCCTTTTGACTACTCTAAACTCTTTAACCCTTATCCTTGAGTGGCCTATTGGCCTTGATAAGTGGTGACGTCTATGTAAAAAAAAAAAAAAAGGTTAGAGGTCAAAAGGTCAATAATGACTGAGAATTAAAATTGTGGAAACAGAAACAGAAATACAGAAAAGGAAAACTGACGTCTGCTGAGGAAACTAATGAGTGTGAATATCACTTGCCTCAAAAACGCCCACGTGTCTGCATGTCTTGTAGGGTTCGGCAGCTGAAAGAGACCAGATAATTTTGTTTTTAACAGTCGCACAAACTAACGCTGAATTCTTGCTGATTGTATGCAAACTAGGCGATCTTGGACTGGATATAAGCAACCTGCTTAAGGAACGGCAGGGTTTGCTTTTGAGGAAGGCGAGTTGTACACACGTGTTATGAAGTTAAGAAGTGGTACGAATTATGTCAGTGAAGAGAGGCACCTCCTCAGATGTGGCAACAGTATTCCATCTCTGACCTTGCTACTTTAGTTATTCTATATCTATTAATCCAAGCACTCTCATTTATCCTTTTGTGACCAAACCAACAAAGTCTCCTGTTTTGTACACCTCTCTTTTTACTGTCTAGATTTCATCTCCCTCTTAGGTCATCAGATCTAAGCCTATTATGAAAACTCACATTACACACCTATCCTATATATTCTCATACCTCTCTATGTAACGCATATCCTCAACTCTCACTTCCATACATTATCAAACTGCACGCACATCTGATGGAATCTTCCTTTGGTCGACAATGGTAATACATTGCTGATTAATGATGGCATATATTATTTTTTGGGATATAGAGGGCTCTGGAAGAGGTAGCACCTTTGTAGCTTGACTGCTGCAACCCTCTGGGGGTAAAGTGTCACTGGTCCTTGACCATCTCCTAATCTCTTACATGTGGCTCCGTGTTGCCATACCCTGGTTCCTTGCTTTAGCAGGCAAGTTAAACAATGTGAACCGGCGCCACTGTTGGTTCAGCGAAGGCCAAGAGAAACAACCCCTATAGAATATTCAAACTGTAACCCCGCAAGCAGGTCAGTGTGGTACTTCCCACAGTCTCTGGCAGCTTCTGAGGTTGAGCTGTCTCAGACGTATTGGTCCCACCATTCCTCCAGAGTACACAAGAGAGGGGGATACTGATGCTTGGATAACTCGACTTATCCATACCAATACCCAGGCTTGTGCTCTGGAGAGACGTTATTTTTGATAAAGCAGCAAATTATTTGGTTTTATATTGTTTTTATATTTCCAACTTATCAATGGCAACCCGTATAATTACACAACAAATGAAGAAACACAGAGTTGTCATATTAACATCTAGAAATAAAATTATTTTTAAAAAAATCGCTTGATCTTTCATCTACAAAGTTCCCACAAACCTGAAGGTTTAAAATGGAAAGGTATCACCATTATTAAAATATAAGAGATGTTCTAGACACTCTGATAGTATTAAAACGTCTGAATTTATTCAGCAAGTACAGCACATCATTGGTGGTAATCCTAGAAGTGTCACGTTATAGAAAGTGTTCTCATTTCGTTCTTCCTCTCGTCTGTTGACCCCATCGAAGTGCCAAACAAATAAAAGAAATATTTTGAACTTACTTTTTTTTTTTGAAAACACTTTTATTTCCTGTCTGGGCTTTCCATTTTACATAACAAATATTCACACAGCTGTCACCAGTTAGCGGAAATTTTCTGTCGTCTGCTCTCTTTCTGCCTACTGTTCATGCTGTCCCGTTTCCACTATTCCACTCTCTCTGTCTTCCCGTTGCTATCTCCGCATGATGTCACCAGTCCTGCTACATCCTACTGCTCCTCTCCCTATTTCACTGCAGCTACTTCTGTCTACACGACATCACCGCACATTATGGTACAGAAGATCCATATGGTTGCTTGCAAAAGAACACTGTGTGTCAAAAAGAACAATCTTAAATGCTGTTCACAAAAACATCAGATCCAAATTGTGATGAGTAAAGGTCATTCTGTTTCAGAAAATAATTTAATGAACAACTAATGTTGCATTGCATCAATGTTCACAATTACCCCATGTCAACAATTCCAGGGGGGGGGGAAGGTTATAAAAACAAAAACAAACGTTCCATTTTATAACCTGCTCTTGGCCATGTCCCTGAGTAGTTTGTGTCCTGCCATTCATCGCATCAGGAATAAAAGCTCTCTCAATATATAGCAACAGACGCAAATCTAATTTCTTTCTGGACAAATGGATTTCATTCAGTCACAATCATTTTCCGTGCTCGTGTCATTGTTTGTCGTCCTTGGAAAGAGGGTCAATGGGTCTCTATTTGCTATGGTTTTAATCGACATTTGTTTTCTATCTCGTTGCCTTTCCAAGAACTCTGTCGATCTATCTTCTCGGGGAATTAGAGAGAGAAGTTCTTTTGCTCTTTCTGACTCCCAATCAAACTCTTTGCTAACTTGTATGAATCTTCACCCTAATATCGCATTTTACGAATCGTTCTGTGACGGGTGATCCACATCATGCCATGTCAATGATTACTCTACCTGTTCAACCCATCTCTCTATTTTATTATGACATTTTTTTTATAAACAAACAACCTGACTGTATGAATAACTTCTATTCTAAAAACAATGAACTCAATAGGGATTCTAGACATAAGATTTAGTGTCATTTTGTGCCAATGTTTGCAATCATGGCACATCAACCATTTGGGGAGCGGTTATAAAAATGAAACCAAATGTACCTTTTATATCTTGCTCTTGTACCCCTTGGTCATGTCCTTGAGTGGCTTGTGTCCCGCTGTTCATTACATCTGGAATAAAAGCTCTCTTAATGCATAGCAACAAATGCAAGTTTCATTTCTTTCTGGAATAATGTTTTTTTTATTCAGTCACAATCATTCTCCATGGTTGAAGTCGCATCATCGTTTCTCATCCTTAGAAGGAGAGTGAGTGGAGGATCTCTATTTTGCTATGGTTTTAGCCGCCATTTATTTCTATCTCATCACCTCCATGAGAAGTCTGCTGATTCATATTCTCGGGGAATCAGAAACAGACTTTTTCTGATCTGCTTTCTCTGACCCCTGAATCAAACTTCCAGCTAACTCGTATGAAGCTTCCCCAAAATCCCGTTTGATGCATCGTTTTGTGGCATGGCAATCCACATTACGCCATGTCAACGATTGCTCTGCATGTTCAACCCATCTCTGTAACTTGTATCCAGTAGTGAGGCCCCAGCTTGTGGGCTTTGGAGAGTGTGGAGCCACCCTTTAATTGCCATTGCTCCCAGGGTCCCAACTATGGGTTAAATAGAAACAGACTTGAAAACAACAAATATATTCTATTAAAAAAATTTTTCTTCAAAATCACTGGATTCAGCATTAAATAACCTGAAAAGGGTTGATATGCCGTAAAACACAAACAACCAACCAATTTCTAATTCTAGATATTGCACTAGCCACAACTGCCAGTCCATCTACGGTGGGCTCATATATGACCCTAAAGCAATAAAAAAAATATATAATCGTTTTGAGGATTAACACCTTTTCACAATTTCTGATTTCAGATATGGTGGCCTTCTATTTTACTTCATTTTCAAATGCCACTCGACCTTTTCAAAATGTAGGCACTCTGATAACATAAGAACATCTGAATTTATTTGGCAAGTACAGTACACCATTAGTGGTAATCCTTGAAGATCCATGTTGTCGATTGCAAAAGCACACTACTTGTCAGAAAGAAAATGCATTTTGTTATCGGTAAAGTTCATTTTATGTCAGGGAAGATAAACAAAAATTGCTTACTCAGAACTAAAAGACTCCTAAGCAAAATTTAAAATCGAGATGTTATCTTTTTTTTTCACTATCAGATTGAATCTTGGAGATAATTTACAAATCTCGCTTTCTCATATACCTGATGACTTGTCATTTATAAGTACTTGATTTCCCTGTGTTTATTGCTTGTATCCTAGAGGAAGAGGCCCTGTCGGTGGGGCATTAGAATACGCCGACTGCCCCTCTGCAGAGCGTAAAAATCCCTCAATGGGGGTCCTGGATATGACCTTAAACTATATCCAGTGGTGAGGCTCCAGCTTGTGGGCTTTGGGGAGTGTGGAGCCACCCTTTAATTACCATTGCTCCCAGGTCCACTCTGACCCGGAGTGGTAGTACCTGTTAGGGTCCCAACTATGGGTTAAATAGAAACCGACGTGAAAACAACAAATATATTCTATTAAAAAAATTTTTCGTCAAAATCTTTGGATTCGGCATTAAATAACCTGAAAAGGGTTGATATGCCGTAATACAAAAACAACCAACCAACCAACCTAGAGGAAGAATCCTAATCTACGGAGTCAAGGTTGACTTTGTTATTGGGTTCAAATCTCCTGACTGGCAGTAATTGTCACTTCTTACACTGATGATAGCATAAGCATGAAACACTAACGTCTGTAGGTATAAAAGTAGTTTTTTTTATTTTTTATTTTTTTATTATTACATTTTCACCCCAAACAAGGCAAATTGCCACTTTGGTGTAGGGGGCTACTATCAGGGGCAACACTACTGGGGTACTATGTAGGGATTTGGGCAGCAAGGTGTCGGTTCACGTTACACTTGAACTTCTGCACGTCAGTACTGTTGGGGAAGCAGGGACCTGGAATGGAATTCCAGAGTCTAGCGGTTCTGGGGAAGAAACTATTGGAGTAAAAAGATCTTTTACATCTAGGGATCTCTACAGTGTGGGGGTGGGATTTAGCAGCCTGTCGGGTTTGTCGAGGGTACTCACGTCGTGGGGGCACAAGTGATTGCAGTTCGTCAGACCATTCACCACTAAAATACTTGTAGAAAAGGCAGAGGGATGCAACATTTCGTCGATGGGACAGAGGCTGAAGCTTAGATGCCAGTTCAGGGCCTATCAGGTTTGCGACTCTCTTTTGAACCTTGTCAAGGAGCGAGAGACTAGTAGCAGATGCACCAGCCCAGATGTGGCAGCAATACTCCATACATGGGCGAATGGTGGCCTTATAGAGGTACAGGATACTTTCGGGTGTTAGTAGTTTTCTAGCACGGTAGAGAGAGCCCACCTTTCTTGCAGCGGCCCTGGCAATGCCTTCAATGTAATTGTTCCAACTCATGTTTCCTGTGAACGTTAGGCCAAGGAGTTTGAAAGATGGACTCTCAGATAAAAAGTCGTTGGCCATTGCTATGGGTGGTAGAGAGGGTTTCTTGTAATTATTGAATGAAACTAGTTTAGTCTTGGCAGCATTGAACGCGACCAACCACTTTTGTCCCCATTCCACTACAGATTGGAGGTCTTCCTCTAGTGTTTCTGCCATTTCTTTAGAAATGTGTTCATTCGTCTTCCTGTCGTGCCTGCCATAGAGTGTAGTGTCATCAGCATATATACCCATCTCAGAGGCAATGTTGTCGGGGAGGTCATTTATGAATATCAGGAAAAATAGAGGTCCAAGGATAGAACCCTGGGGCACCCCCGCATTTATATCATATTGTTTAGATGTACGACTGTCGAGGACAACCTGGATTTTTCTCTTATCTAAGAAGGATTTAATTATGTTAAGTATTCTACCAGTGATACCGTATGATCTGATTTTACTGAGGAGACCCTCATGCCATACCCTGTCAAAAGCCTTAGATATATCTAGAGCTACCGCTCTGCCCTCCCCCGCTTTGTCCAGTGAATGGTATATACGTTCAGAGATCACAGTTAGGATGTCTGCTGTGGAACGGGCTTGTCTAGATCCATATTGTTTGTCAGTCAGTAGTTTAGCATCTGTAAGATGATGGACTAGAGCATAGTTAATTATGGTCTCAAATATTTTGGCAAAAAGTGGGAGGAGGCTAATGAGGCGATAATTTGATGGGTCTGTCCTTTCGCCAGAATTCTTGAATACTGGTACAACAGAAGCAGTTTTCCAACAGCCCGGAAAGCAAGCTTCATTAAGGCATTTGTTGTAGAGTTTGGAGAGAACTGGAGCTACTTCGGCTGAGCACTTTTTTAATAGCACAGCTGGGATAAGATCGGGTCCACATGCTTTTGAGGTGTCAAGGTTTTTTATGATAGCATGCACCTGAGCAGGGGTGGTTTTCAGATCGTCTAGTGTGGCGTCTGTCCGCATAGGAAAGTCAGGTAGGGGGTGGTTGGAAGGGTCCAGTGTGGAGTTTGAGGCAAACCGACTGGCAAGCATGTTAGCCTTGTCAGTTGCTGAGGAGACAACCTTGTGATTGTTGGTTAGTGGGGGAATTGTTGATATCCCATTATTTACTACACTGTTGTAGATTTTTCAGAAGTCTCGAGTTCCTAGTTTTTGTGCTTCGGTGCGCTTTTTAGTGGTTTCAGTAAATTCTCTCTTAGCTGTCGCTATTTCTTTCTTAACGTTATTTCTAGCTTCTATATACTTCAGTCTGTTTGAACTAGACTGATGTCGGTTAAACCTACGGTATGCATGCTGCTTTTGAGCAATGGCAGTTGCACAAGTCGACGTAAACCATTGGGGAGAGTGGGGCTTACTATAAAATTTCCGCATGGGAACATGAGCTTCGATTGCAGTTTTGAACCAGTCAGTGGTCTCGTTTGCACATTGTTCAGCAGGGAGAGAGAAAATATTTTTCCATGGAGCATCTCTAATTAGTTCCCTGATGGCTTCCCAGTAAGCCTTATTATAATATCTCGTTGTTTTGAGCACTGGCTCTTCAGTTTTGGGTCTAGAGTTTAGGGCGATTTCAACCATTATCACTGCATGATCAGCGTTCCCAAGTGGGCTGTGGGCCTTCGTTATGCAGTCATCGGGAACTGTGGTCAAAAACAGATCTAGAAGTGATGCGTGTTGTTCTTCCTGGTCAGGGAAACGGGTTGGAAACGTAATAATTTGTGATAGGGAGTGAGATATAGCGAAGCTATGGGTTGTGCTGCCCGCTGCATCTGTGTGAGTAGAGAATCCAAGCCAGTTTTTGTGGTGGACATTAAAGTCACCAAATACATGTATTTGTGCGCTAGTGTCGAGGGACAGTGCCGTGTCTATGCTGTCAGATACTTTGTTTATTATGGAGCAGTCCTGAGTCGAGGGAGAGCGGTAGAGAAAATAATAGTAACTAATATTGTGTTGCATGTTCAGTCTAAAGCACATAAAGGCTTGATCATCTGTTTCTAGGTTTGTTTCTCTAGTCAAGGGAAGGGTATTACGAATGTAAACTCCAAGTCCGTGCATATGTCTGTCAGAGTCCTTACAGCAGAGTGGGAGATATCCAGGCATGTTAAAGTGGTTAGAGGGAATGGAGGAGTGTAGGTTAGTCTCACTTAGTGCTAAGATATCCGGGGTATTTGTTAAGAGAAATGCTTCAACATCAGTTAAGTTAGTTTTAAGCCCACGGATATTTGTGAATGAGAGCCTCAAGGGAGGAGGCAAGTTGAATTTGTTTGTCCCTAATCCTGGTTTAAGCTTATTTTTAAATTGTACTGTCATATATTTTTTAAAAGTTTCGGTAAGGGGGAGCTAAACAAGAGGTTACGCAGAGCTTCAGACATGCATCACAAGTAGACCATCAGCTGACCTTTCTCCAATTAGGATTGTGGCCTCAGGAAAGCCCACCGGGGATGAGTGCAGGGTCCCTTTCCATGTGCGTCATGGCACTACAAACAACCCGATATTATTCAACTGTTGATGGAGCAGCCGCTCTAAGCGCTACCAAAGAGTTAGGGCTCCTGTACTACCAGTCGGGAACAGCAGCCAGGAACTGTCAATCCGGTACCCTCAACCCAGTAGAAGAAGGTCAACCCAATCTAATCGCTCAGGCATATCTTATACTCAAGCACTCCCAAATGTTCAGTTTTAGGGGTGGGGCGTGCTGGGAATGGGGAAGAGCGGCGTTCGTTGCCCTAGCCAGGAAACAAGATCTACCACTGGGTGTTTCTGTTGAATCACCGAGATAGTGTCTGCGCTTGACTAATAGGCAAAGAAGGAGTATGGAAGCCGGGCGATAGACAGAGCCTATCTACTCCTTAAGCAATTTAGGTTTGCAAACCGGTGAATTTGTTTGAGTCACCAGCTCTAGGAAGGTTGTCATCCAAGACTGAAGAGGCCTCTCTCCCCTTTGGTTTAGTTTCAGAGTTTTCCTTCTCCTAGACGGATGATCTGGGAAGACCTACTGGGTCCGTCAGCCCTGAGAGGGTTTTCTCCGCGCCTAGGTTCTAATACAGGTATTTCTGCGACCCCGCATGGTTAGTGTTACTGGGTTAGTTTGTGGGGGATTATATCTCTACTGAGTTCTTAATATTTGTTTATAAAAATATTATCAGTGTGTGTGTGTGTATCAGTTAAAGTTTTTGCAAGAGTTATAACTAATGAACTTAACGAGGTTTAAGAGTGCTCAAGTAGTTGTTAATATTTATTTATAAAAATATTACCATTTTATATATACATATATATAGATATTTTTTTATTATTTATTCAAAGGTAAACAGTGACATTTGGTCGTTACAATCAGCGATCTGTTTCAGTCAATGTGACTTCATAAGCGACCCTGAACCATTCGACACTATAGAAAAAAGGTAAAAAACTGAGCTTTTAAAAAAAAAAAAGACTATAAAAGTTGCGAGCTCTCTGAAAAAGAAGGATAAAAATGGAGAAGTCGTATTTCAACCTTTTTGGAAAATCGTTCAAAAATGACTACAGCTGGATTTATATTTTATATAATATAAATTTGAAATTATTAAAGTGAGGCGTGTTTTACCAGAACAGTAGATTCTGTTAGTGTGTTAAACTAAACATCGAGTTTCATTAAGTGTGTCTGTTTATATGTTAAGTTTTGTGTGTTGTAAAAAAGGGGTTTGCAAATGTGTTTGTTGACGCAACAAGTCGCATATCAGAAAAAATGGAAGGGTTAGGGAGGCAGAGAGAGTTTAATAAAAAAAAGAAATTATTATATATATATATATATATATATATATATTTATATATATTTTTTTAGTTTATTAGGTTGGGTCAAAAATGTTTTTCGCCATATATATATATATATATATATATATATATATCTGATATATATATATCTGATAAAAACGACATTATTTTTGCTCCAACTTAATATGTATATAGTTTAGTTTAGGCTTCTTGATTCCTTAAGGAACATAGGGCCACAATGACGCTCCTCCAATGGACTCGGTTCTGGCTGGTCCTCTTCAGTTCGGCCGATGTCATTCTGGCAGCCCTGGTCTCAGCCTCAATGCTTTTCTGCCTCGGGCGACTAATTTTACACTTTCCTTGCAGGTTCCATTCAAAGACCTGCCTGGTGATGTTAGATGCAGGCTTTCACAAGGTGTGGCCAATCCAGTTATAGGGTTCTGATGTTCCAGGTACCTATCCCGATCTTGGCCTTAGTCATCAGAAGGGTTGTCAGCGCACTGGCTTTCCGGAGGCTTTCATCCACTCGCATCATGAACTCTACTAAAGAGAACCCTTTCTGGACCAAGAAGTCCACAGATGATGTTGTTGCAGTTTCTGTAACTTTCTTTCTTTTACAGAATTGGATTGTTGACCCTATTTTAACCCCCCTCCCCCAACCTGGACGACCAGTGAGTGCTCTTAGTCTGATCTCTACCCTTAAACCTGTCTGGCTTGGGTATGTGGGTCCAAGAGACACGCAAGCCCCCTAACCACGCCAAGGTTGCACTCACTAGGGGGAATATATATATATATATATATATATAGGCTTGAGGTAGTTGCCTGTCTAGCCGCACTGATGAGCTGTGAAACAGCGAAACAGTACTGTGTGTGGATAACTATATATAAAAAGATATATATTTAAGGTATATATCCCTTATAATATTGTCCAAATTGTTTCAAATAACAATCTCAATGATGTTCTGTTTCTGACTTCAGAGCATTTATATGAAAAACCCACTTTAAAGATGACAATCAGAAAAAGATATTGGCTTGAAAAACTTTTGATGTTGAAGCAGATGTTTTGTGGGGATTTTCTCTGTCATTTTTAAAGTTTGTGTGAAATATTCAAATTTATGCATATTATTGTATTAAGATATGCTACAGAAGGAATCATCACTCCTTTGCCCCCCCCCCACCGCTACGATATGCCATCGCTACAGATCTAATGATGCTGCTATTCTTAATCCTTTCACTCAATCTTTGTGCCTGACATCATAAACTTTTCAATTAAGCTTCAGATATGTTTTAATATTATCTTTGTCTTTTTTAGGTTCCTGGGCCAAAGATGCTGCAGCCATTTGTTTTGGTGGTGGATATGACCTTGGTTTTATCAGAGCTCTTGGCCCTGTAGGGATCAGGAATATTCGAGACTATGTCTACAGAGGTGGTTCGTACCTGGGCATTTGTGCCGGCGCCTATTTTGGTTGTGAACATATTTATTTTGACGAAGGAGGAAAACTGGAAGTCTGTGGAGAACGGGATCTGAAATTCTTTCCAGGTAGATTATTCAAAAATCACGCCAACATTTGTTCGGTTTTATTATTTATTAGCAGTTCAGCCTGGCTTCACTCGGGCTCTATGTACTGTTCATAACTTTATGTGCATATGTATATATATATATTAAAAATTTTGACTCATGTCCAGGTAACCTACATCTAAAATTTCAAGTGTTTAGACCCAAAATTAGCGGAGGAGTTTGGTAAAGTCTGCAAAGGTCAACTCTTTCAACTTTGTCCTCTTGGCAGCCAAATGTTTGCCCAAAAACTGATTAAAATGCTTGCTGCTTGTCTGAATACCCTTTATGTAAAATTTCAAATGTTTTGGCTGAATAGTTTGCTAGAGACTGCAAAGGTCAAATCTTTTGAACTTTGGCCCCTTGGCAACAAAATTTTCAGCCAAAAACTGATTAAAAAGCTTGCCCTATGTCTGAACAAACTTTGTAAAATTTCAAATGTTTAGATAAAAATTGGCTGAGTAATTTGGTAGAGACTGCAGAGGACAAATTTTTTTAACTTTGACCCCTTAATATTTATTGTTTTTTTTTGGGGGGGGGGCTCAAATCAAATTAAAAGTTTGATCCATGTCCAAGTAACCTACATCTAAAATTTCAAATGTTTAGACTAAAATTGGCGAAGGAGTTTGGTAGAGTTTTCAAAGGTCAAATCATTGAACTTTGACCCCCTTGACAGCCAAATTTCTGGCCGAAAACTGATGAAAAAGATTTTTCCAAATCTCAATAGCTCTTATGTCAAATTGCGAGTCTGTAGAATACAAATCGACAGAGTAGATTGGTAGGGAAATGTATACACACACACACACACACACACACACACACACACTGACAATTTCACTTTTATAGATATATAGATTTGCTTTTTATTGCTTTTGAAAGAAAATTTGGTCAAGATCAAAGTGTAGTATCTGTTCTTCATGCTGCACTTCCATTTCTTGTTCTCTTTCTGTGGAGGATCAGTCCTTCACGACTGAGACAAGTTTTTATTTTTGTACCTTTTCTCCATGTTAAAAAACGACCCTGGTGCCTAACTCTGTCCCGTGGGGAGGCATAGTAAATAGGTACTCCAAATTGGTATATCACTCAACAACCAAGATGGACTCCTCCAAATGAACATCTATATTATATTTCTCTTAGTGTGTCTATTTGTCTGTCCATTCCACTTTTTCTTAGAAACTACTGGGTTTATCTGACTTAAACTTTGTATAGACCATTGTTATAATAAGGTGCAGCAAACAAAGTATTATAGTATCTATTTGATGCACAGTTTAAAATTAATAGGAATTAGTATTTAAATTCCACTTTTTCTCAGAAACTACTGGGCTAATCTGGCTGAAATTTTGTATGGACTCGACCATCAAGTTGATAGTGCTTCTAACCCCTAGAATATCATATTACACCTGCTAAATGTAATTGAAATCTCAATTTAAACTCAACTTAAACATTGTCAAATGCTGGAGAGCTTGAATTATTTTTACCCAATGAGCAATGCCTTAATAGCTTAATAGTTGGCAATTTCCTTACGAGAGAGCTCTATCGAAGAACAAGGGGAGCATATAATCATCCACACACATATAGTCAGGATTAAAACTCTACGATCAAGTTGTATGTGTGTACAGGGTGGAACAATAAAATTGTTACCCTAGAAAAGATGACATGATTCCATTTCCATTTGATGAAAATGGGTTTTCTTTTTCTGTTGCAGACCATCTGTTAGTTGGCCAGTTGTGTACAAATCCTAAGAGTGATAGGAACCTTCTATCATGTCTGAAAGTGACACAATGTTAAATGAGCGAGATCGGAGATGCGCCACTGTACAACTCATGCTCTCTACTGATCCAAGTTATGACAACAGGACCATTGCCAGCACCCTCAAAATGCATCACTGGATTGCCACAAATAATAGAGACATGCCCAGAGTGATAAAAACAAAGTTTCCAGCCACCGTTATGGTCTTTGGTGTGATTTCAAGCGAGAACATCATGGCACCTCACATCTTCGAAGTCGACTTGAAAATCGACACCAAAGTGTACCTGAAGAGTGTGGTGATCTCTTGGTGCAGACCCTGGGTGTGACATCAGGACACTGCACTGACCCACAAATCCAAAGAGACCCAGGCTTGGCTTCAGGAGTGTTATGCCTTTGTATCCTTTTTTTCACTGGCTCCTCTCTTCCCCCGATCTGAACCCGCTGGATTACTTCATTTGGTCATACATCAAGGATATCACCAACATCACCTCCCAAAACACTAAAGCAAGCTTGATTGCTGCCATGAGTATTTGCTGAGCTACCGCTGACGCTTTTCGAAAAGGCATGCTCCCAGTTCTGGACCTGCATCGAGAGGGTGATTGAGGCTGAAGGCAGCTACATTGAATAGATGTCAGCTCCACTACATAATCAAGTTAGCTGAATTGATTTTTTCAATAAAAGTTTTACAATAAAGCTGTAGTGTTGTTTTCTTTAGGAGAACAATTGTATCCCCCCCCCCATATAGGTGCGTCGTTTTATTTATATTTTTATTTTATTTACAATAATTGAATGTATTTAACTATTTGTATTGAAAAGAATTTATTTAAATGCTAGGTGGGAATAATTTTTCCTTTCACCCATATGATGCCCTCATATAAGTGATATTGTGTGTGTGTGTACATTTCCCTACCAAATTACTCTGTCAATTTTTAGTCTACAGACTCAAGATTCGACATAAGAAGTATTGAGATTTTGGAAAATCTTTTTAATCAGTTTTCAGCTAGAAATTTGGCTGTCAAGGGGTCAAAGTTCAACGATTTGACCTTTGAGAACTCTACCAAACTCCTTCGCCAATTTTGGGTCTAAACATTTGAAATTTTAGATGTAGGTTACTTGAACATGGATCAAACATTTTAATTTGATTTGAGCCCAAAACAATAAATGTTAGGGGATCAAAATTGGGGTCAAAGTAAAAAAACATTTGCCCACTGCAGTCTCTACCAAATTGCTCAGCCAATTTTTTATCTAAACATTTGAAATTTTATTTAAAGTTTATTCAGACATAGAGCAAGCTTTTTAATCAGTTTTTGGCCAAAAATTTTGTTGCCAAGGGGCCAAAAGTTGAAAAGATTTGACCTTTGCAGTCTCTAGCAAACTATTCAGCCAATTTTGGGTCTAAACATTTGACATTTTACATAAAGATTATCTAGACATGCAGCAAGTTTTCTAATCAGTTTTTGGGCGGAAATTTGGCCGCCAAGAGGTCAAAGTTGAAAGAGTTGACCTTTGCAGACTCTACCAAACTCTTCTGCCAATTTTGGGTCTAAACACTTGAGATTTTAGATGTAGGTTACCTGGACATGAGTTAAAATTTTTAATATATATATATATATATATATATATATATATATATATATATATATATATATATATATATATGCACATAAAGTTATGAACAGTACATAGGGCCTGAGCAAAGCCAGCCTGAACTGCTAGTATATCTATAAAGTATAATTATCTGTGGACTTTTTACGACTTCTCAACATGACTAAACCTAAAACTCGTATTATTTGTATTATTCACACTACCGTTCTTATCTTGAATGTTATTTACACAATCTCTGATCTTCTTTAAGTATATCTTGTCAAACTCAAAAATCTTCCTGTCAAACTTGGAAATCTGCACAGAATTTCGAATTTAACCCTTTATTTAATCCACAGGGGGTAGCATGCTCTCGTTCTGTCAGTATAGATGTCTTAAGTAATTCACAATTGTATTTTTTGATTGCCATCTGCACTGAGGATTGAACCTTCAACCTCCAGAAGAGTGTAATTTATAAGTGAATTCACCAAGGACTTTATCCACTGCGCCACGCATCTTGTGGACAATTCCATTATTAAAGAAATCAAGAGAAATAATTCTGTAAATAGTTTAACCAATTAAAATTGAAAATGATAGACATTCACCTAATCAAAATTCAAATGGTAATATCAGTTCAACCTAGGGGTCAATCTGAACCTTAACAGTAGTTGTGATTTTCATATTTAGTCAAGGATATATCATCGACAATCAGACCGACAGAGCTTTCTGCTCTGTTCAAAAGATGCCGATGTATAAAAATATATGTTTTTATTTTCGGTAACAGTTATGGATGATTGTTGTTAGGAGGAAAATGAATTTGATGGATTTCCTAATCTTCAATCAACAACAATATCCTTTTCGGTTGTTATTCTGTAAGCATTTTTGACCACCTGAAACACCCCAACACCCCTTTTTAGATGATATTGTCCTGAAAGGGTGTTTTATTCGGCCATTGTGATTCACTGGACTAAATGAGTTTGATTACACCTGCATAATCTTTTGCTGAAAATGACCTTTCAAATATCATACTTTAACTTTTTTTTTTCCTCACAATTTCAAGTGTTTTTTTTTTTACACACGTTTTATGATTTTTGTTTGCGTTTTTATTGTACCTTTTGGTATATTTGATAATTATACTGGTCAACAACAAATTTGTTATCTGCAGTTTTTCATTTTAGGACGAGTCTGATGTACTGAATCTAGACATCCCATTAGTTTTGTTCAACCAGATCAAGTTTTGGCCACTTGTTGTTTTTTGTTTTTGCTCACATGTATGCATGTGTGGAGCATTTTAGAAAAAGTTGGTGGGGATAAAATTCCATGTCAAATAATTGTTTTGATTGGAAATTATTATTTTAATGTCAAACAGTATTTAGGTTCCATAGTTCTGCATGGTTATGTCAAAAACGGATCAATTTGAAGTCACAAAACCTGGGAATCTTCCAAACATTGGTGCTCAGCATATACGAAGAAGTATTGGCCTGTACGGGAGGAACTGCTGCCTTGCAAAGAAAGGAATGCCATCAATGAACACTCTGGTGGACAGAGACAATACTCTTCCCACCACAGTACATCAAGCTCAGCTTAATCAAGTAGTTCACCAAGGCTCTGAACCAGGATGGTGACTGCTTCACTTATTTGTGCCAGGCTTTTCCAGGATTGACCATGGAGAAGTTGAAAGTAGGCATCTTTGACACTCCTCAGATTTGGCAGCTCATCAGAGATCCAGAGTTCAGAAACCTGGGTTGCAACATGAGCATCAAGATGCATTACTAGTTTTCATATATGGACTGGTTTCCTGAAAGCCTGGGTTGAATGAGTGGTGAGCAGGGAGATTCCCTCAGGACCTGAAAGAGATAGAGACCAGGTATCAGGGTCGTTGAGTTGCAATCATGATGGCTGACTACTGTTGGAATCTGAAGAGACCTCCCTGCTACTGAGCATTCCAGAAGCTCAAAGAAATGGAAATTTGAAAAATGGTGAAGCAACATGCAATTTACATGTAATTACCTTTATCAATACCCACCATGCAGTTTATAGTAATCGATGTTTCTATCAGGTAATTAATATATGTTGTTAGCAAAACATTTTTCCTTTTAAAAACATATTTAGGATGGCATGTGTTGACAGAAATCAGCTGATAATGCCACAAAAATGTAATCGAGTTTGTCACAAGATCTGATATTTTTCAAATCAACTTAGCAGAAAAACTTGACCTGATACAGAGAAACGGGTGACATTTCCTGATTCAGCAGTGCAAGAAATACCCTAAATCAGTTGTAGAAATCTAGACAACATTCATAAAGTAAAAAATTTGTTGCTCAGTGTTATTATTTATTCTAAAGGTGCAAGCTTATGTCAAAACAGTTCTTTGTACTCAGATAGGCATTCAGATGTCAGGTGCATAATTTCCACTCAAATGACCTTTTGGTACATTTGATAATGCACGTGCAACAAAATGATTTCTTGGCACTCATGCCCCAAATCTCTAAAACCTGGGCCATTTGAGATGGATGGCCTTTTTTTTCGGTCAGGCTGAGGTATGATTCTGTGCAATCCTAGTAGGTCCACCTTCTTTACTGTCTCTCTTTGAGAAGGGATGAGTTTATTGCTAAGCATCTGAGGCACTATTATTGGGAAGTGCCAACACATTTTTTTCTAAACCAGACTGCCTTGCCTCTTGGGCACTAGATTTTCAGTCCTTACCGTCTGACTGCATTTTTTTTCAGGGCTCTTTTTTCATGCTAATGCAGTTTATGAACTATGCTATTTTTAAAATATGATTCTCAGATATATTAGAGTATCTTTTGTTAATTAAATTGTGTTGTGAAAGTACAGAATAGTTAACAAAGCTCCCCTCCCCTCCTTGATGTCAAGAATGGCTCTTTAAATGATAAGGTTATCATTTCAGCATGGTCTGTAAACTGCACAAGTCCTCTTTTTTTTAGTTCATGTTGTTTTATACCGACAAAGTAAGGGAGATAACTTATGTTGATCTTATGCTTATAAAACAGATTAAAAAAAAAATTAAGTCTTCTATGAATAAGTTGTTTTAACAACGAAAATTTCAGGGGGAAAAAAATAATTGTTTTTTTTTTTTTTACAAGCGAATCACCACTTATTAAGGCCCAGAGGTCACTCGAGGATAAGGGTTAAAGAGTGTACAGTAGTCAATGGGGCAATATCATAGTAATCGTTAGAAGTGAAAATTTGGTAAATTGGATTACTTAAGGGGAACGGCTCATCAAGAATTTGTTTACGTTGGACTTGAAGACGGCCATATTGTAATTGTACTCAGCTGAAAAACCGGTAAACAGAAGAGAGTTCCACAGGTGTGCAGTTCTAAGAAAAAAAGCTTTGTTCATGGAATCTACGTTTAGGTTTAGGCACAGATAAAGTGTGGGGGAAATTATTGATAGTGGTTTCAAATAGATGAGTGTTTTTCATGAAAGTCAGGGCAGGGGGGATCATAGATTGGAGCTCAGACGAGCACTTGCCATGAAAATAACGATAAAACAGAGACAGGCTCGCAACAAATCTTCTGTGAGAAAGAGGTTGTAGGGAAGAGAAAAGGGCATCCCTCACTAGGCTATGAAGTCTATTCTGAGCTCTGTCAAGACAGAGTAAGGTCTTCCTAAAAGAATTATGACATAATTCAGGTTTCTAAATTTTCAAATTAAGCTTACAAAAAAATGTTTTCAAAGATGTGGCCAAATTTCTTAATAAATGGTAGAAAAACACCAAACAACTCATCAGACAGATTATATGTTCCTCGGAAGAAAACCAAACATTTGGAGATTCTTTTTTTTTTTTTTTTTTTTCTTGGATTAAAAAAGGATAAAAATTGTTGAAAAAAAAAAATGGAAATCCTTAAGATAGGTGGCCTTTTTTAAACTTAAACATATACTGTGACGGTTCTGTAGAGTTCTCTTCAGAATGGTCATAGTATATTTTTAATGAGTTTCAATGCCATATTTTTTGCCGTTCTCCTCCATACCATGCCTGCTATATCCAAATGGTCACCTATCTGGTGCTAGCTAGCCAGGCTTAGCATCACTTCATTTAATTTATCAAGCAAGAACTGTTGCATCAATGTGATATGCTTTATTTGTTCCCAGACAATGCCAGGTAATCTATATCTATATATTTAAAAGCGAAAATGTGTGTTTGTGTGTGTGCATTTTTGTGTATATCTGCAAAAGGCTTTTTTCGCCAGGATTCTCAGGGGTCTTACTATTTCTGATAACTTTTTATATGCTATTGAGATCATAATATGTAACACTTACGAAATGACATTGTAGAAATCTTTTATTTCAACGACTTTTATCTTACAAAATTCGCACTATGAATTCGTTTTCTCTCTACTGCTCTTCCTGCTGCTGCTATGGCATGAGATTTGACTTAGAAAACCACCTGGGTTTAGAAACACTTATTTTCGACTCATCTAAAGTTACTGCCTTCGCGATGTCGTGTTATGTCATCAGACTATTAACTTCAAAGCTTTGGGTTCGAGCCTACCTCCATCCTAAAACTTTTTTTTTTTTGTTTTTTGTTAATTTTTTGAAACAGGGTTATTACTTCACTTATTCTTTTGTTTTGATTTACCCCCGCCTCCCCCATCCCCAACACACACACACACACACACCTCTAAACACCTGGGCAATGCCGGGTACCCTCGCTAGTATATATATAAACGGCAAAATGTGTGTTAGTGTGTGTGTGTGTGCATTTTTTGTATGTCCGGAAAGGCTTTTGGAGGAGGAGGGGGGGGGGGGCTCGGGGCAATTACTGTTTCTTAGAACTTTTTATATACTTGCTGGATTATAATATCTACGATTTACGAACCGTGTTCGTGTCTGTCTTTTATTTGAGCGACTTTTACACGCTATTTATAACAATATTTCTTATTCTCCGTGTGTTTGTTTGGCTTTTCAGTATAAAAGTGAAACTGAATCCGAACAAACTCATGTTGGGACATCCAGAAAAGCAATCAACTTTGATCAGTGCGGGCATGACCTGTCATATTAGACAATCTTTGATCAGTGCGGGCATGACCTGTCATATTAGACAATTGCTATTCATTTGAACAGTCCCCTTTTTATGGGGAGCTAGTTTTCCCTAACATCTTGGGGAAACTGGCTGGCATCCAAAGTCAAGTGCAGGATCTCATTCCCCAATGGTGTGATGTTTGACCTCATTAAATTTACGCACCTGTGTGAACTCATTCACTTAAATTTTTAATCGTTTAATTTCAACCATTTTCACTTCTCTGTCCTCGTAACGTCGCGGTAAGTTATCAGGCTATTGATCTCAAGGCTTCCGGTTCGAGCCTACCTACCTACCAAAATTATTTTTTCCTTTTACACCTCCAAACACCCGGGCAACACCCAGCACCCCCCACTAGTCTATCATATAAAGGGCAAACGTCTGTGTATTTGTTCATTTATTTGTATCTATGTCTGCTAAAAACTTTTGACAGATGCGTCAGAACATGACGAAACTGGCATCGTTTTAAACCTCAAACTTTCGTACGACAAATATCAAAGATTTGGCCAAAAATATTAATTCCTTCCTCCTCAACTGGGCAGTTTTCTACAAGGAGGGGGGGTGCTTTTTTTCAAAGATGTTTTCACAAGTCATCCACTCTTTTCAATTGACTAGCCTTAATTTAAACGTTCGCCACTTCTGGTTTTGCGATGAACGCAAAGGTAAAGCGTCACGTTTTTTTTTTTTTTTTTGCACATCTTATTCCTCGTTCGCATACGGGTTTGAGCCTGCCACCACTTTTTTTTTTGTTCCACACACATCTCCATACACCCGCCGGCCATCCAGGCTAGTGTAATAATAAGGACCATTTTACTCATATATATCTTGTTGGGAAATTCAGTGCTTGTGTAACGTTACACATGTCAACTCAACACATTGCAGCAGAGTATGCTGCAAGGAACATAGGATAAATAATAACTTTATTTTCTTTTATAACAATATTTATTTCTTCATTCTCCTGCCACACATGGTTTCTCATTGCGGCTGTGATGTCACCCACGTCTCTAATGTATTTGTCTTCTCTAACTTTTTTTATAGTCTTTTTCTTTTTCACTTACTGTGACATCGGTATTTACATGCGCATGTCTGTGCTCTGTTACGCTTGTTCAAAATTCTCCCAATATTAAAAACCAAAACTAAAAAAAAAAAAAAATCTTCATGATGTACATACCTGTGACAGAAAGAAAATATTGTACGCCAAAAATCATGTACAGTAGTTTTATTTTTATAAAGAAAATTATTTTTAAGCAAAGTTGAATTTTTCCAGTGTCCCCATGTTTACAATAGCTTTCTAAATTCTCGCAAGTTTGAATTATTTGGAATTATCTCCCTCATTTTCAAGATGGTGTCGCGATATCATTGTTATTTGTTAAGCCACAAAATGTTTTTTTTTATTTGAAAATAAAACTATTTGACCAATTTACATGATTTTTGGTGTATGATATTTTCTTTCTATCACAGGTGCATACATCATACAGGTTTTTCTTGATTTTGTTCTTTTAATAAAGGGGGAATTTTGGATATTTTATTTATGGAAAAATTGCAATTTACGGTTGTTGTCCACAAGTTAAATTGTCAAAAACCACAAGAAAGATCAAATCTAAAGAGAATATTGTTAAATCTGTTTAATTAAATGTTAGTTGAATAGAAAAAAAATGACTATTATCATTTCAATACAGCTATTGTTTATGCGCTTACTGATGCATCATGGTTGGATATTTTAGTATGGAAAAAGTCCAGAATTCCATCTATAATATAAATCTCGCCTGTCCGTTTAAATGTATGTATGTATGTTTGTATGTCTGCCTAAAACTTTCGACAGAGGCAACAGATTTTTGTAAGATTGGTATCGTTTTAAGCTCGATACTTCGGACGACAAATATCGAAAAATTGGCTAAAAACATTAATTCCTTCACCCTCAACTGGGCACTTTTCTACAGGGAGGGGTCGCTTTTTTTGCCGATATTTTCGAAAGTCATCACCTCTTTTCGATTGACTAGCCTTAATTTAAACCTTCGCCACTTCTGGTTTGGCGATGGATGAAATAGCAAAGACGTAATGTTTTTTTTTTTTTTTTTTTTTTTCTCACTTTTTTTTCCTCCTTTGCGGTATGGGTTCGAGCCTGCCTGCTGCCATTTTTTTTTTTTTTTTTTTGCTCAACATACACCTCCAAACACCCGGGCAATGCTGGGCACCCAAGCTAGTCTATATGAAAAATCAAAATCAAAGAAAAATTTAGATGAAGTATATACCCATAACGAAACAAAAATATCATACTCCAAAAACCATGTAAATTGATGAAGTAGCTTAATTTTTATAAAGAAAATTATTTTGAAGTGATTAATAGGAATTCATAGGTATTACACCATAAATCTAATAAGTATGAATTGTTGTTGAGTTATCTCCCTTGTTTTAAGATTTTTTTGAAAATGGTAGGTGAGGCAGTCACTCATAGAATTTTATTTTTTTATTTAGAAATTAACTACTTGATCAATTTACATGATTTTTGGAATACGATATTTTCTTTCTGTCACAGGTACATACATCATACAGATTTATTTTTGTATTACCATAATTAAATATCCGATAAATTCTCCAATAAAATAATCTAATACTAACGCTTAAATTCTTTAAACAGGTTTCTGTCGAGGGCCAGTCTACCCTGGTTTTCAGTACAACTCTGAAGTTGGAGCCAAAGCAGCCCCTATAAAAGTCCTGCCTGAAAACTGCTTATACCCTGAATTGAAAATACCAATCTACTTCAATGGGGGTGGATTTTTTGACTTTCTTCCCCCAGACAAGGTATGTTCTAATCCTTCAGCACAGGCAAAAATTCTTGCCTGCTACGATGACGTTGAGGATCAGCCCATTGCTATCATCAAAACTAAGTTTGGTTTGGGCCAAACACTGCTAACTGGTGTCCATGTTGAATTTGACCCGCACATGCTGGATGAATCTGACTTTACCCTCAGCACGTTTGTGGAGGAGTTAAAAAATCACAACGACAAAAGAATCCAGCTTTTCAAGAAATTATTGCAGCATATAAATCTTGTCACAAAGAGTTGACATTGTAAAATATAGATTTTAATTTAGACCATTTTAGACAAATTAAAATTTGGCCCATTTCAAAGACAAGTTTAAAATTTGGGCCATTTCAAAGACAAGTTTAAAATTTGGGCCATTTTTAAAACAAGTTTAAAATCTGACTCATTTTGAAGACAAGCTAAAAATTTGAGCCACTTTGAAGATAAACTAAAACTTTCAACCATTTAAAAACAAGTTAAAAATTTGGAATACTGGAGAGACAAATTAAAAATTTAGGCCACTTTAGAGACAAGTTAAAAATTCGGGCCACTTTAGAGACAAGTTAAAAATTTGGGCCACTTTAGAGACAAGTTAAAAATTTGGGCCACTTTAGAGACAAATTAAAAATTTAGGCCACTTTAGAGACAAGTTAAAAATTCGGGCCACTTTAGAGACAAGTTAAAAATTTGGGCCACTTTAGAGACAAGTTAAAAATTTGGGCCACTTTAGAGACCAGTTAAAAATTTGGGCCACTTTAGAGACCAGTTAAAAATTTGGGCCACTTTAGAGACAGGTTAAAAATTTGGGCCACTTTAGAGACAGGTTAAAAATTTGGGCCACTTTAGAGACAGGTTAAAAATTTGGGCCACTTTAGAGACAGGTTAAAAATTTGGGCCACTTTAGAGACAGGTTAAAAATTTGGGCCACTTTAGAGACAAATTTAAAATTTGCTCTGTTTTGCAGATAAGTTTATAATTTGAGCTGTTTAAAAACAAATGAAATTTTTTTTTTAAATACCAAACAAAAATTGGGCATTTTTCTTCCTATATTTTTACATTTTTGACATTCCATTTTGTCATGTAACAAAGAGTGTAATTATTTACAGCATAGATTTTTCTCTAAAACAATAGAAATGACCAATTCTAATTAAAGCCATACATTAATGAATATAAAAATGGGTGGAGGGAAAACATAAATTCTGCAGTGCAGAATCACTGCTGGTGTCACATAAAAAAATAGTTTCCATAATTCCATTGTTTTGGTGCTGGGTTTTAAAGATATTTCACAGAAGCCGACTTAATCGTATCATTGCAAAAGTTTAGCAAAAAAAAACTTTACTTTTCAAAACAAGAATTTTTCAATACTATTGTGTCCTTAAATACTTTATCTTCCTCTCCCTTAAAAAAACAGCCAAAACCAATTTTCAAACCTTCCAGCTTTGCCACATCTATCTGTCTTGATAGTTCAAAATTGGTTTTGAAACCGAATAGGTAATGCCCTTTTCTCTTCCCTGCAACCTCTTTCCCACAGAAGAGATGTTGCGAACCTGCTCTATCATTATTTTCATGGCACGTGCTTGTCTGAGCTCCAATTTATGGTCCCCCCTTGCTGGACTTTCACAAAAAAAATACTCAACTAACTACATCCACTATATCAACAATTTCTTCCAATCTCTATCTTTGCCTAAATCTAAAAGCAGATTTCTATAAACAAAGCTTTGTTCCTAAAACTGTCCGCCTGTGGAAATTTTTCCACTGGCCTTCTTCCTGGCCAATTACAATATAGTATTGTCGGCAAGGACCTGTGGCACAGTGGTTAGAATACTTGGAAAAATCAATTGTAAAAAGTGACCTTCTCTTGAAGGTTGAAGGTTCAATCCTCAGTGTGGGCGACCAAAAAATACATTTGCAAATTACTTATGACCTCTATCCAGTCATGGCTGATGGAATGAGAGCACACTACCCCCGTGAAGTAAGTAAAGGGTTCCACTCGAAATTCCGTTCAAATTCCTGAGTTCACCAGAAACATTTCCAAGTTCGACAAGATACACCTGAAGAAGGTTGGAGGTTAAATCGACCGAAACGTTGTGAAAATGATACTCAAGATGAGAACAGTAGTCCAATAAATCTAAATAATAGAAATAACCAATCCTCATCTAAAAAAATTCAGAAACGTGATACAATAAAGTAGCTTTCAATTCCAATGTAAACAAATTCTTAAATAATCAAAATTTTACCCAGTTTACACCATTAACGATTACTACACTACCACTTTACATTCATTAATCATTATCCTTGAATGGCCTTCGGGTCTTGATAAGTGGTGACTCCCTTATTAAAAAAAAAATGTATTTTCACACACCGTAACAAAAACTGCATTTCTTTTTAACTCCGCATTTAAACTGTCAACATTACAAGGAAACACAATTGAGTTTAAGTCAACAACTCCAGACGTTTTCCACTGCAACTGAGTAAACATGTTTGTAAGAGAAGAATATTTATCTTTTTTGGTTTTGACCTATGCATCTTGAGTGATAGAACCTGGTTCAGTTGTGCACCTAAACAAAATGCTAGTGTTAAAATGTTTTTGATTACTGGTGAGAGTATGACTTCAATGATTTTGACGATTGTTTTTATAACCACAGTTATTACAATTAACCAATCAGAAGCTTCAAACGTTATAAAAAATGTCAAATTTTGGATTCAGCTCAGTTCGCTGTTGGCCTCTGTCTCCAAACAATTCAAGATCGGGACTGCATTGATTCTTTGCCGCCATCTTTGTTACTAAGAATTACTCAACACTCACAATCGTGACTGCATTGATTCTTCGCCGATTTGATTTACTGCCGCCGTCTTTGTTCAACATAATGTCTCAACATTTAACAGCTAGCCTAGATGAAGATGCTTCACATATCTTAAATCAAATACTTTTTTTCCTTAAAACAGAAAATAGTGATCCCATCCAGCCACTACCCATTATGAATAGTTACTTTCTTGGTTAGAAAAGAAATCATAACACTTAAGCACTTATTGTTGGCTAGTTTTTAATTTGGAATTTTTTTTTTTTAAGCTTCTTACATAACTGACTTGCCTGAAGCCTTGTCTGAAGCAATCTACATAAAAAAAAAAAAAACAAGCAGAATACTACAGCTAGTTACGATTCTATCATTAAACACTAAAATCACACTTTCAAGTCATTTTTGACCTTTGCCATCTTGGTAATGGGGACGGCCATATAGTTTTGTAAATCAGGCTGGTTGGAGAATAAGAAACGACATGGCTAAACCATTAGGCTCCTTTATTAGAAGGGAACATTTTTTTTTTTTTTTTTTTACAAAGGAGTCACCACTTATCAAGGCCCAGAAGCCACTTGAGAATTAATGAGTGTACAGTGGTCAAAGGGAACATGTCGTAGTAATTGTTAGTAGTGGAAATTTGGTAAATTGGATTACTTAAGGGGATGGGTCATCAAACATTTGTTTACATTGGACTTGAAGACGACCATATTGTAATCAGTTGGAAAGCAGGCAAACGGAAGAGAGATCCACAGGCGTGCAGTTCTAAGAAAGAAACTTTGTTCATGGAATCTACGTTTAGGTTTAGGCACAGATAAAGAGTGGGGGAAATTATTGATAGTGGTTTCAGGTAGACGAGTGTTTTTCATGAAAGTCAGGACGGGAGGGGCATAGATTGGAGCTCAGACGAGCACTTGCCATGGAAATAACGAAAAATTTGTCAAATCTGGCGTCTCCTATGAATTTGTTGTGAATGCAATGATTTGAATTTTTGACTGATAAAAAATTGTGGGGACAAAAACTTATTCAGCATTTAGTGATGATCTTAGTTTCCTGGCAGCACAACAGCAAGATAGTGTCTGCAGCCGGAATTCATCAACGGAAATTCCTCATGGCATCCAAACACTTTTGGATGGCTGGAGGGAGATTTAAGGAAATTGTTCTTAAATCTAAATATTCTATTTTCAAACAATGGTGAATTAAGTTGTGACTTTTCAGACAGAAGACTTCCATTCCATTTTTTTTTTTTTTTTCACTATTTATCAAGGTCAACGATTACTTGAGGATGAGGATTAATGAGATAGATGGTTTATCAGTTTAATGATGATCATCATATCTATTTTATCATATTCTTTCTCTTGATCAGAGGTCTGACGTACTTCTGGCAGCCTGCAACCCCAGTCTTCTAACATGGCACTATTGGGGTTTGATTCTGTTTTAGATTCCACTGTCTAAGATCCTAATATCACACTGGCCTGTTTATGCTGTGTAAATGAGTAAAAACAGTGAAATATTTGTAAAATTTAACTCACAATATCTCAGCTATTTTTCAGGTTATATCTATGTAATTAATCTGTAAATAAAATGTAATTTTTTTTTCTAATGTTTTCATTTTTGATTCCTGTATGATGATTATTTTTTATTCATTTATTTATTTTTTATTTGAATTATGTAACTATTTTAATGACAAATGCATTTTTTCCGGAAAAATTTTAACTCTTTTTTTTTTTTTTTTTTATGTCTTTGCTGTTAGTATTGTTAATTAATCCACATTGAAAAATCATTCCATCTTAAAAAAAGAAGGATTATTCTTTAATTTGATGGGTGAACTATAGAATTGTAAGTTTATTTTCATAAAAAATAATTAGTGTTTATTCAGATTGGCACTCATGGCAGCATTTAAAATTGGAAGAAAATGCAGAAATGTCTGTATTATGTGCGTACCAGTCACATGACAAAGATGAAACATTTTAAAAAATTATGATTTTATCAAGTATTTTTTTATTCAAGAAAATCAAATTTTACTTTGTTTCGAAGAGGATGAAAAGAAGCGTTCATATTACAATCAGTGAATTGGTGGACAAGGGCAGACAACCCTAATGCATGTGGAAACTGTCAAAACAATCACTGATTACCTCCCCTTATGTTCTCTAGAAAAACATGGCCTCGTCTGTCACGTATCTGTAAAAAATAGCAAATTTGTTTTCTCTATATAAATAAAATGAACTCATTTTTTCCCGTCTGATTTTGACATTAATAGGATTAAAAATCAAGATATTTCATGCAAATATAATATGCACAAACGGCAGAACAATATCTGAGGTGTGTTATAGGCTTATTATTTCTCAAATTCCTCGATAATCTTAGATTTCTATACTTTTTCTGCTGAGAAGTCACGGCCAAAATCGGTTAAGATCAATGGAAGTGGTAAAATATTTTCTCTCTAATAAATTCCTCCTCCCCCTGCCACCACTTAACACCGTTTGGGGATCGTTCACAAGGAACAGTTGAGAAGAGAACACCGGTTTGGCTTCGTAGTTCTTTCATGTGAAGTTATTTAAAATCACTAAACTAAGCTGCAGTGCTCTGTTGCATAGTGGTTAGCGTGCTGGACAATTCACATTATATTTTCACGTTCGCGCCGACCTACCGTAGTCGTTTTTTTTTTTTTTTTTTTTTTTTTTCCTAAACAACTGGAATGGACTTTTCTTGGTGGCCGAACTGTTAACGTTACAGATGTTTTTTTGTTTTTTTTTTCACACTTTATTTTCCTACTTTTACTCATGACTCCGGGTTTGATCCTTCCTACTTACCTACCATAACATTTTTTAAAACTCCCCCCCCCGTCCCGGAAACAAACACTCGGGCAACGCCGGGTACCCCCGCTAGTTGTAAATAAAAAAAAAGCTACTTGATCAGTTTTTTTTTTAGTTTTTTTGAAAAAATAAAATCTTTTGGGGAATATAAAATTTGTTTTGGAAGATAAAATCTACATTTCGTCAGAAGTGTTACATATAGGGGTTTCATTAAAAGAGAGTCTTAGAGAGAGATGCTTAGAAAGACCCTGAGAGAGATTTATTAAGAGTCTTATTAGAGAGGGATGTTGAAGGACTCAGAGAGAGAGAAGTTGTAAGAGACTTAGAGAGATTGTTCATGTTAGGAGAGATTCTTATATATTAAATGTTCATTCTTAAATGTGTTGAAGAAGGAACTCTTTGAGTGAGGACATAGTGTTCAGACATTGTGTAGACATGATGTAGATTCTCATAGTGGATATGAGAAGTCGAGATGTGTATGAAAAGACATTTTATAACACAAATATATAATACAATTTAACTTTACCTTTTTGGAAGAATCATAAACACAAGACGAGCTTTACAAAACACATAATGGTTTATTTCGTCACGACCGGCCGTTTCCATCACCAAGAATTCAAAGTCTCACATTTTTTTCTTGAAGTGACGTCTCGCTTCCTAGACGCCTGACTGTCTCTCTCCGAGTTTCTTCACTGACTGTTTTCTAACTAAAGTTTTTCTCTATCCCTAGAACTTTCTATTTTCCGTGACGTCATACACATGTTAAAACATGTACCTTCTTTCACGTGCTCTGGACATACGTGTCCAAAACTTTTCCTATTTCTCAGTAACCTATATTCAATATGTTAAAAACATTATCTTATAAGCTACATTCTTTCAATTTAAAATTTCATAACAAACTTGAGTGTTCACATTCTTTCCTTGAAATATTTATCTACATTCTAAACAAATGTTTGTTTTACATTTTTAAATTCTCACACGTAATCTATTTCTAAACTAAATTACGAGGTTCGAATTTGTCTATTGCTATTTCATTTCCATTTTAAACTAAATTCTCCATTTTTATACTTACATGAAAAGGGGACAGCCCTTATCATGTAACAAGAAGTTGGTACAATATAAAAGCTTTTCTTCAGTTTTGTTTATCGCTGTAAATGGTAATCTGAATAAGCTCCAAAAATTTCCAAGTTGAAATTTAGGTTATAGTCGGCTAACACACTTCCTAACTTTTGGCATGGCTGCTACAAGAAACTGTCACAAGGTAAATCAGTTCCATCAATTTTTTTTTTCTTTTTTCCTCTCACACCTATATCTCCCCTGTACATATACTCTTTTCTTTTTTATTAGGTTTTTCTGATTCTTTTTTTTTAATTATTATTTAATAATCATTGAAAAGTTTTTTGGTCTTATTTTAATCAAGAATTATTGAAATTAGATTTTTTTTTTTTAAGAATTATTGAAAACACTTTTTAAAATCTTTTAAAACTGTTTTGGGAATCTTCTGTTTTTTTTTTTGACTTGAAGGTTCCTATTTCCGGAAAGATATGTGCTGGATTTTTGATAAATGTATTGAACTAAAGACCACAACTTCAGGGCACTATTGTCTCCCCTTAACAAATAAGTTGTTGGATCTCCTGTTCGTTTTCTGAGTGATAATGGGGGTGAATTCAACAAGAACACTATAGACAGATGAATGAAAAACTCAACATAGAGACCTGTACTACTGCCGCAGAAAGTCCATTCAGCAACGGTACTGTAGAACGTCATAATTTGATAGTTGCTGAGGCAATGAAAAAAACAATTGACGATGAGAAGTGTGAACCTGAAATTGCCTTGGCATGGGCTATTTGTGCAAAAAATGCCCTCCTCAATTACTCTGGACACAGTCCAAATGAACTTGTATTCGGTTTCAATGTAAATACACCCTCAATTCTGACAGACCAGTTACCTGCTATGGAGTCCTCTACTACAAGTGACATGGTGAGAAAAAATTTAAATGCTCTCCATAGTGCAAGGAGAAACTTTTTGGAAGCTGAGTCCAGTGAGAGAATTAGGAGAGCTCTCAGGTCTAATGTCAGAACTTATGCTGATGAAGATTATGCTACCGGAGACCAAATCTATTATCGGAGGCAGGGTTTTAAAGGATGGCGTGGTCCAGCAAAAGTGTTAGGCAGAGAAGGCCAGTTTGTCTTAATCAGACATGGCGGAGCATTTTATAGGATGCATCCGTGCCAATTGATGAAAGTGAATAAAAACAACGAAAAAAGAACAAAAAAAGCTGAAATGCTGGGAAACACTACAGAAGGGAAGAATGAATACCTTACAGTTGAGGAGGAGGAGTTGCAGAATCAAGTGGTAGAAAGTGAAGATATAGACAGAGAAGAAGTTGTTGATAGTTCTACCAGTTTAAGAGATAAGACTGAAAAACCTGGCCGAAATAAGACCATAACTTATAAAATAAATGGAAGTGGGGAGTGGAAGAAAGGAATGGTTATGTCAGTACAGCCTAAATCAACTGGCAAATATAGTCATTGGATCAATATAAAACCTGAGGATGAAAACGAGGATCAAGTTTGTATCAACTGGAATCATATTGATCATTGGAGAGAAGTGCCCCAATATACTGAACAGGAAAATGTAGTCCTGCTCACCGCTGAACAAGAGCAGTCGAAAGCTGTAATGGATGCCAAGCATAAAGAAATAAAAAACATGAACACCTATGAAGTATTTGAATGTGTGCCATACACAGGTCAAAAAACAATATCCACAAGATGGGTGATTACTGAAAAATTCAAGGATAATCAGAAAACAATGAAAGCTCGCCTTGTAGCACGAGGCTATGAAGAAAATAGTAATCTGAAAACGGACTCCCCAACATGTAGCCGTGAAGCTATGCGAATGGTCATGCTAACCGCATCAATAAAGAATTGGATGCTGCAGACCATAGATTTTACCTCAGCCTTTTTGCAAGGTGGTATTTTAGAGAGAGATGTGTACCTGAGGCCACCATCTGATGTTTGTCCTAAATCTCAAGTGTGGAAATTAAAAAGATGCATCTATGGATTGAATGATGCTCCACGGGCATGGTATAAGAGAGTTACTCAGGCTTTGATTGAATTAAAAGGAGTAGCAAGTGCTTATGATAATGCATTGTTTTTGTGGCATGATATTAAAGGAAATTTGACTGGAATTCTTGCTATGCACGTGGATGATTTTGTTTTCTGTGGAAACACAGAGTTTGAAAGGGATGTGATTGCAACATTGAAAGAAAAATTTAAGGTGGGATCTCATGAAAGTGGAACATTCAAATATGTTGGACTGAATGTTAATCAACAGGAAAATGGGATCACTGTAGAACAAGATCTATATGTATCTTCCATATCTCCAATAGAAATAAGCAAAGGGAGGATACTGAGGAAAAATGATGAACTGAATGAAGAAGAAAAGCATGAGTTGAAGAGACTTGCAGGTCAGATGATGTGGGTTTCAACTCAAACACGCCCTGATATAGCTTTTGATGTGTGTAAAATGAGCAACACTGGAAAGCATCCCAAAGTAAAAGCCTTATTTGAGGCGAATAAAGCCTTATCAAAATTGAAATCCAAGAAGGGTTCTATAACATTTCCAAAATTGGGAAAGCCCTCAGATTTACACATTTTGTGTTATACTGATGCTTCTTATGCCAGTCTGGAAGATGGATCTTCACAGGGTGGTTTTGTTGTCTTTATTGGAGGAAGTACTGACAAAATGGCCCCCATGTGTTGGGCGTCAAAGAAATTGGACAGAGTGACAAAAAGCCCATTGGCCTCAGAGACTCTTGCTCTGAATGAGGGAGCTGATGCTGGTGTTTTGACTGCGGTTATGATACAAGAGGTATTTCAGTTATCTAAATTGCCAGACGTTCTCTGCAAGACAGATAATGCATCACTTGTGGAGACATTGAATTCCAACAATCTGGTAAGCGATCGACGATTGAGAATAGATGTAGCAAGGCTGAAGGAAATGAAGAGTAGAGGAGAGATACAGATAGAATGGATCAAGGGTTGTGATCAGGTCTCTGATTGTTTGACCAAGGCAGGAGCTTCGTCTGAGCTTCTAAGGGACTTGTTAAATCAGAAATAAATTATTCACTTGAGGACAGCAGCAATGTTAATGTAGACATTGGTTACCTCCCTTGCTTCAGTTACATGGTTACCTCCCTTGCTTGTGGTGATATAAATAGGAGTCGGCCATCTTGGTTTAGTCAGTTCGTTCGTACAGTTTAGACAGACTACAAGTGTCTTAACAGGTTAGACTCTTCGTCTGACTTTGTTGAAAGGTGGATGTCTGTTACCTAAGTGGTGTAAGACTTGAGGGGTATTTGAACATGCCTTAGGCTAGAGGATTTTAGGTTCCAAAAACAAACATTAGCTTTGACTCGTTTCTAAAAGTCAAGTCTATAATTTAGCTTAGGTTTCATTTTTAGACACTTCAGGTTCATAACTAAGTGTGAGAGGTATCATTGCCCCCCCCCCTTTTTTTTTTCATGTCCTCAACTAGATGACAGACCATGTGATTAGCTAGAGATGCAGGTTCCCTTGTGACGTTTTGGTAAGTGGTGTTAGTAATAAAGCGATCGGACCCACATCACCTTTTTCGACTGGCAAATTGGTATATCTGCCAGTTTAAGGAAGGGGGAGGGGGTCTTTATGTGAACACCTTTTCCTTTCTTTTCATTGCAAATATGTTCAATACTGCAATTTTCTTTTCTTCATCCAGCTCCCCCCCCCCACCTTTTTGCATATTATATAAAATTGGGTTTAAGTAGATTATATATATATATATATATATATATATTTATCGCAATCCTGGCTCACAGGGCCGTAGATGCAATCCAGCAAGGCTACACTCTTAACTGTCTAGAGGTGGACCCCTAAAAATGTAACCAGACACTTACTGGTTATTGGAAACTACTGCTCTGATACTCTGGGCATGCAAAACATGCACGACCCTAGCCGTTCATCGTCAGCTGCTGCAGTTGAGTTCATCCTTTGTAAATACTCTGGTGAATGGCTTAAATGCTGCTGTTATCAGCTGCAACAAACCGTGTTTCAGATCAACAATTAAAAAATAACTCTGAGATCATTTCTTATGAACAAAAATAATTATTTAAAAGATCTTCACAGTAAACTTTGTATAAGGAAAGTAAGTTCTTTGGGTTCTCAAACGGCTTCGTGATGCAGGTTATTACAATTTGAGTTCGTTCAGACAATTTCCCAGCTAGGAACAAGAGCCTTTCAACTTAGCAAGAGCCTAGGAGCGATGTGTTCTCTTCACTGTCAGCCAACCAAATTCCCTGTTTTTCAAAACACAATGATTTTTATCAAACGCAAATTCCAACCACCCATCTCTTGAGATCATTCTGTTTTCCTCTCTCTCTCTCGGTCTGTACCTTTTAACCTCTCTATATATTGGGGTTTACTACCGTCCATAACTGTCTGGTTGCTCCTGCATTTAAATATAGTGCATGGCCCAACATCATCATATAAGGAAAGCTGAGTTCTTTGGGTTTTCAAACGGCTTCATGATTCAGATTGTTACAATTTAAGTTCATTTAGATGATTTCCCAGCTAGGAATAAGAGCCTTTCAACTTGACTCTTATGGGGGAGGGGGGGGTTGCCCCTTAGGCAAGAGCCAAAGGTTCTCTTCAATGCAAGCCAGCTAGCCAAATCCCTTGTTTCTCAGAACACAATTGTTTTTATCAAACACTAATTCCAGCCACCCATCTCTTGAGATCATTCTGTTTTCCTCTCTAGAGATTACTCTTTCCTTTCTCTATTCCATTATTTTATATTCTTTTTTTTTTTTCTCAGGGATCTTTCTCTTTTTTTTCTTTTCTCTTTAATTCTCTTTTTCCTTCTTTCTCAACTAAAATTATTTTTCTCTTAAAGAAACTATTATCTATCACTTACACTGGGGCGGGGGGGGGGGTCCTGGCACTTAAATATAACAGATGGGCCAACGACAATATTTCCTAAATACCATTTTGTCACCATGTTAACTTCACCGTTTATCATATCAGCAATAAAAACATATTCCAGATTTTGGAGAAAAAGATAAATTTCTTAAACCCCATGTCAAACACCCCACCCAACTCTTAGCCTGTAAGCAAGGTGAATTGGTTTTACCCAGTCATGCAACATCATTACAATTAGTCATAGTATGAGTTTTTTGTGAGGACTGATGTATAGTATAAATGTGGTATTGTGGTGACAGAGTGAAAGCAGGATCTCTCTAAGTTAGCTGAGGCAGCCTTAGTTAGTCATGACCAACGTTTCCCCTATTCCAATTTTTTAATCTTGTGCCAAATTGTTATTTAAAAATCTTATTTTTATTGAAAGTAAATAAACAGAATTTTTCATGTCCACACAAGATCTTTGCTCTTTGTCTGCAAAATTTTAAAGTTCAAGACTTATACAGATTAACTACCCACCGAAAACTATTTTTCATCCCCAGGACTACCCATCGATTAGCTACCCAACGAAAACTCTTCAGAAATTAAACATGGCTGTCAAGTGAACCCCCCCCCCTTCACTGCACGAAATTTGTTTGGTGGAAACGTGTAAGTGTCTACTATTCATTGGAAAAAAAACACAAGCAGAGGGAGAGAGTGAAACACAACACAGGAGTGACCACAGCCGACTCGCCACAGCCCAATAAAAGAGTAATAAAAATTGAACATTGCAATGAATAGTAGACACTTACACGTTTCCACCTCTTGGAAACACTTTAAATGAACTAGAAAATGCTATTTTTATATCTCCAACACATTTTGAAAATAATTTCTGAAGAGGACGCTTCACAGAACGTCTGAAACACGTTAAAAACGATTTCAATGATTTAAAAACGTTATTACAATGATCTAAACATAATTCTCAATGAAAAACCAAGACACGGAATAATAAAATAATGCTAAAAAATACATTGTTGGTGACTACCCCCTTATTTATATATATATATATATATATATATATATATATAGTAAAAGTTGACAGTGACTGTTAAAAAGTTACATCAAAAAATAGAGAAATTGACTAACACATGCCAACCTTTAAAAGCAAATATTGAACTCAATATGGTGATCAATAAAAGGTTAATAAAACCTTATGCACTAATCAAGGCATTTATAAAATAAGTTTTGGAAGAAAATATTTGTCCATTAAACAATAATCTGCGATTTTTTTTTTTTTTCTCTCTACAGTATGCATTACCTTTAGCTAGTCTAAACTTAATACGTAACCCTAAAGGTATTACTCTTAACCAGTTTTTTTTTTTTTTTTAAACAAGTTCTTCAAATGCAAATTAATAGAAAATAACCAAACTTTCCAATTTGATAAAAGTTCTATTATAGCATATTTATTATGGGGTGGAGCTCGTATGCTCGAATATTCTGGCATGAGGTAGATAAATGTTGAATTAAAAGAAATAAAAATACAGAACCCACCAAGATTCCCCCACCACCCAACATACCCTTTAAGTATCGGCACAAAACCAGACTGGTTGGCTAGCATCTCTTTTTACGCTATGAACTCAAGAAGGCAAAGTTAAACTCCGGACCCAAGGCTAAGAAATGTTTCTATCTGTAACTTTTGAAGTCTACTACCCAAAAATTCACTAACATCTGTGTATTGCTAACTTTTTGTTTTTTCCGATACTACCGGTCAGTATGCAAGCCTTTTTCTCACAACTTCCCCTGAGCTATGTTCATGTTCTGTCCTATCTTCTGTGGGATCCTCCAACCACTCCGTTGTATCAGTTAAGATAAAAATGAAATATAATAAGTTTTCAGACATACCTTTCCATCGTACTGTATATCGATACTCTATGGCAGACTGGGATAGCTTCCGTACATTTATATCAGATCTACCTCTGCATTCCATGTTTAAAAAGGATGTGTCCTCAATAGTATCAGACCTGACCAAATGGTTAATTGTAGGCATAGATTGATTCATACCATCTAAAAAATTCAAACAAAAACCTAACAGCCAGCCGTAGCTCTCCCCAGAATGTGTTGTTGCCATCACGCACAGAAATCACTTTTTCCATAGCTACCAACGTAATAGATGTACTGAGACTAAAGCTACTTTCAGGACTGCCAGCAACCACTGTAAAAGAGTAATAAAAAATGCGAGAGAGCTATATGCTCAGTCCGTTAAATCCAAAGTAGCTGAGCAGCGGCTTGGTTCCCACCAGTTTTGGCAAATAGCAAACAGGATCCTGAACAGAAGCGTGCATTTTATCCCAACCATCATCAATGGACCTGGGTTCATCTCGTCAGCATCCGATAAGGCCAAACTATTTGCCAAGAACTTTGCAGCTAATTCTACCCTAAGCGATGAAGGCCATCAACTCCCCATATTTCCTCCTCCGTGCGTGAGGTCACCAAGCTAATCAAGAACCTTGATTCCAGTAAAGCAACTGGCCCTGACAGCATTCCAGTTATAGTGCTGAAAAAACTCCCAGAACTTGGCCTCATACTTACAAAACTGTTTAAGTGTTGCCTTAAGGAGAAGTGCTTTCCAACACCCTGGAAAACCTCATCAGTACGCCCTGTATTTAAGAATTCAGGTGATAAGTCATCTCCTTCTCAGTACAGACTAATAAGTCCCCTGTGTGTCATGAGTAAGTTGTTGGAATCCATATTGAATAAAGTGGTCAACCACATCAGCAGAAACAACCTTCTTAGTGACATGCAATATGGTTTCCGCTCCGCAAGATCTACAGCAGATATGCTAACGGTTATATCTCATAGGATTAGCGAATCTCTCGACAAAGGCTTCCTTTCCAAGGAAATTGCTCTTGACATATCGAAGGCCTTCGATAAGGTATGGCATAAGGGCTTACTTCACAAGATTTCCAGCTACGGTATCACTGGAAATGTTTTCTCAAATCATTTCTCTCCAATAGGTTCATAAGAGTAGTGGTTGATGGGCAAAAATCAGAGGCCCACAGTATTAATGCTGGAGTTTCTCAGGGGTCCATCCTGGGCCCAACTCTCTTCCTGATCTACCTCAATGATCTCCCAAAACATACTTAAATCATTTGTTGACATCTATGCTGATGACAGGACCATCTAGGGACACACATCACAGGCCGTAAATGACAACATTCTCTCTGATTCTCTCTCCTCTGATCTTGAGCGCGTGGTACAGTGGGGGAAGAGGTGGTTGGTTCCTTTTAATGCATCCAAAACCAAGCTTCTATCTTTACATCATCAACGCTCTGATCCCCATCTGGCATCAACTGAAATGGATGGCTCTAGTCTTGGGGAGGCTCCATGTTTTGACAAGCTTCTGGGTTTGACCTTTACTCCTGATCTGAAATGGAACACATACATCAGGCCTGTTGCCAAGGACGCTGGGAAAATGGTGGGATCCTTCTACCGCTCCAGAAGATATCTCACTACTGATGCAATTCTCTATCTGTATAAAAGCCAAGTACGTCCAAGGATGGAGTACTGCTGCCACATCTGGGCAGGCGCTGCTAAAAGCAGCCTATCCTGCCATGACAAGAGTACAAAATAAGTTTCATGGCTTAGTGGAGGATGCCCTTCTCTCTTCCCTGCAGCCTGTCTTTGTTTTATCGTTATTTCCATGGCAAGTGCTCATCTGAGCTCCAATCTCTGGTGCCCCCCCCCAGCCAATCTTTCACGAGAAACACCTGTCTAGCTGAAACTACTGTCATTAATTTTCCCCACTCTTTATCTGTGCCTAAATTCAAACGTAGATTCCATGCATGAGCAGAACTTCTTCCTTAGAAGCGCACCACTGTGGAACTCTCTTCCGTTTGCCTGTTTTCCACCGACTCCAACTTGGATGTCTTCAAGTCCAACATAAACAAATTCCTGACAAACCGCTCTCTTAAGTAAGACACCCTATCAAATATCCAATACTAATGATTACTACGATACTATCTCATTGGGGCCTTGATAAGTGGTGACCTCATTGTAAAAAAAAAAAAAAAAAAAAATCATTAATCACAAAACAAAACAAAAAAAATGACAAACATGGTAATTAGTTTTTGTAATTTTTTTCTTTATTTAAAAAAGAAAAATTAAGATCGTTGGTTCAGTGATATAACTATTTGCTTTTTTTTTTTTTCTTGCAAAGAATAAAAATATCAAAGTTTTCAAATAAACAAAAAATATCAAATTGAAAATCTGATTAAAAACGTTGCTAAGTATATAAAAAATTTGCATATTTGAATAAATTCTCTTGTAAAAAAAAAAAAAATTTAAATCTATTTCTTTCTGAAGTTTTTTTTCAAAAATGTTAAAAAAAAAGAAAAAAAGAAAATACAAATGGCAATTTTAACGGTTAATTTCTAAAATAAAACTTACAAAAAATATGTATAGTATCTAAGTTTGTTTTTAATAGAAAATATTCCATGTATAAAAAATTAAAAAAAAAAAAAGCTTAAAAACAAGAGAATTAAATTCGTTTTAAAACTGTGCCCTTAGAATGAATTAAAAAAAAAATTAAAAAAAAACTTGTAAAATGAACAGAATTTTAACAAAATTTCCTGAGAAACTATCATTTGCTAATATCAAAAACTTTAGCAACCGAAGATGTTTTCGTTTAAATTCCTCAAAATTTCAAAACCATATCTTGCTTAAGTTCCACCTGACTTTTCAGAGCATCCAAAAAACAAAGGGAGATAACTCTTCACTTTTATCTTCCTAATATTTCGTGGAACATTTTTGTGCGTTAAGATTGGTTCGCACATGATATGAATGTTTTTGTGTTGGAACGAATAACAATTTTTTTTTTTTTTTTTTTGTCCTCTAGCTGGACATTCTCAGGAAGGAATGGTGAATACTTTTAAGCAGAAACGGCACAAGGATATATATATATATATATAATTTTTTTTTTTTAAATGATGGGTGAAAGGGATTGTTTTAAAATACTTTGGGGTAATCAGATGAAACGTTTTTATGCGGTCGTGTTAGAATTTTTCATGTTGGTAAAAGTTGAAATACTTTGTAGGTTTGGAAGATGGCTGCATTTGCTTTTGATTCCGAACAGATGATATTTTATTGATTTTTGTCATTTTAGGAAAATATCTATAACAAACAAACAAGTGTAGCAGTAATTTTACATGCTTATAAAAGATGAAATTAAACATTGCTAAACCTTTGGAAAAATTAAACTTAATAAAACGTTTAATTCATTTGTTTATAGAATTCTGAAGAACTATATTTGTTCTACATTGATGTAGGCTATCTGTGAATTACATTTTTGTTTAAATGTTCTTCCTTTCTAAATAAAAACAAGTTATTGTTTTTAAATGTAATTGAGTAATATTTTAAAACTATATAGCCAGTAAACAGAAGTAGCTTACTTGCCATAAATATATTACTTTTGAAGTAAATGCTGAAAATATATACACAATATATCACCTTATATTCATGAAATGGTAAAATTTTCGTGTTATATATATATATATATATATATATATATATATATATATATATTCAAAATTTTCATAGTCATTTGTTTAGCCAAATGTTTAATTTTTACAAGCTTAGTATTTAGCAGTTTAATTATGCATTAGGAAAAAAATAAAGAGTGAAAATAATGTTATACAAATTACACTTTATTTTAAAATCATCTTAAAAGTTATTGATTCTAGTTCGTTCCTAACCTTTTCCATTTTTTTTTTTTTAAATTCTATTTAATGAAAAAAATATTTAGTTTTTAAATAAAAGTAAAATATTGTAACAGTTGCAAAGATTTGTTTAAAAATAAGTTATTTTTCTAAAGCAGGCCAACCATTATTATCATTGTTATATTTTCCTACCTTAAAACCCAACAGTGACCAAAAAAAAAAGAAAAAAAAAAGAAAAAAGTTGATGATATTGATGAATTATTTAAATAAGACACAAGAAGACTAAAGCCTGTTTAGTTTAAACAAAAGAAACCGTTTCTTGCACCCCTGCCCCCTCAGTCAACCCCTCACCTGACATGCGTGCTTATTGTACAGCATGATAATAGCTACATGAACATGTAACATATATCCATGCAGTTTTTTTCTTTTTTAATAGAAAATGCTCAACTAACATTTTATTACAAAAATGATATTGATCACAAAAAGATAATATAAATTTCAAATTTATATTCACGTAAAAAAAAATCACATGTGCATAGGTGTGTTTAGGTTTAGCTTTTCAATGTCTTTGGTGAAACAGGGATAGCAGATTCATCCCCAATCAGGTGGGTTTATGTCAGCTAGTTTTTTTTTTTAATCTTGCATTTGTGAAATTTTCAAGATTTTACACAAACACACACGTTACATGTAATAGTTATGATCACACCTTACTGCAGACATCTATAGAAGATTTAAGCATGATGTATTTTTTTTTTTTCCACAAACACCAGCTTTTTTATTTTGTCTATTTTATCATATGCTCACAAATTATTTTTAAGAAAATACAGTTAAAAAAAAAAAAAAAGTTATTAGCCTTTAAAACTGACTAAACAAAAATGACTACTTTGCTCATAAGCTGTATTTATGCAAATTTTAAATACTATTAACTACCATTAAATATTAAATTTCGGTTATAGTCAGCTAACTTACGGCATAGTGCTAGCGGAAGTGGCGACAACACAAATCAGTTCCTTAGATTTTTCCCTATGCATGTACTACTTTTATGTTTTTCTGATCTTGTTTTTTTATTCAATAAGCATCGAAAAAAATTTTACGGTTTTATTTTGATTAAGAATAATTGAAATTAGTTCTATTGATTTACTGAAAACACTTTTTGCACTTTTATTTTAAAAGGATTATTGGAAACACTTTCTAAAATCTTTTCAAGTAACGAGTTATTTAATAAAAACAAATTGTGTTATTTTTTTTACACATGTAATTCTGTTAATTTTTATTTTATACTTTTCAAATTTTATTTCAATAAATCGCTTCACAATAGAGATGCTGAAGAAAAATAAAAATGAAGGAACTGATTTGCCTTGTCACCACTTCTGGTAGAATTATGTGGAAGTTAGGAAGTATGTTAGCCGACTATCGTCTAAATTTATTTTTACGCAAATAGGTCACAAATATGGAGGTAAAGCAAAATCGTTTGTTTTTGATTAATTTCATAATATTTCCTTGAAAATATTTTATGTCGGTACTAGTAATGATTGCCACACACACGCACATAACAAGTATACAATTTTTTTTTCTTAGTAAACAGCAGTATCATCACTCAGACAACTAAAATTTTTGGCAGAAGTTTTCACCTCCTCTCTTCCTGGTCATTTAAACTGAGTCAGCAGTTCTTTGACAGACCCCACCCCCTCTCCCTAAAGAGAAAAAAATTTGATCGTTATCACGCATGTAACCATGTAAGCTTTTTTTTAAAAAAGTAAAAAAATTTTTTTTTTTTTTTAAATGGTTCAAGAAAATGTCTGTGAGGGAATTGGTGATTGGAGGGTAAAGATCAGCTGAAATGATATTCCAGTGACCCTTCGCAAAATCAGGTGGGTGGTTGTGGGAGGGGGAAACACTGTGTGGGCAGGTTGGCTTAAAATTCGTCATGGGTCTTCAGTGCTTCTCCAAAATCTGTGGCTTGACTGCCAACAAAAAGGTCATATTTATCCAGGATTTCTTCCTTGGACAATTTGCCATCCTGGGGTAAAAAAAAAAAAAAAATTAAAAAATTAATTAAATTGTGAACTTTTACAATTAACACACATATACCTTACATAATACATAATTAAATATAGATTAGATAAAAAAAAAAAAAATGCAAACATTAGATACATAAAAGCAATATATGCATTAATGTATACACAGGGTTCCTTCAATAAGTTTCCAGACTTTTTGTACTGGCATTTAAAATTGTCGTAAAGTTTTGAAAATTCAGTATGTTTTTTCTATACATCTTATGAGATGACTCAACAATTTTTATGATTTCAGGTTCAATTGAACAGTTACGATAGGAATTGGAATATAGCCTACTAAAGCCCGATTGTCACAGGTAGTGAATTTCAAAAATGCAATCTGAACATGAGCACAAAAACCAACGGAATGCTTCAGACTGGTTTTGGACCATCTTGCATGAATTGAGCATCAGTTTTTGAGTGGCATCAGATTCCAAGAAGGTAGGGAGTCTGTAATGGATGATGAGGTTTGGGAGGAGCAAGGAAGTCAGAACACCAGAGTTGATTGGCCAAATAAAAAGTTTCATGGATAAAGACTGTCATGTGTCTACAGAAACAATAAGTGCACAGTTTGATGTCAGTGTGGGAACTGTACACAATTATTTGTGAGGAACTGAAGATGCGGAAGATTTGCACAAATTCACCAGTCCACAACTCTATCCTTGTCACAGACTATTTGACCAAGATGGGCATCAACAGTTCTTCACTCCTTATAATCCAGACCTTGCTTCCTGTGAATTTTGGTTATTCCCTAAGCCCAGGGAAAAACTTGTTATGAGATAATTGAGCAGATTACACTCACATAAGACATCCATGGGGCCTTCTAGAAGTTGTTAGAATTGTACAAGTGCATTGCAGCCGGAGGAGATAACTTCGAAGGGGACTAAAGTTTCGTGCATGTACTATCAATAAAAGTGCCCATACGAAAAAGTCTGGAAACTTATTTAAGGCACCTCATGTGTGTGTGTGTATATATGAGATAAGTATTAGCTGTTGAGGGTAGGAATCATACTCCTACCTCCAAATGATGGACACTGAGCTAAAAAAAAAAATAAAAAATAAAATAAAAAATAAATAAAAAGCAAAAGTTTAACATTTTTTGCAATTCATTTGCATTTTCTCTCAAAGGCCAATACTTACCTGTTAAGAGCAATATGTGAGGAAAATAACACTACATAATATTGAGATCTGCATTATTTTATAATTCTCTCACACACACAATATATGTGTGTGTGTGTATATATATATATATATATATATTCAGATGTGTTCAAAAGTCAAAACTAATGAAGACAACGAGGTTGTTAGATAGTGCTCAATAAAAAGAGTGGAATATTTCTTTTATTAGGGGTAAACAGTTACATATGGTCGCTACAAATAGCCATCTGTTTCAGTCAAAGAGACTTCATCAGGCGACCTGGAACCTCACAACTTTTTTTTTTTTTCTTTTGCGTCATGAGGTTCCAGGTCGCCTGATGAAGTCTCTTTGACTGAAACAGATGGCTATTTGTAGCAACCATATGTAACTGTTTACCCCTAATAAAAGAAATATATTTATATATATATATACACACACACACACACACACACACACACACACACACCTTGCTGATAAATTCACATGATTCATTTATTACTAAGAGAAACCAGACATAAATTTTAATTCCCAGAAAAATAAGCTGAAAATATACTAGCTGACAAAGAAAAAGATTAGGTACAGATCAACTAAAAGGTGTTTATAACAAGTTACTGACAGAATGAATTCTTGCAGTGACTTGCCAAAGGAGGCGCTATGGTTAAACACAGAAACACACATACATATATTAAATTAAAAAAAAAAAAAAAAAAAAAAGCGTTGTTTCTCTATCTCTCAATATATATATATATATATATGACAACGCATTTTTTAATTAAAAACCTGACAAAAATATATAAATTATCTCAGCATAAAGAGAAACGAAGAGGTTAGGGACAAAAACTCTTCAAAATTCCTCCCCTGTATTGCAAGTCTTTTTCCACCACATCAAATGTCAATTGCACATTGGTCATGACGATACAAAATAACTTTCTTCAAAAAGTTTTATCATTTCCATTGATTTCGATGTACCATTGCCCAAGATCATCCTTGATCGATTTATTCAAAATCTTTCTCAGCCTGTCGATTGATTTCACAGATGTGTGCACATCTGTTTATCCAACCCGGACTTCAGCAACTCCATACTACCATAGGTGGTTACAATGCATAAAAGACTCCAGTCTGAGCACCTTCAGCCTCAAAAGCAGGGAGTCTGAACTAAATTTCTTCTGTTGGACCAAATAGATTTGAGGCACCCCAAAATAAGCAACGGTCAAAAAGACACATTTTGTTATGACAGATTGCTTTTTTTATGATTTAGAACAAATAAAGTATGAATACAATTTAGATTTGTGTAACATTTTAAAAAAAAAAAAAAAAAAAAAAAAAAAATTATTTTTAAAGAAAAACTGGATCAAATAGATTTGAGGCACCCCAAAATAAGCAATAACCAAAATGGCACATTTTATCTTAATAGGTTTTTCTTTTTCTTTTTTGACTACCGTTTTTATCACTTATGCTCATCTAACAAAACAAAAGTGGCTCACAGTCATAGTATGTAACCTTGTTTCCAAGATGATATTTTAAATAGTCGTCTGATTTCTTTGGTTGTCTCTTAACTAAGCATTTCCCTATTGACGGTTTGCCGTCTGTTTATGCATTGCACTGAACATACAATGCACATGTTTACAGATGGACAAGCCGTGAGTCAAGAGACATGCAAAAGTAAACAGTACCCCCCCCATTATTATCCTTCAATTAAGACAGCTACACATTAAATTAACGAGGAATTACTTTATTTTTACAAAACGTGGATTTTGTTTGTTTTAATTAAACTCGCTTTGTTCCGACTTAAGCAATCCGACCCAAGCCGAATGGGTGACTCAACAGGTTTTTTTTTTTTTTTTTTTCTTCAATATCTATTATTAGAGATGTGGTATCTTTAGCCAAAACTATACTATTAGTTCTATTAATTGTACTAGTGTGCTATCTTTTAATACTCAGTTCATATGATAGTGTAGTATCTGTTCTGTTGCCACATGATCATACTCTTACGCATGGTAATATAGTGTTAGCTTTGTTGTTACGATAGCATCCTCCAAGGTATCTCTTCTTGGGAGGGTGTATATTCATTTGTCATGAGGGCAAAAATATGCATATAATGGAATCATTTTGTTGTTGTTAGTAATCATAATTATACAAAGCTTAAGTTTCCAAAGGTTATAAAAAAAAATTTAAAAAACACTTCCAAAATTCCATTAAATGTTTCCAAAAAACATTTCCATTAAACATTTCACCATAAAATAAACATTGATATCTGATTAAAAAAATTAAATGTAACATAATTTTCAAAATTTCAGAAGCGACACCCAACATTAATTGGCAGAACCAGTAGAAATAGGGAAGGATTCCCTGCTCTTATTTTAAAAAAGAAATTTTTTTTAAACAATTTAAAAAAAAAAAAAAAAAAAAAAAAGAGCCCCAGGTAGATTAGAGGTTGTTACGAACCTTGTTCTTATCGGACTCAAATATTAAATGGTTCGCTTCGGCCTTAGAATGATCGTAATCAGATGGTAGGAGCCAATCTTTCACCTCGTCGTGGTCCATGAGGCCATCAGAATTTTTGTCTCTATAGCTTGAGAACTGCTCACGTTCACCTTTAACCCAATCAGGTTCCGCTTCGCCCTCGGTATCCCCTCGCCACATGTCACCTAAAAAGGGGGCAAAGTTAAACAATACGTTCAAAAGAAAGACGTGACAAGTTGGGTAAACTGCTCAAGAAAACTTCAAAGATAACGTTTTAGTAATTGTAATGGTTTTCAGGAGAGGGATGGGTGGGACCGAAATACCGTAAGCAGAAATGCTTACATAAATTAGTCGACAAAAAAGCGACTCCCTCAAATAAAATTTTTTTTAAAAAGTCAAGAGTTAAGGTTTCTTTTAGTAAATTGTCCTGGAAGATTTTTTGAATTAGCATTCAACAGTTAAGTGACGTTAAATATAAGGTAGAATGTACTGGAAAAACTCTAAGGTCTTCAAAAACAAGTAAAATTACTTTTAATAATAACAAAACTCATACATAATGGATAATATATATTATAAATGAATGTCATTCAGCCTAATGCCCTACACTTGCCACACATTTCTGTAAACGGATCACAAATGATTGCATCACATTTTTCAAAATCTTTGGAGTTATTCTTAAACTTTCTTCTTCAATAAGTGACTTTAATTGATCAATTGTTTGTGGTTTTCTTCTAATTTTCTTGAAATTTTCAAAAGGTGCCATAATTCTAATGCATTATTGTGTTGAATACATGAAGATGGTGTAAAAAAAATTTTTTTTTTAAATGATGCAATAATAATTTTATTTCTTTAGTGTATTAGTTTTTTTATCAGAAATATTTGATGCTATTAAAAAACAAAAAAATAATTGACTCTTTGAAAACTCTGTAGATTCAATGAAATCTTTACAATGCCCGTAAAAAAAAATTTAGAGAACAAAGAAATTTCTTCTCTTTATACAACAAAGGTTATCCGAAAGAAAATATGAAGTGCCTCCAAAATTTTATATTAAGTCGAAAGGTCATCTAAATACTGCAAAGGAGTCAAGCTATGTACAATTCATAGAAATTCTTAAGTTACGCGTCATAACTTTTCTATTTAAAAAAGTTTAAAGTAATCTTTATATAACAATTCTTTTCTGGGGTTCACCTTGAACAAGGTCGTTTTTTGACGATGATTAAATTGTCTGGGAAATAAAGATTTTATTAGCTGGATCAAGAAGTGATCAATAAGTAGTTGCTTTCTAAATGAAACACCATGGTCTTTGTTTCAATCTATGCCCCCCCCCTCAAACTTTCAACAAAAAAAAAAAAAAAAAAAAAAAGCACTCCTCTCTCTACAACCACTATCAACAATTTCCAACACTCTTTATCTGTGCCTAAATCTAAATGCAAATTCCATGAACAAAGCTTCTTTGCTAGAACTGCCCACTCGTGGAACTATTGTCGACCTGCTTTCCAGTGGACTACAACATAGTTATTTTTAAGTCCAATGAAGACAAGTATTTGTTGAGCCCTTCCCCACAAATCAACTATGTAATTTTTACCACTAATGATCACTAATGTTGTCTTGCTGACCACCTTATATCCATTATCCTTGAGTAGCCTTTGGGCCTTAATAAATTACGAGTCCCTTGTAAAAAAAAAAAAAAAAAAAAAATCTGACAATTATAATACAGTCATCCATTTCTTTTATTCAATGGATGATTGTTGGTTGGTTGTTTTACAGCATATCAACCCTTTTCAGGTTATTTAATGCAGAATTCAGTTATTTTGAAGTTTTTAATAGAATATATTTGACTTTTTTTTTTTCAAGTAAGTTTCTATTTAACCCATAGTCGGGACCCTAACAGGTACTACCACTCCGGCTCAGAGTGGACCTGGGAGCAATGGCAATTAAGGGGTGGCTCCACACTCCCCAAAGTCCACAAGCTGGGGCCTCACCATCGGATATAGTTCAAGGTCATATCCAGGACCGAAAAAGTAGGAGATAAAATAGGCGTATCATCTACACGGACACATTTTTATAGAATTTAAAATGTTCCCAGTCTCAATTCTAACAAATTCTGACGAAAACTCCTAATCGTCAAATAACCCTTTACTTCTGTTCCTCGATTTCTGTTAATCTTATTTCTACAGATGTCAAATTTGACCTATGAAATCTTTGACAAACAATTTCAGCTGATTATGTCTTTGAATGGATTCATAATGTCTGACACTATTCACATAGCGAGTAAATAAAAATTTTACTTGCACTCAGACTCCGACAGGGCAGCAAATGGAGGACCTGCAAAAACTCAAAAGTCGACTTGTGAGACTTCAACTTTGACAGATGGAGGAACCAAGGGTTACAGATCTTCAACGAACACCAGTTATCGCAAGAGAGTTTACTCATTTGTATTGTAATGGCTATCACTCTGGTCAGGTTGTGCAATTTTCCTTCCAAGCAAATACCATTACAATTCACAGATTCTGAGCTAGATCACACAATATGGTTAACCATAGTTGGAGATGAACTACTTATGAGCCTGATAAGTTCTGCTAGGTTATCTCTGACTATTACTACCTATGTCTTTAATTTTCCACAAGAAAGTTTGCACCAACCAGGTAGAGAAGTGTGTGTGAGGAGCTAGAATGATCTTTTAGTCTTTCGGCACAGAGCTGCATACCTGAACTGTTTGAAATAACGTTGGAAAAGAACAAACAGTAAGGGTTCAGCAATTCAGTCATTAATGATAAGTTGATAAGTTGGTACCTGGCCATATGTAGGCACAACAGAAACTGGCCAGAATTTAGCAACAAGCTAATCACTAAGTGAACCGGAAAATTCATTTGATAATATAACAACTAAATTGTCATTGCTGAGTCAGCAAAAACACCTCATTTGCAGGCACCAGACATGGTGTTTTGACCAATGTAGGCAGACAATTTGTTATTCGTATCAGCTCCACTATGCATTTTCTGTCGACATCTATTGTTGCATAAAGAGAATAAATTTGTTTATTCTTTGAAACTTTTATGGGTGGAAAATTTTGAATTTTGTTTTATTTAAATTCCAACATTATTAAAATATATATATATATATATATATATATTAGTAAAATCAGATTTCATGTTTTATAAGCGTTTAGAGAATTAAAATTGACAGTTTCAAATGAAAACATTAGTTGAGCAATTAATTTATTTAAAAAGAAAATTTTTTTTTTTAAATAAATTTCGTTTCTACATAAACATTTTGATATTTCTGAAGAGAATAATGCTTGGATCTTTTTAGTTCCAGAATTTCTACCACTTCTGCCATGTTTCTAAATCACAAGAAAATAAACAATGTTAACATATAAAGTTATGCCAGATCTTCAAAGTCAGGCCCAAACCGCATTTAAGCTGACAAATCAAAATTCTGATGAGCCAATTTTTATTTGTTATTGTTGTACCATGTTATTAATATAATAACATACTTTAATTTATTTTTAACATTAACCTGGCCCAGACAACTGATAATATGAAACATTTTCAACTAATCAATTAAGAAAAACTAAAAACTAAAATATTTGATTGAATAAAATAAGATCCGCTCTCTTTCAACTAAAAGTTTTTTTTTTTTTCTGTACAAATTAAAAAAAAAAAAAAAAAAAAAAAAAAAAAATGTACAAACAAAAATTTAAAAACAACTTCACTGCATCCCAGACAACACTGGTAGGTATAGCTTATGTAGTAATAAGTTGAATGGCCACAATAAAATAGAATTTCAAATCGAAGAGTTCCTCAGTCTAGGATGAAAGAAAACAGCATTTGTCTAGCCATTCAACATTGTCACCATCATTGTCGTCTGTATACGACCCAAACTATGGATTGTTATTTTGTTTGTCTCCTGTGTTCGTGCACACAGGACGACCTCATAAATCCATAACAGGTGAAAGACATTAGGAGATAGTGCATGACGTCAAATATTGAACTACCAAAAAAGGTATCATCTATTCAAACAGAACAGAGATGACCTGTAACCCAAGAGAACAGTGATGAACACACTAATAGAGGGTCTAGATATTAGAAAACTATGTACTTAGAAATACTGGAAAATATCCCCAAAACATGGTTTAATTTGTTTGGATTGCACACACCAATGTTGCTCGGGATCAAACGAAGATAGCTATCATGTACGATTATCCTATGCTTGTAACACCATATTAATTCCTGCGTTTTACTGCCCCCCTATTCCAGTTCCTGATATTGCGAGTTTTATGATAGATATATGATATATGAATTAAAAATTAAAAAAAAAAAAAAAAGACCAAATTACTCAACATTGTGGGATTTTCAAGAAAAAAAAAAAAAAAAAGTAAAAATGTGCCGTTTTTAGCTTTTTTCTTGAAAGTCCAAAATAGTGGCTGAAATGCTGAGTTATTGAGTCTTTCATTCCCCTTAAATTCATACTATTAAATTTTATCCTTTTATTATCAAATATATAAATAAATGAACCGACAATTTATATTGACTGCCTGTATACGGTCATAAAAAAAAGAAAAAAAAAAAAAAAGCTAATTGCAAAAATATGAAATCTGATATTAAACTTGGTTTTAAAAGAAAAAGGTGTCAATGAGGGGGAAAAAATAAAAAAAGAAATTAAAATAAGTTTTCAATATTTCCTCAATGAAAGAAATTTCACTTTTCTTCCATCTGATTCCAGAATTTGAAGTTTCAAGGGCCAAAAATCTATCTGTAAACCTTTAAAAGGTTACTGAGCAGTTCCTCATCTTGCCATGTCTTTAGAAAGACATCAAGTACACACCTGATCCGCATCAGACGTTCTTATAAGGTGATTCGTTTCCGTATCAATATGATCAATCTCTTCCGGTATTATCCATTCCTTCACCTCATCTCTATCCAGGTAGCCATCATTATTTTTATCCCGAAAATTGTGGAACTGCTCCTTTTCTTCGTTGACCCAATCAGGATCTTCCTCGTCTTCCTCGTCGTCATCATCGTTTCCATAAATATCAGCTAGGGACGCAAAATCAGGGCAACGGTTAATGAGAGACCAGCATGCAACAGGAGTTATTTTCTCCAGAGTTTGACACTCAACCGTGAAAAAAAACGTGGCAGAGAAGACAGAAGAAAACAAAAGAAAAACATAGCAAAAGAATCAGAGCGAGAGCGAGAGAGATACAGGAAGAAAGAATACAAAGCAGGGGGAGGGAGGGGGGTTAGATAATTTTCCAAACTAAAAATGGAATTCAGCACTAATATGTATATAGACTTGACGTTTTGCCAGTTTTAATAAGCAAAAATTATAGCGTGTTGATTTAGAATGAGTGCTTTATGTCAAATTAATGGCTTGAAGTAAATTTTTGCTCATTCTTTGCATTAAATATTAATCTAAATATTAATTTACATGTCTGTACGTCTAGCGCCACAAAATAAATAAAATAATCATCGCAAACATCAAGAAACAAATTACCTCCCTTTCCAGTAGCTCTTTATCAGTTAAAAATTAAAACCATTTCCTCTCCATAAAATTTAAAAAAAAAAAAAAAAAAAAAAAAAAAAAAAAATGGCTGTTGTTTTATGATTTTAAATTGGCTTCTTTTTTTTTTTTTTTTATATCATTCAACCACTACCGTGGTTGAATATATGCTTAAGTCCGAAATTGAATGAATCGAGACACATTCAAACCCCCACCACTAATTCCGTTCGCAAACAAATTTCAAACAAGTTATATAGTTGGATAGAACACCTCATTAGCTACATTTTGAAAAAAGAATTTCGAAAATTGGTTCAGTAGAAAAAAAGTTACAACAAAATATCTGGATTCACAAACAGGAGAGTAAGTACATAAGTGACTAACGCTTTTTTTTATTTTGCATAACTTTTTTTGTATATAATTTTTTACTGCGATTTTGCCAATATGACATGTTAGCGTAACGGTTAGAGTACCGGGGGTTGGTGGAAAGATTAGGTTCAATCCCGTGTATCGTTTTTTTTTAATAATTAAAAAACCGAACTTTTTTTTTAATAACTAATTTTTTTTAACTCTCCTTATGATTTTATAGCAAAAAATGGTGAATTTATCGATTAAAAATATTAGTGAATTCTATGATATACATATTCTTTGAATGAACTCAATTTTTTCGTTATCACATTTGATGAAAAATGTAGTCCCATTTTGGCAATGCGTCTGACCAATGATGCTTTTGAACCCGCGACCAGCACTGCGATGTCATCAGCAGCAGCCTGGGCATAAATATTCCTATTTTTAAACTCCTTTAAAAGAGGATTCAGCATACAATTCCATAGTAAAGGTGATAAAATCCCACTTTGGGGGCTTCATTTAACTACTTCCCTTTTAACAGTTGCCCTCAGTAGTTCTACTTGAACTGTTCTGTGCCTCACCATATACTCAATCCATCGGATGAGTACTGGTGGCACATTGAGTTCTCGTAGCGACTTGAACATACTACTGAAGGGTATGTTGTCAAAAGCTCCAACGATATCTAAAAAGACACAGAGTGCCATCTTCTTTTTTGTTAGTTTACACTCTATACAGATCACAAATTCATGAACCGCAGTCTCGGTAGAGACCCTGGCTCGGAATTACTGTGATTGAATGATAAATATTGCATAAATGTGTGTTTGAGAGCTAATTTTTTTTGACAATCATTAATAAATATTATAAATTTATATATTAATACAATAGCAATGCCTGGAAAAATCATGGATTATATGGAAAAATGCGCGCATGAAAAGTAATATTCTTAAGATTTTATTAAACCTGGAAAAGTAAAGGACAAGAAATTCAACCTGGAAAAGTAAAGGACAAGAAATTCAACCTGGAAAAGTAAAGAACAAGATATTCTAGTAAAGTAAAAAATAAGAATTTTTTAGACTTAAAATATTGCAGCTAAAAATAAAATTTGAATATTGATAAATATTTTATTTATTATTTGCATATGTTGTTGTTTATTGTTGAGTTAGAAAGAATTAAATGATCCTAATTATGATATAATAAAATTATTAATTGTTATGTAAATTATAAAATTATTAATTCCATCTACTAACTAACTAACTAACTAATGAATTAATTTTATTCAAACAATTTTCACTACATAAATATATGCAAATAATAAGGGGGAAATAAGTTCAATCCAGCGACTGACACCCTTTCTAACTCAACAATAAACAACAACATATGCAAATAATAAATAAAATATTTATCAATATTCAAATTTTATTTTTAGCTGCAATATTTTAAGTCTAAAATCTAAAAAATTCTTATTTTTTACTTTACTAGAATATCTTGTTCTTTACTTTTCAAGGTTGAATTTCTTGTACTTTACTTTTCCAGGTTTAATAAAATCTTAAGAATATTACTTTTCATGCGCACATTTTTCCATATAATATATAATTAAAAAAAAAAAAAAAAAAAAAAGTTAGTCTTAAGACTAAGTTTTTTTTTTTAATTAGTTTTTTTTAATAAAAAAAATGTGCAAGTGAACTGACATCTGTTCCTTTATAATTTATATAAATTATTCAAATAAAATTTAAAAAAAAAAAAAAAAGTGTTGAATTTTCATAGAAAAATCAATTTAAATTTTTTTAAATCAATTTTTTTTAGCTTTAAAAGATTAAAGAATTTTAGTTTTAAAATTTTCAACTACTATGGAATTTCCACAGGTTCTGCTAATCCCTATTATTGTGCATGGAACAGATATAACACCTAGTACACTTCACCTTATCATAAAGGTCTGAACAAAATTTCAGCTAGATCTGCCCAGTAGTTTCTGAGAAAAAGTGAAATGGATGGACAGATAGACTTGGAGACATGATATAGATATATTAACTGGCTACACCGATGAGTGCATAAGCATGAAGCACTAGTATCTGTAGGTATAAATCTAATTTATATTTATTTAAAATTATATTATAAGCTCCTTTCAACTAGGATCGAGCCTCTTTAAGAGTTATAATAAGCTGCCAGCCTTAGCATGAAGCAACGTTCTGGCGTTTGTCATTGAACATTATCTTATTAGATTTTTTGTACTTGTCCATCTGCCTTGACATTAAAGAACGTCACTCACTTTATAAATTACTCCGTTGGAATCCGTTGAGATGAGTAATTTGTATATTTATTTGTTTGTAATTTGTATATTTGTTTGTTTGTAATTTGTATATTTGTTTGTTTGTAATTTGTATATTTGTTTGTTTGTAATTTGTATATTTGTTTGTTTGTAATTTGTATATTTGTTTGTTTGTAATTTGTATATTTGTTTGTTTGTAATTTGTATATTTGTTTGTTTGTAATTTGTATATTTGTTTGTTTGTAATTTGTATATTTGTTTGTTTGTAATTTGTATATTTGTTTGTTTGTAATTTGTATATTTGTTTGTTTGTAATTTGTATATTTATTTGTTTGTAATTTGTATATTTATTTATTTGTAATTTGTATATTTGTTTGTTTGTAATTTGTATATTTATTTGTAATTTGTATATTTATTTGTTTGTAATTTGTATATTTATTTGTAATTTGTATATTTATTTATTTGTAATTTGTATATTTATTTATTTGTAATTTGTATATTTATTTATTTGTAATTTGTATATTTATTTGTAATTTGTATATTTATTTGTTTGCTGACCGTTATCCTCATCTTCATAGTTATTTCACCATGTTTCGACCAACTATCCCTCTGGCCTTCATCACGTGGTTAACAGCAACGGGATAGGAATGCTGAATCTCTTAACTGCATTATCGGTAATTACTGTCTTTTATATTTGTTGTCTCCCCACGTTTTTGGCCAACTAATCCTCTAGCCTGCTTTCTTCAAGCAACGCTCACCTGGAACCATAGAGATTCAATGTATGCACTACAACTATCAAGATGAGGACAACAGTCCGCAAATAAATAAACTCACGTTCCTGTGATAATTCCTGGTGACCTCAGGGTTGAATACCAGATTGTCAATGATGACTGTGACTGGGTTTGAAGAATTCCACTGGCAATAATTATCACTTCCTACACTGATGATTGCATAAGCATGAAACGCTAGTGTCTGTACATCAAAATATTAAATATTTATAAAAATACACACTAAGTATGTGCTTATGTTTATTTTAATATGTACAAAATTTATTCCTAAGCTAATTAACTGATTATGAATTTTGGAACACATTCACTAGATGTATGGGTCATAAAGTGGCAGTTAGGGTTAGTTTAATTTAGATTTATATAAAACTAGTGGAGGTTGCCCGGGTGTGGAGAGGTTTTATGGTAAGGAGCCCTAAAAAAATGTTTCAAACTAACAAGAAAAAAATTTAACCAACCCCTTAAAAATATGAAAATAGCAGTGAGTACTTGTGCGAAAAAAAAAAAAAAAAAAAAATGTAAGTAGGCAGACAAGCTCAAACCTGTAATGCTAAGAGGAAAAAGTGAAAAAAATATGAACGGTTTAGTTGCCGCGCCCACTGCGACAAACAACGACGGTGACGTTCAAAATAAGGCTAGTCATTGCCAAGCATATGACTTTGCAAAAACGTTGACGAAAAAAAACAAAAAAAAAAAAAACGTCCTAGTTGAGATTAAAAACCTGAATGCTTTTAGGCAATATTTTGGATATTTGTCGATTGGGAGACTGAGCTTTCAAACAATACCAATTTTGTCAGTGTTGCCCACATGTGTTGAAAGTTTAAGCGAGACATACAAACATACACTAACAGGTGTTTGAGATTTATATTATAGACAGAAGGTGGCAAAGTGAGGTTGAAAGCCTTGTGAAAATTTTTTATTAATCTTAAAAAAATTTTTAATATACATTAGACATCAATAAATATTTCAAATTTCAGTTTCTTTGGAATAAAGGAGGTATAATATACACAAACTCTCCTTTTAAAATTCAAATATTTCAGATTTGCATTAAATCTGATCCATAGTCATTAGACATGAATTAAGCAAAGTTTCCTGAATTTCAATTTTTTCTTAAGACCCTTTAAGCCTTAAATTTAAAAAATTTTCTAGAATCAAAATCGCGTAATAGATTTTGATCAAAATTTGAATAAGGATTCTAAACATAAGGTTTAGTAGTATTTTATTTCGATTCTAATATAAAAGGACATAAGAGTGGGGCAAAGCTTGTCGGAATTCATTTTGTATTTCTGACGTGCTTGAAAGAATGATAATCCTGATGTATTAAAATACAATATATGGTAGCAATGAATGAAACCTAATCACCAGGCAATCTCAATTTCAGGCTGATATATAATAATTTGTGACTCATCCCTATGCAAATATCCATTCTGGGATTTCACATTCAGGTGTTTATTAGCGACATTGTTCACGTCTGCAGCTGACTTTTGGAAAAGATTAATGTTTGCAGATGATATTGACTCAATTCTTTTATTTTCGATAATCCACCAGGTTTGTTTTTTTCCAGCCAGGTGCATGTCTGTCAAGTATGCTTGTTCTCGTCAAGTAACATTTTCGGTACATCTAGCTTGGATATTTAACAATCTTACCAGTCTTGGGATTAAATATTCTTGTATAATATGAAGATGATTAGAAAAAAAAACTTTCAAAAACTTTTTAATTCTCTTTACTTTTTATTTATTTAAATTCCATATTAAGAAAAGAGTCTATCAGGCATTTGTGTGCTATGTGATGCAGAAAAGTGAATTCAGACTAATAAGGATTGAGGACATGTGTTGCATGGAGAGAAATGATATGATGGCTGTGTAATGTAAATCTTAACTTGGCTATAATGACCGTGGCGGAGATTAAATCTGGATAGAATAGAGTACAAAGTTGGAAACTTCATTGGTTTGGTTAGATTGAAACAATGGAGGAGTGTGCTTTGATTAGTAAATATAAACTTGCTAGTGGGTAGGGAAAGGTATTTAAAAAAAAAAAAAAAGAAACACACACAGGAAGAAGAGTTAAGGATAGATTTGGGAGAAAGAGGGATAAATAAAAACCCAATAAAAATTGTCAACTCGTAATAGATAAGGTATATGAATGATATGGTATGATATGTATTATGCTGTCGCCCCGCCATTTTCAGCTCCATGTGTATAAGATTCAGAACAAATATTTATGGATAGAGTATAAACTCAACTCATAGGAACTAATAATTTCATTTTGGCTTTCCAATTCAATTTTTTTTTCTCCTTTTAAACATTTATAGGAACTTCTTAGACCAACAGATGCAAGTTTCCTACCAGAATAGAATTGAGCCCAAAATTACTTTATGCAATTTATTTTGTTCCAAAGGTGGCACAGAACTAAGGGTAGTAGCTTGTGTTGGTTTTCTGATAAGACGTTCCAGTAAACTTCTCAAAAGAAGAAAAAAAAAAAAAAATATTGTAATACTAAAAAGTTCAGTTCTCAATTTGGATGTTATTCTTACATTTTGGCCAACATAACCTCCGACCATCTTTAGGTGTATTAGAAATTTGTATGGAATTTGAAGAAAAAAAAAAAAAATTATTTAATCCATTGAGGCAATTTGTTCTCGTTCCATCAGTCATAACCAGGTAGAAGTCTTAATTCATAATTGTATTACTAGTATTATCTGTACTGAGAGTTGAACCTTCAACCTCCAGAAAATTGTCACTTTGAAATGATCATTACTTAGCATTTCATGGGTCTGAAATGTGAGAATAACATTCAACATAAGTAGTCCGAAGAATCCAAATAAAAATTTTTCAATTCTCGTCTCAAAGATTTCAAAGCATAATCTGTCCAGATCCGAGAAAAACAGATAAATTTATTATCTGGTATGTATTTAGTATGATATGTATGTGCATGTATGCATTCATATATTTTTACTTCTCTCTCTCTCTCTCACACACACACACACACACACACACACACACACACACACACACACACACACAAGGAAAAACGGATGAGAGTAATATCCAATTTCTATTAGGGTTTTTTTTAGACAAAATATTTCCAATAACTTTAAATTTATTTCAAAACATTTTAGCAACTTCCTATTTGGCGAGAGTAATAAATCAATTCGTATGCTTTCAAATTGCGTCTCCATTTTGAAAATCATCCAATTATTTACATGAGAATTTATGTATAGATAGGTAATGCGAGAAACAGCCATTATGATTTGAATCAAAATGGCACAAGATGAAAGAGACTGGATACAAAATGGAAGTGGGTGGAATCCATGAACACTGGAGGAGGTGGAGTAAGAGGAGGGGGAACAAAATGAAATTCAAATTCAGAAAAACATGCAAACAATAACACTTTTTTTTTAAGCATTCTGACAATGAACTGCAGCCATTAATATCGTGAAATGTATCTAAAATATCTATACTAAGACTGAGATAGAGAGATTGGGATATACACAGAAATAAACCAATTTGATTAAAAAAAAAAAAACACTAAAAAATCTGTGCTTGTCCTTCCTATATTCAAAAACAAAAGTAAAGAAAAGTGTATACTGTACATATCCATGACAGAAAGAAAATATTCCAAAAATCATGTAAATTAATAGTTTTATTTTTAAATAAGAAAATAAAATTTTATGGCTAACTGAGGAGTGACTGTCTCGTGACACCATTTTGAAGACAGTCTCCAAAATTTTCAAATTTTGGAAATTTTTTTTTGTAATTCTTTATAAAAAAAAAAAAAAAAAAAAAAAAGACAAAGTTTATTTTTCGAGCCATTACTATATTATACACGTCTGAATTTTGAAGCAAAAGATGCTCATTCGGAATTCCTACCATATTAAAAAACAGAAATAAGCATCTGCATCATGACAGAAAGAAAATATTATTCACCAAAAATCACGTAAATTTTTTTTTAAGAAAAACTTTGAGTGATAATCTCACATTAAAAACATTCAAGAAACAAGGGAGACAATTCAAACTCTTAAAATGGGAAGAATGGCACAGAAAAAACTATTTTCTTTATAGAAAGAAAATTACTTTGATCAATTTACGTAATTTTAGGTATACAATATTTTCTTTTAGGCACAGGTACATAAACCTATTTTTCTTTCGTTTTGTTTTTGTAGTGAGTTGGAGGCTGGACAAGCACTGAAGCAAAATATTAAAAAGCCAAACAAAATTTAGTTACTTAACTAGATGGAAAAACTAAAAAGAAATCTAGATTGTAAATATTTAGACATGTTAAAACAAAAACTTACCAATATATTCTTCAAGGCTGACTTTGCCATCTTTATCTTTGTCAATATCTTCCATTGTTTCCTACAAAACAATACAAAAGAGTTAACCTAGTTTCAAATTATACACCAAGTAATCAACCCATTCATGGATATATGCTTATCTCCATTTAAACAATCTTGCTCACCAGTATAATTTTTTTTTAAAAGAAATTAAAGTGAAATACATTTTCTTGTAAAGAAAATGGTGCCAGAGTAGAAAAAAATGGCTAGTTAAAATCAAATATTGGTCTGTCAAATTGAAAGTTACTGTTCTTTGTAGACTTATATTTAGCCCAAACATGATACATTGCTCCTGAGAATTGGAGACCAGATTTATAGAGGTATCCTAATTGGATAGTTGTGCTGGGAGATGTTTGTTCACATTTCATTTAAATTTCTGCATGTTGGTACTATCAGGAAAACAAGAAGGAGAGAGGGAATACCAAATGCAAGCTGTTTGAGTAAAATATTAGAGTAAAAAGCTTTCTAGCATCTGGAGAAGGGGTGCAATTTTGCTGATTGTCATGGTTGGTTGTTTTACGGCATATCAACCTTTTTCAGATTATTTAATGCTGAATCTAGTGATTTTGAGGAAAGATTTTTTAATAGAGTATATTTGTTTTTTTTAAGTCGGATTCTATTTAACCGATAGTTGGGACCCTAACAGGTACTACCACTCGAGTCAGAGTGGACCTGGGAGCAATGGTAATTAAAGGTTGGCTCCACACTCCAAGGCCCGCAAGCTGGGGCCTCACCATCGGATATAGTTTTAGGTCATATCCAGGATCGCTGATTATCATGGTTGAGGTATTTATGTTAAGGAGGTATAAGTGCAACAAATTCGACAGCACGTTTCATTTGACTACTAGTAGAACGAGCATGGCTATATAGCATTGCAATCATTGTATAACAGAGCGTATGGGCGCCTGTAAGAGAATCAGCAGCAGACGAAAGATAGCTGGCTAGTGAAAATATTAGCAGCAGCAGCTGTTAAAGTATGTATGCAAATTAGAAAGTGTGTGCGAGCTTGCGTCACAAGAAAAGGAGAGAAAAATACTCCACGTGGTTGCCAAGAGAAGCAAAATGTTGCTGGGGAAAATGGACATGTAAATATGAGGGATGGCTAGTGCCAGTGTGAAGTGGTAGCGACAGGCTTAAAAAGCATGCGTGTGCAAAACGACTTTGGAAATAATGAAATTCGTTTAGAAGGAACCATGAATAAATGCATTCATTTGCTCTTTAAAAAAAATGTTGAGTCGGATTTTTATTTCTTTTCTATTTATGTTTTATTTGTTTGTTCTTTTGTGGTGGTGCTGAGAGGTTTGAACTATAATCACGGGACAGAAATTGGAGCTTGGTAGACAGTGTGGGACTTATTAGATTAGAGACCCTCTAAAATGGAGGGAGAAAATAACAAAATACCAAAGATTTATGTACGACATGAAAAGAAACAGGAACCTTAAGATATCAATCATACCAGTCATTATAGGAGCAACCGGGCTAATGAAAACGAATTTCAAAACTATCTGGCGAATATACCAAGTGAACTAAGTGCAAAAGAAAGACAATAGCACTTACAGGGACAGTTAGAATTTTAAAAAGATCTCTCGGAGTAACTAAATTAATGGGAGAATGTTTGGCATCCAGTAGAATGCCCCATCCCCAGAAAAAAAAAAATGTTGAGAAAAATAAAACAAAAATGAGAGCTTGAATGCTTACTAGACACTATCCTCAAGTACAGGAGTTTGTTAGAACAACCAGGCATAAGGATACTTTCCTTACAAGTAGATGAATTCCTGTCCTGGAATACGGTAAGACCAAGAAACCACAAGAAAGATATAACATTTAAATGGTCGATTGGGGAGAGGAAAATTATATTCCAACTTCTTTAATAACTCAAGTGTTTGAGAGTTATAGAGAAACTTTAATGAAATATTTGAATATCTATGTATCTCAGAGTTCAAGTGTTAGTCTCAGGAAAGGGACCCGTTGATTTCTGAGAACTTCAACTGAAGTAAAATGAAACAAAAGAAACTCGCGGACGTTTAGGAAACTGACCTATATATATATTTTTTTTTTTACATAGGCATCACCACTTATCAAGACTAAGAGGCCACTCGACACTCAAGGATAAGGGTTAAAGAATGTACAGTAGAAATTGGACAATATAGTAATTGTTAGTAATGGAGATTCGGTAAATTTGTTAACTTAAGTGGAACGGCTCATCAAGAACCTGTTTACGTGGGACTTGAAGACAACCATATTGTAGTCAGCTAGAAAGCAGGCAAACGTGCAGTTCTAAGAAAGAAACTTTATTCATGAAATCTACGTTTAGGTTTAGGCACAGATAAAGAGTGGGGGAAATTATTGATAGCGTTTTCAGCTAAACAAGTGTTTCTTGTGAAAGTTGAGCATGAAAAATAATCTAATGGTACATTAATAGAATAGTATATAGTTTGGGCTCCAAACAGACATACCTAATCTCCATTTCTAATAAATATACGAGAGAGAGAGAGATTATATACATTTATGAGACACACACACACACTTAGAACTAAAAAATAAATAAAAATTACCATGACAACAATGTCCCTCATATGTTCGGCTTCTTCTGGGTGGAGAAAATGAATAAATTCGTCTTTGGAGAGTAAAGAGTCTTTGTTAAGATCAGCCTTGTTCCATCGTCTTTTGTCACGCACAATCATTTCTTTATAAACAGCTCTCTCATCATTTGGGGCTAAATCTGGAACAATGAACAGAAAGACAGAAGAAAGCATTAATAAAAATTATAAACCTTTGAGAAAAGAATCCATTACATTGGAATCTATTTAAGAAAATATGTATTAATTTGTATATCTCTCAAGTTTGAAAACTCACGTCTTTAACACTTAATCTTGCCACTTCAGAATTTATCTTTAACCAACATTATTAAGGACGACTACGATAAGTCTTACAATAAATAAGCATAAAAACAAACTATTTCATATTTGTCTTTTTGTTAGTCGATAAATTCATTTTAAGTGGTAAAATATTACTAAGCAAATGGTAATATACAGCATTATTACGCTGACACACCAGGTTGCATTAGATCACCAAAGTTAAGCAATGTTGATTTTGTCAATTCCAGCTGGGTGACCATTTGGGAATACCGGGCACTGTATTTAAGAAGATCTTTACACCTACCTACAAGAACTACAAAAACCTAACATTGTCATCTCTACTGACTGAGATATACATGCGACTGGGGACTAGGATGAATGCCAGGTCTTATAAGAACGAACGCAGAACATTCTTAAAGCACTTCTCTACGGTGTGTTGGCAAAGGGCAGAAGAAACACAGGGCATCCCAAACTATACTTAAATGTTTGCACGAGGGACATGAAGCAGTGCGACATCACCCTCCACACATGGGAAAGCCTAGTTGACAATAGTCCTGTTTGGTGACTGGCAGTACAATGCAGAAGCTACGTGTGAGGAATCAACTGCCATGAAGAGAGTCAGGCAGAAGTCATCCACCCCCATCTGCACCATGTACAGATAACACAAGCGCTACACCATCATACAGATGATTGCCGATGTACATATGTTGTATCTACTTTTAATTACTAATTATCTTATTCCTTCATTCTCATTTCATATGTAAATGTCATTAAGCCAGTGTTTTCTATATTTGCATTTTGTATCATTCTGGCCCTTCTGACGGGAAGCATTTAGCTCCGAAATGCCATGACCCAAAGAGTTTTTTTTTTCCTTAATTTTCCCCCCTTAACTTTTCCATTTTGTTCTGATGATATGAAGTTTTATATAAATTTTATACCTCATTTTTCATTTAATACTTTTAATATTATATCCAGTAAAATACTATCGAGTATTCAATTTTTTTTTTTTAATTATCTTAAAAGAAAAAAAAAAAATTTTTTTAATAAAAATGACCTGTTATTCCAGAAGTTTCTTTGCAATCAAATGTGTTGCACTGGCATTCAATCTGGTCGGAATGAGCCAGTTTCCTCGTTAACCTGCACATCTAGTCATGGCAATAAATCCAGAGTAAGATTACACAAGATGGTCACCCAATCGAGATTCCACCATTAAAGGTTGACCACTTGTGGATCTGAGAGTTCAGCTAAGTTTTACTTGATGGTGGTTGCTTAGATTAGCAATACACATGAAAAAATTGAAATAGCTTGAAATATTTCAATATTGGTATGCATAGAAAGAACTTGATGAGCTAAGAAAGAATCTTTTAAAATTTTTTAAATCTGATTAAAATTAAGGAAGTTATGGCTATTTTTGTGCCTCACACGTTTGGATATTTTTCTCTCTTTAAGACCATATGCGTTTTGTCACATTTTTTACACTACTTTTTCAGTAAAAATGTCATATCTTTGTTAAAACACAAGACTAAGAAATTAAATTTACCATATAAGTGTATTTTTGTACAAGGAATCAGAATATGCAACTGAAAATCTCCCAAAGTTTATGGTTTCCAAATAATCTGCAGTAAATGTGCATAAATATGCAGCAATTCCTTAAAAATGCCATGTATCCATAAACAGAAAAGAAGTTGGAGAACTCAAAGTTGAATTGTAATGTACAAAAAACTTAAATCTAAAACATAAGACCATTTAAAAATGAATATATTGCAATATTTCTTTGGTATTATTGTAGATTAACACCTTCTGTTTAACCCCACTCAACTCCTGACCACCCCTCCAAAATGTGATTCTACCTTTTTAGGAAATTATGTATAAAATGCCATGAAAAACTTTAATGAAAGATAAACAAATTATTTTAGAATTGAATGTAAAATAATTTCCTATTACAGGTCATTCTAGCATTTTAGGGCAGTTAACTGTTTTTTTTTTCTATGGGAAAATATGCTTTTTTTTTTTTTTTTTAAGATGATTATGTGTAGTTTTAAGAGGGTTTCTATGCAATGAGAATATGGGGAGGGTTGCCATTCGGACTTTGAATTAATTGTAGGGCTAAGGAATATTATGTGTGAACATACTGAAAACTTGACAGAGACAAAGCTAACAAAAACAATATTAGAGGGGGGAGCGGTTAGTTTCATAAAAATTTAATGTAAAATAATTCACCATTTCCTGGCCATTCTAGCATTTTAGGACAGTTAACCAATTTATTTTTATGTGTATTTTTCTTTAAGGAAGGATCTATTTTTTGTTTGTTTGTTTTAGATGCTTGTATGTGGCTTACAAAGGTATTTTGTGGGGGGGGGGGGGCTTGCCACTCGAACTTAGTGTTATTGTTAGGGTTATAGAGTGTTTTAGGAGGAGACTTGCCACACATAATTTGGATTAGAGGTGAAGTTAAGAGAGCTATTTTTCAAAGAGAGCGTTCAAAAATTTGTTGATTTCTATTTTCGAGGTTGAAGGTGTTAATTCCATAGGCCGTTTATACTACGCTGGAGCAGGTTGTAAAAATATCTTTCGCTTAATAAGTAGAAAAAAAAATAACGAAATAAAAAGCTTCCTAATTGTAGTTTGATGTGTTTTCTAACTGCTTTTAAAATTTCAAGAATATTGATATAGATTTTGAGGGTTTGTATTACTATACACATAGATTCGAAAAAGTTGTCAAAAAAACAAATATATAACAAATAAATGTTATCAAAAGCAAGTTACTTTTCTACCTAACTGGATAATTTTTTAGTGTTTTTATTTAATGTAACATGTTTATTCAGCTTGAAAACAGTGTTTACCGAGGTTTTGGAAAATTTAAAATGGCGCCCGACTCTCTTGAAACGGTAAGTTTGGGGAAAAGAGTTAAAAATAAAAAAGTAGACAAAATACTGCTAGAAACTCACTCAATATATGTTACCGTGACATAGGCTGACATATATTCGGGGAGTTTTTAACAGTATTTTGTATAGTTTTTTTTTATTTTTAACTCCTTTTCTCAAACTTACCGTGTCAAAGAGAGTCGGGCCGGGCGCCATTTTTAATTTTCTAATATATCGGTAAACACTGTACGTTTTTCCAGCTGAATAAACATGTTACATTAAATAAAAACACTAGAAAATTATCCAGTTAGGTAGAAAAGTAACTTATCTTGCCTTTGATAACATTTATTTGTTATATATTTGTTTTTTGACAACTTTTTCGAATCTATGTATAAACGAGATTTTGATACTTATTTGATTTTGAAAATAAACATTTGTGGCTGTTCGCAGTAAAACATTGTTTTAATTCGCTGTTCAAAACTAATTTAAAGAATAAAAGTGCATGCAAGCTATATATCTACAAAAGTTTTTGTTTTTTTAACCATGTTTTTAAATTTGACGAGAAATGTGAGAAATTGCAACAGATTCATAATGCGAAATTGGTTAGGATTGTTGTTATTATACATTCTGAAAACCGAATAGTTCTAAACTAATGTTATTCTGATAACAAAATAGCTCTAATTAAACATAAGAACATTTATATTCATGTTTTTCTTAATTCGTTCTTGAATAAAAATTAAAGAACGCGTGTTGTTTACACTGTGCTATCGCTGATTCTACAGGCTGGAGCTGCTGCTGCTTCTAGTAATACTAACTTCATTTGACCAAATTCGAGAAATAGAAACAATTTTTTTTTTCGGGTAGGTCCTTTTAAATTATCAATTACCGCGGTCCTACTCAACATAAAATAATACTTTTAATTGATAAAGATAGTAAAAAGATTGATTTACTTACTACTGGGTGTCCGAAGAATTTTTTCAAAATGTTCGATACTTATCATATTAAAGTCTTATTTTTAACATGACAAAAAAAGAAATGGTCAAAAATATTTTGGACACTTGAGAGTATTAAGATTAACACCTTTTCTGATTGGTTCCCAAATTTCATGACGAAATTCTTCATACAATCACGGTACGGACCTTTAGAAAACAGGAGGGGTCATTACAAAACCTTACCGAAAACGCCATTTTATGACGTTCACATTTTTATCACTTTATTTGCTTAAAACTCTTAAAATATATAATGTACATTCATATTCATTAATTCATTTGAAAGTATATTCATTTCCGAACAAAACAGTAGTAATTTGAAGACTTGAAGTGCTTTGGTTTAAAAAATATGGCTATTTTAGTAGAACTACCTTGAAATCTGATTATCCAAAGCGTTTTTTCGTCCGTGTGTATTACTACTTAGATCCTAAAGTTAATTTCTTACATGGCTTACACTGTAAAAAATTTCTAGCTTCCACCAATCAGCCACCCTCACGGGCCACTCATTCAAGAAACATAAAAGTAAAGATGAAAGTTAGCTGCTAGACAAACATCCTACGGATGCTGATCACCTCCAAGTGGGGAGCCAAAGCACACACACTAAGACGCATTGCTTTGGTCCCATGCTATTTCTCTGCAGAATATATGTTTACTGTTTGGGAGAGATCAATGCATGCCAAAAATTTAGACCCAGCATTGAATAACTCTTGCTTCTGGATCACTAGCTAAGAAACACAAGTGAAAAATGACTACATTAATTTTGTTAAATTGAAAATGCACATTTATTATAACTACTAAATAAAATGCAAAAGTTTTCAATTTATCACACTTAAATTACCATTGTGTGTGTGTGAACTGTCAGCACTAAATGGGTGACCATTTGGGACTTCCAGGTGCTGTATATGCTCTCCGCTTATCTCAGCATTGTTTCCAGTCATCCTGAACTTCTCCTTGCTACTGGACTAAAACGGTGCCAATTCAGGAGGGGTGTGGTTATCCTTTGTCTTTTGAGACTAAACAGAGGCATCGAATATATAAATAGTTCTAATGTATATAGTAAAAAAAAAAAAAAAAAGACCCAAACACATCTATTTGTAATTCTAATTTGCATAAATATTTTTAAACAGTTTATGACAAGTATTTGTTGACATTGGACTTAAAAACAATGGGGTTGCAGTTTGCAGAGGGATAATCCCACGGTAATGCATTAAAAAATGAGAAAACATAACTTGCCACCAATAACTAATTCAGTTAGGTTATCAGTAAAACTAACTTGGAAGAAATTACCTTCTTCTGTGAAGCCATATGTCCTTTTCTTGAAGTTTTCCCAGTCCAGATTGTTAGATCCGAGTTCATATTCTTTCCAACGGTCATCTGTGTCCTTAATCACGTATCTGTCTTGGACGTACTTGATCCATTCTTTCAATTCAAGTTCGGTGATATGACCATCCTTGTCCTTATCCATCTTTTCAACAATTTTTCTACAAACAGAAAAGAAAAAATAAATTTAAAAAAAATTTAAAACACCAGTTGAAGCCTCCTGCATCTGTAAATGAAATCCAAATCTGATTTTTTTTTTTTATATTACACAATGAAATTATTAAAATGTTTATTACAAGAAAGTGTGATACTATTGAGTGCCCCCACTCCTTTACACATACAGCCAAGACATCAAAGAATGTAAATTGGGAAAGGATTCACAAAAGGAAAAGTGACAGGATAATCGATGATGGAGGAAGTGTGTGGATCTATTGAACTTCTGAGACAGAACGGTACTCCAAGAATCCAATCGTTAATTTTTCTGAGTGGTGAGATAGTGATGAGCTGAGAAGATGTGGTTAGTTCTGGTGACTAATTGAAACAGTAGATATTTTTAAGAGACTAATTGATTGACGTAGGCCCGAGGAGCGAGGCAAAGTAAGAGGGCTTGAGACGAAGCAGCCCAGTTAAAAAAGGCCATATGGAGTTAGTCTGAAGTTGGGATTTAGTATTTGAAAGACTGGAACCAACAGGGCTACGAGAGAGAAAGACAGACAGCCAGAACCCCAGAGGGCTACGAGAGAGAGAGAGACAGACAGCCAGAACCCCAGAGGGCTACGAGAGAGAGAGAGACAGACAGCCAGAACCCCAGAGGGCTACGAGAGAGAGAGAGACAGACAGCCAGAACCCCAGAGGGCTACGAGAGAGAGAGAGACAGACAGCCAGAACCCCAGAGGGCTACGAGAGAGAGAGACAGACAGCCAGAACCAACCCCAGACGGCTACGAGAGAGAGAGAGACAGACAGCCAGAACCAACCCCAGAGGGCTACGAGAGAGAGAGACAGACAGCCAGAACCAACCCCAGAGGGCTACGAGAGAGAGAGACAGACAGCCAGAACCAACCCCAGAGGGCTACGAGAGAGAGAGAGACAGACAGCCAAAACCAACCCCAGAGGGCTACGAGAGAGACAGACAGACAGCCAAAACCAACCCCAGAGGGCTACGAGAGAGACAGACAGACAGCCAGAACCCCAGAGGGCTACGAGAGAGACAGACAGACAGCCAGAACCCCAGAGGGCTACGAGAGAGAGAGACAGACAGCCAGAACCCCAGAGGGCTACGAGAGAGAGAGACAGACAGCCAGAACCCCAGAGGGCTACGAGAGAGAGAGACAGACAGCCAGAACCCCAGAGGGCTACGAGAGAGAGAGACAGACAGCCAGAACCAACCCCAGAGGGCTACGAGAGAGAGAGACAGACAGCCAGAACCCCAGAGGGCTACGAGAGAGAGAGACAGACAGCCAGAACCCCAGAGGGCTACGAGAGAGAGAGACAGACAGCCAGAACCCCAGAGGGCTACGAGAGAGAGAGACAGACAGCCAGAACCCCAGAGGGCTACGAGAGAGAGAGACAGACAGCCAGAACCCCAGAGGGCTACGAGAGAGAGAGAGAGACAGCCAGAACCCCAGAGGGCTAAGAGAGAGAGAGAGAGAGAGAGAGAGAGACAGAGAGACAGAGAGTCAGAGAGAACCCCAAGGGCTACGAGAGAGAGACAGAGAGTCAGAGAGAACCCCAAGGGCTACGAGAGAGAGAGAGTCAGAGAGAACCCCAAGGGCTACGAGAGAGAGAGAGAGAGAGAGAGACAGAGAGACAGAGAGACAGACAGACAGAACCTGAAGGCCTATGAATATCTATAGTATCTCTGTACAACTGTTTGTCAAAACACCAAGAAAACGTTTAAAATGGTCAATTGTGGAGTGGAAAATTATGTTCTTAACTTCACTAACTCAGTATGTATACTATATATATTCATATAGAGATCAAGTGTTAGCCCCCATGAAGGGACCCTTTGATTCCTGAGAACTTTGATGTAAAATGAAAAATGATCATATATTTGTATGTACAGTATATACCCTTAAATTACTCAACCAATCATTATATATTTTAGCATACAGATGCGAGATATAAGAGTGGGTAATGTGGGGTATATTTAATTCAATTTAGTTGTATGCAAAAGTAGAGAGGGTGAACTTCTATGTAAAAATTAGAATATCTATGATTTTTAGTGAATTTTTACAACAGGTATTAAATTTATAAACATTACCCAATTTTCAGTTTCAATGGAATGCTTTAAAAGTATTGGGAGGGTTAGTACAATACAAGCACAGCATCCCATTTGAAAACTCATCTTTTAGATTTGCATTAAGTTTTATCTATTATAATTTGACACCAATTAAGCAAGATTTCCTTGATTTCAATTTTTCTTAAGCCTTTAATTTTAGATATTGTTATGCATCAGAATCAGGTAATGAGTTTTGATCAAAATTGTAATAAGTATTCCAGACACAAGGTTTAGCATTATTATATATTAATAATAACCTTTGTAAAGGTTGGTTTTTGTTTTACGGCATATCAACCCTTTTCGGGTTATTTAATGCCGAATCCAAAGATTTAAGAAAAATTTTTTTAATAGAATATATTTGTTGTTTTCACGTCAGTTTCTATTCAACCCATAGTTGGGACCCTAACAGGTACTACCACTCCGAGTCAGAGTGGACCTGGGAGCAATGGTATTAAAGGGTGGCTCCACACTCCCCAAAGCCCACAAGCTGGGGCCTCACCACTGGATATAGTTTAAGGTCATATCCAGGACCCCCATTGAGGGACTTTTACCCTCTGCAGGGGGGGACAGTCGACGTATTCTAATGCCCCACCGACAGGGCTTCTTTGTAAAGAGACAAAAGTGGTGCAAATTTGTTTAGAGCTGTGAATTAATATCAACTGTCTGGAGACAGGTATTCTTCACACACACACACACACACACTAGTGTTGGAACGATTAATCGGAATCAGGGGGGGAAAAAAAAATCGGAACTTTTTGGGGTATCGGCATCAGGAAAATTTGAGTCCATTTTCTGATGCCAAAATCAATCTCTTTAATTATCTATTTTATTATATTTTATTTTTATAAAAGGTCTTCCATTGCTTGTAATAAATATTGATTTAAACTTCCAGTAAGACTAAAATCTCTAGATGACACCCTCACGAGTGTGTTTTTACGCTACATTTAAGGTGTTTTTACAGTAATCAGGGCAAAATAACTTTATAGTAAAATATTTAGATTTATCGGGAATTTTCGTACGGAATTGGTAATTTTATCGGAATCAGGAAAAATATTGGAATCGTCCGATCACTAGTATATATACACACACATAAAAAGATGATCTTTTGTAACTTACCCAAGCCTCTCTTTGCTTTCTTCTGGTGACAACTGGTCAAAATCTTTGGCATCATCCCTGCCAAGAATGGCTTCATGGTCATAATCAGCGTTGTGAAAGCCATTGGTCTCATGCTGTTGGTCACTTAGTTTCTATGGAAACAAAATATTTTGTTTTAATTCGAGAAATTGGTCAATCTTCATTTAATAGTACAACTCTGGCATAAGGCCAACAGTTGAGAGCATAGAACAGACAGAAATCATTCTCAGAACAATATTGAAAAGAAAAATAACCAAGTACACATTCATCAAATATGAAACCACTAGTTATAGTCAGCTAACGTACTTTCTAACTTCCGGCATGGTTGCTACCGGAAGTGGTGACAAGGCAAATCAGTTCCTTTGCTTTTTTTTCTCTCTTGCACACCAATAGTTCCCTTGCGCATACAACTTTTTTTTCTTCTTAAGGTTTTTCCAATAGTTCTTTAACAACTATTGAAATGTTTTTATTTTAATTAAGAATTATTGAAATGCTTTTTAAACTATTTTGAGAATATGTATTGGATACGTTTTTTTTTATGTTTGTAATATTGATTTCATTCATTTTATTTTTATACTTTCATAAGCATATGTATTATATAAATTAAAATAAAAACTTATAAAATATTTAAAAAAAAAAAAAAAAAACGCATTTTTTAAATTTCATAAACATTTTTTTTTTTATAAAATTACAATTAAAATAAAAACTTGAAAAATTTTTATTAAAAGTGCAGATAAAGACAAATTGCATTATTTTTATTTGTATAATTTTGTTGATTTTTATTGTTTATTTTTCAATAATGTCCTTTTTTTATATTCTATTTTAATAAATCACTTCGCAATCGAAATACTGAAAAATAATAAAAGTGAAGGAACTGCTTTGTCTTGTCACCGCTTCTGGTAGCAGCCATGCCAGAAGTTAGGAAGCATGTTATAACCAAACCATTCTCAATTTCTGACAGTGAATAAACTGATTTTATTACATGGATTTTCTATTATGTATTATTTTTATTATGCTTTTCAAATGATTATAGATAAATCTTCGATTACTCCGAATATGTACACAAACATGTGTACGGTTATCCCCCCAAAAAGTTATCTGGTAAATTATATGCTGTCTAATATAGCATACTGATCTAATGAGATTTGCTAAAGCAAGTCTCATTAGATCACTGAAGTTAAGCAATGTTGAGCCTGGCCAGTATTAGATGAACGACAATGAGAAAACCTTCCAAAGAGGAGGGGGAAAAAAAAAAAAAAAAAAAGTGTGTGTGGGGGGGGGGGGCAATTTTTCTTCTCACTGGAATGTTCATGTGATTAAAGATTGCTTGTGAATTAAAAATTACCTAGCAACTTCGTTTGGAGGATGCTAGCTCAACCTGTCCAAGGTGAAAGCCACATGAAGTTACATTTAGTCAAACAATTCTAACAGGGTTTATTGCTATTTTTATGATGCAAGATATCTTAGGTTTGTTAAGAATGATGGCTGCGTTCATTACTTCAAGTTATTTGCCTCACCTTTTTCCATTTTCTGTCGGCTATGATCAACATTTAGCTTCAGTTAAACTTCTGCTTTACATACTGGCATGTGTTGAATGCATTTAAGTGACTGCCAAAATAATCTATCTCTGTCCAAGCTTTAATTTATCTTCCTCCCAAGTCCATCGTTATCATTTCTAGATTTTTCTTGACGCTTACTCCGTGAACCGATTACTACCCAACTCTTCTACCTCAAGAATGCTTAACCATTCTTCCAAGATGACCATACAATCAAAGTACTCTATTCTGCACACATACTGTCTAGATTTAATCATCCTGATATAAAATGCAAGCTTCTCTTTAAGTCTCACATTACATATTCATCGTATCATTTCACCATTCAACATCCTTAATCTTCACATCATGTTGTGTACACAGACCTGATAGCTAGTATTTACCTTCCTCTCACCACAGGAAGATCTAACACAAGGTCTAGACGGTGGGAGATATGACAAGGTCAGGACAATGGAAAATGTTGAGTGAAAAGCTAGCACCCAAGAAGTAGACCACTACTCTACAAAAATGCCTGAGCAGCTCTGTAAGTATTTCCAAGTACACCTGAAAATTAATCCCTTCTCAAAGCACGAGAAGGTAAAGCCTGGGAGGGTGGATCTCCTACAACTGTAAAGAACCAACAGAGAAAAGTTCAGTCAGCCATAAAATCCAGACTGTTGAAATGATGGTCATGGAAATGTCGTTTACTTGGTACGAAAAACACACATCATGCATCAGGTCAATTGAGTCCCAGCTGTTCAAAACATAACCATCTACATCAAATCTATCTCTAACTAATCCTCAGCGTACATATGAGAGATACCATATATTTCGGCGTTTAAGGCGACTGTCAGATAAGAGGAGATACAAAATTGGAGCAAATTTTAATAAAATTTATCATATATCGATTGTATAAGACGACTACTAAATCATGAAACCATGTTTGTTTAGCCTAGGCTAGAGATTGCAACGATATACGGCATAATCACGTCGACACACCGGTTTTTAACAGATCACCGAAGTTAAGCAACGTTGAGCCTGGCTAGTACCAGATGAGTGATCATTTGGAAATTCTAGGCGCTGTATGTGCTTTCTGTTTATGTAGGCCTTGTTTCCAGTCGTCCTGAACCTCCACTTTCTACTGGTATTTAACAATGTCGACTGAGGAGAGGTGTAGTTGGAGATTGCAGAACTCTTGCCACAAAAATGTCACACGCAGGCACCCACCTTACAGTGGGTATCCATAGTCTGTCAAGACTGAAGGAAGCCACCAGAGATTGCAACATCCGGTATCTTATGAAATATTGGTTTTTAAATGATTTTTTTTTTAAACTTTAAGGGTCATCTTCTATACCAAAACATATAGTAAGTAAATAAACAATTAGAGGAGAATAGAAAGTGGATTTTGGATTTATTTTCAGCAACCTCATAACTCTCATTATTATGTCGTTGCATGCGCAGCGTTTTTGACAAAGGGAGAAAAATTGCTGTTTTTGAAGTCAGAATCTATCCATCTAACATTCATTGTTGGATAGTTTTTGACCTTGAAATAGTTTTTTTTTTTTTTATGTTGTCTTCATGTTTTGTTTTAAACGTTTCCCATAAAAGTTATTTATCTTCCAAAGTTGAATGAAGAAAAGTTGCAAGTTTTTTTTTTTTTTTTATACTTACTTTATCATAAACTCGCTTCTTATGGTCATCATCAGGTTTGGGGATGGCCGAACACCAGGTTGTGGCGCACAAGGCCAACACAACAAGGAAAGTGTATAGCTGCATCACTCGAAGACTATCAAGCATCTAAAAGCAAAAAAAAAAGAATTATGTTTAACAAGATTTAAATTTCAAGTTTTTATTAACCGTTTCTGTTCATGTCAAAAATTCAGATATAAAAAATAAAAGAAGACAATTTGAAACACTGAGTTGTTGCTTTTACCCGTCTCCACTTCCCCTAATGTCTATTTATGTTACTTTAGTCTCATCGATGAAAAGAGTAAATTTTTAAATTAATACATTTAAAAAAGTGACATTCGATATATAGATTCGAAGAATATTTAGTTGACAATTTATTTTTAAAATAGATTTGTTTTAAAACAAATTGTTACAATTATATATATATATATATATATATATAAGAGAGAGACATTCATTTAAAGAAAGCTTAGTTGCAAACAGCCTTTTTTTATGGAAAAAAATTGTTTAATAGTATTGCCCCTTGCAGACATTTATTTCTAAAGGAATAATATTAACTAATTAGTAGATACTAAAAATCAATACATAAATTATATCTTTGCAAGTGGACACATGAAATTATATAATTGTCAAGTGTCAGATGTTTTAAGAGCTATTCTTTTAATACACAGCAGTAGATTTTTAGTGACCAACTTTAAAAGCAGAAGAATAAAATAAAATTTTAAAATAAAATAAAAAAAAAAATCAAACAAAAATGGCATAGAATTTAGATTTTGTTAATTACTAACAAAAACGTTCCTAGTTGTGTCACCCATTGAACTCTATTAGATTTTTTTTTGATCAGGAAAAAAAAAAAAGCTTACAAAGCCACTTTAAAAAATATGACAAATTACCAAATTGTTTTTTTACTCACTATTGCCCTTTACAGTTCATTATCAAAAGGTAATAAACCAGAAAAGATTATGGAAGCAAGAGTGATAGGCAGAGTATAAAATAAGAGGGCAAGAGCAACAGAATGAAACTTAGTAAGGCGGGTCACTTGGTGAGTTAATTGCAAATTACCAAAAATTAGAGCAATTAAAACTAGGCACAGACAAAAGAGTAAAACAATTTTTTTTTTTTTTAACAAATTAAAATCTATTAAAATCCATTATTCTTGAGCAACTTTTTTTTTTCCAGAAAGATAAAAGCCTGAATTTTATCATATAAAAACCAGAATAATATAAAACTTTTTCGACCCCCCCCCCCAAAAAAAAGACACCATTCACTGCCACTTTTGTCTCGATGGATAACACATTTTTAAAAAGTTTTCTTTTTTTTTTTAAATCAATTAATTTATTTTCTTCAAATAAGATTTAGGAAGATTTGCTATAAGAATATGCAAAAATATAACATAAGTACCCGAATTTCAAATAATTCCATTTTTTTTTTTTTTATCTCAGTCTATAGATTTCGTGTGGCGAAATTAAAAAATCCAATGCTACTTTTGAAAAAAAATCTACAGTAGCCGTTACATAAATGAAGTCATTTAGTCCTGTAAAGTTCCATGTATTTTTAACATTTGTTTTGACGATTAAGTGAAGAATCATCTTTTATAAGGATTTAATTCTTTTTTCATAAGCAATACCTATGTTGCCTACATAACCTCTGAAGTTAAGCAACGATGAGGCTGGCCAGTACCTGATGGGCAACCATTTTGAGTTGGAGACAATTTCTGCCTCTAGTATCACACTTAGTTGTCTTCCATCAGGACCAAGTGTTTCTGGATGATAGAGTGTGGTATATTCAAGCCCTCCACACTTTAAACTAAGTCAAGCGCAAGTCACAGCAAAAAGGAAACGGGAGAGATAACTGTAATATGAACAACTATTTGTAGGCCTTTATGGTCTACCATAGATGAAAAAATATCACGTAATGAAAAATTGCCAAAAGAAATTATATTTTTAGCAAAATGTACAGTTATTTATCGATTTGTGTTTTTTTTTTTTTTTTTGGTATTAATTCTTCAAAGCATTTCCTATTTAATGGTATATTAGCAATATTGGGCTCACTAAAAGGAAATTATTTTTCAAAGATTTAATAGTTTGTTTTTTTTTTGCGTAAAATAATGAAAATATATATGCATATATGTTTTGCCAATCTGAAAGATTAATTATTAACATATTCAAGGAATTTTACACTTAAAACACAAAAGGTGAAAAATTAAACACATTCAAAATTCCAATTTTCAACTTTAAAATCTGATATGTGCGCAGTTTTTTTTTGTTTTAATCTACAATCCTCACCCTCTCCACAATACAATATATTTTGTTCAGTTTCAGCTGATTATTTTAAGCATATTTGTAACTACAAATAAAGAAGGGTGGGTGTAGGTAAGAATGAATATATCTATATCTATAAATATAAAAGCAAAAATGTATGTATGTATGCTTTTCCTCGATGTCCACAAAAGGCTTCTTTCAGAGAAGCGCTCGCTCGCTTCACAACTTCTTAAAACTTTTTATATCATCTATAAATTGTAATATCTCGCAGTTAACCACGGAGCTCGCTTGTCTATTTAATTTTATTGACTTTCAAACGTTAATTATTCCACATTTCCCACATCGGCACGTGCTACATTCGATTTTCGGTATAAACAAAAAGCGAAACTCGGCTAATCACAGGCCCAGAGCCAGTGGTCTCTAGAGAGCTAAGTAACGTTTGGTCAATGTCGACTTAATCATATCAGACGGGGGAGCAGGTTTTTAAAAACAAACAAACCGATTTATTGACCTCATTAAAAACTGTCCCGCACAAAATGCTAACTGCTGAATAGCTACCGCCGTCACGTCAATCAAAAACGCGCACCTGTTTTTTTTTGTTTTTTTTTCACTTTACTATTTTCCAACTGCGCGTCGTCAAGGCTTTCTTTTTCACGGGCACCCGTTTTTTTTCACACACACCTACAAACACCCGGGCAACGCCGGGTACCCCTCGCTAGTATATATATAAAAGCGAAAATGTATGTGTGTGTGTGTGTGTGTGTGCATGTTTGTGTGTCTGCTAAAAACTTTCGACAGACAGAACAAAAATTCACAAATTTGGTCTCATATGAAAGCCCCATCCTTCGCCTGACAAATATAAAAAAATTGGCCAAAAACGTTAATTTTTTCACCCTGAAATCAGCACTTTTCTGCAGGGGGGGGGCATCAAAAACCGTCCTCTCATGATGAATTCGCTTCTATGCATGCGTCATACGTCATAACCTGATTTAGTTCAAAGATTTTTAAAAAATGATCTAATTTCGTGTACATCGTGTTAGGTCAGTTGGTTAGAGCGCTGGGTCATTATCTAAAGGTTTTGGGTTCGAATCGTGGTGTGAGGTCTTTTTTTTTCTTTCTTGATTTTTTAAATTTTAATATTGAAGCATGGTTATTTAAGCCATTTTTCACGTAATGTTCGTTTTTCTGGGGTTTTTTTTTGCTTTGCTTATTCTTAGGTTTTCATTACCCACCCCCCACCCCCACCAGTTTTTATTTTTTATTAAATAAGTCTTACACATGTTTCGTTGGATAGCAGAGGACCACTAAACTCCTTAAAGACAAATGTATTTTTCCTCCAAAAACTATTAGAAAGTTCTGTTTATATATGGAACTAGCCTGGGTGCTTGGAGGTGCATGTTGAGCAAAACAAAAATAAAAAAAAATGTGGTAGTAGGCAGGCTTGAACTCATGCCACAAAGGTGGAAAACGATGTCTCAATGACTCCACTGGAAGTCAAAAGTGTTGAAATTAACCAAAGTCAATCCAATCGTGACGGTGACTGATGCTAAAACGTTGACAAAAAAAGAAAAAAAATTTTTTAAATAAAAAAAAAAAAAAAAAAAAAAAAAATCGACCCCTCCTTGTACAAAACGGCTGAGTTTAGGGTGAAGGAATTAATGTTTTTGGCCAATTTTTCAATATTTGTTCAAAGGGTCAAGCTTCAAAATGATATTGATCTCGTGAAAATCCATCACCTCGGTTGAAAGTTTTTGCGAGACATACAAACATACATTTAAACAGACAGGTGAGTTTTATAAAAATCCAAGACATCAATTTTTTTAATAAGCACAAAATTCTCAATTTTAGCCATTTTAACAGAAAGGACACCCAGAGTTTTCCCCCCGGAAGATCCGTTCTGTTTTTTTTTTTAACTGATATTATGTTTAATGTTAGTGCAAAATTTTTAAAAATTCCAAGGCATAGTTATTGATAAAAGTACGAGCAGACAAGGGGGAATTTACAGGTCCACCCTCCCTTTATTGGGGGAAGGGGGGGGGACAAAAAAAAAATGTAAAGAATTGCTCTACATCAATTTTCGATTATGTCAGGTTAAGAAAATTAGGTAAATTCATAAATAAATGAACTTAATTATGGGATACATATTCTAGACAACACAGTGAATTACGCAGGCACAATTTTTGAAAATATTACTATTTAGGCAGAGTGTCTCCGAAAACAGTCCTCTCAACTTAAAATAATGATGATACGAAATAACGTTGCTAAAGTTGTTGTAAATAAATTACCTTTCATCACTTACAGGACGAATAATCTTGGTTCATCACACCATTTCAGCCAATGTAATCTGACTTTTCAAATCTTTATATTCAACAAAAATTTCCAGGTTCAAAAAGGTTGGAAGTTATATTGGCCGAAACGTTGAAAATAATCACCAAGAGGTTGGTTGATTGGTTAGTTATTTTTGTTTAATTATTTTGGGTTATTTAATGTAGAATCCAGTAATTTTGAAAAAGTTTTCATATCAAATATTTATTCATTGTGTTTGGTTTGGTTTGGTTTTTGTAGAAGAAAACTGTTTACATTTGACCTTGCAAAACATGATCAAGTTTTGAAAAGAAAAAGCTATAACATTAATGTTTCATGCATTTTTGTTCAGGAAGCCAGTATGACAGCCTGATCTAATAGCATCAGATGCCTTAACAGGTATTACCACTTCAGGCCAAAATAAACCTATGAGCAATGGTGACTAAAGGGCAACTCCACATTCTCTATAGCCCTCAAATGCGATCTCAACATCGGATGTCTTGAGATCATACTCAGGAGCCCACCAAGAGAAGAATGGTAGTCAGAATAATCCAAATTATCAATCTTCATCTCAAATATTCAGAAATGTAATTTAAAGTTATACAAAAATAAACTGCCTTTTAGGTTTGTTCAAAGATTGAAGTTTAAATAAAAATAAAAAAAGGTTGGTATAAATTATTTAGAAAAATATTAGCAGACAGTGTTAGAATTCATTATAAGGATGGATTTTCTGAAGATGTGATTATGTTACCTGCAACTTTAGTCACAAAAAGCTATTTCAAGAAAAGCACAACAAACTGATAAAAATATTTCAAACAGAAACACTAAGTTTAATACAACTACTGCTACTACACTGATAAAACAATTTTTGTATTGCAAACTATTAGACCAAATTGTAAATTTATCATGAAATTACACAGACTGTGTCAGGAGTTGGAAAACAGTGCTTATGTGGATTGGTGATTTTCAGGTGAAACCATTACATACTTAAGTGTCATATCAAAATTAGTATAAAAACACAAAAAAATCCAATAAAAGATGTGCTGGATACATTTGTAACAAAAAAGTATTTACAATTACTGTTTAAAAATGGCGGACCCTTTACGTCAAGGGAGATAAGTCAGTTTGTCATACTGAAACTTCTATATTGAAACATATAAAAATACAATAAAAATTTGATAAATTCTATTTTTACTGAATCATTTTTCGTAATTTTTGCAATTTATAATTTCGACATGACATGTAAATATGTAATATTTTTACCTGAAATGCATTGGACACATCTACACAAGCATTGAAAAAATTTTAAACACAAAATGTTTTTGTTTTTTTAAATCACTAAATTATTAAGTGGTTAATAAATTCAGCACTACAGTGTTAGGATTTTTAGTAGAAATCCTAAAATTTCACACAAAAAAAAAAGTTAAACTTGCCCACAGATGAAGTACCTGAAAAATTAAGGGTATGGACGAAAAAACAAAAAAAGTTAGTGAAACAAATGAAAATGAGTCCTAAGCAACAACTAATAAGAACATTACAAACTCATAAATATTTATCAGATTAAAGAGGAAAAGTTATATCCCTTGAAATTATTTTGTTGGTCCTGACAAAAAAAAAAAAAAAAAAAAAAAACTATAGTTCCTACTTGTCTTCCCACAAGGGTAGAGTTAGTCACAAGGTCAGTAGTTTTGATGGAAATGGAGACAAAAAAAAAATTAAAACTGTCTTCAAGGATTTCCCCCTTTATTAACCGAGGATAAAAAAGATTAAACAACATTAGAATCACAGCCAAAAGTTAATTTAAAAAAATAAAAAATAAAAAGATTCAAAGATATTTGCTGGCTTCAATTACAGTTTATTGATTCGGTTGAAAAACTGGTTTGCAAGCAAACTCTTATTTGATTGATAATTTCCAATAATTAAACTATTTTATGTAGAATTGAAAACAAATACTATTATTCTATAATCTTAAATCTTTCTCCTATAAATTTTTAGAAAATTTATAACTAATTAAAATTTCCAAAAAGTTAAAAAAAAATTTTTTAATTATTAAACTGTCTACTTTATAATATGTGCTAACATTTTAAATTCCATAAAACCAAAATTTCATTTGTGATATTCTTTTAACCAAGTGGTTCCAGTCGAAATCAACAAGGTAAATCATCCTTAATGCCTGGGAGGTTATCATTATCCTATTCAGTTTAACATTTGCTTTACATGCTAACATATTGGACAGCTTTTAGAAAACTGGAAAAAAATGTTCATTTTAAGACTAATCAAAAAAATAGATTATGGTCCAAAATACAATAAGAAAGGATACATGTTGTCAGGAAAGCGTCACCACATGCGGTTTAACATCCACTTTAAATGCAAGTATATTTTGGATGGCTTTTAAAGAAAGTCACTTCCAAACTAACCTATCTTTACCCCCCTTTCTCTAAAGTCGATCCTAATCGCTCCCTTTCATTCAAATATCAACTTTTAGTTACTACAATAAATAAGCTCATCACAAAACTTTTCATCATTTTAATCCAAAGCACATTGTGACAAACAAATGAATATGGCTGTGAAAATTTTCTCACCAACCATTAACAGGATGATTTAATCCGTCTATTATTCAATCACAATATTCATTTCTCTGCAATAAAAATACCAACAACATCCGTTCCTGTTTCTTTTCAAACTAAAATAGCTTTTATACAAATTTTTCACCACAATCATTCTGGCAGATTTAACAGAGTTTTTTTGGACAGCACAAGCCAATACATCTTCAAGAAATGCAGGCTCTGATTTTTTTTGCTTCATTTTTCACTCTTCTATTTTAGGATTTGAGACTTGGAAAAAATATTGCGTTCTAATACATATTTAACTTTTCGTTGATTTAAATTGTGGCTTTCGATTTTTAAGTGAAGACTCCCGACTGAAAATAAGTATTCAGATAACAGCTATGGAAAAAAAAAAAAAAAAAAAAAAGTCAAAACATTAATTCAAGGAGGAAACATCTGTCTAGCTACAACAACTGTCAACAATTTCCCTCACTATCTGTACATAAAACTAAATTAAATTCCATGAGCAAAATTTCTACCTGCCCGTGGAACACAATATCAGACTGTTTCCGAGACAACTATAACATGGTTGTTGTCAAAGATGTTATTTTTGAGTAGTCATCTTCAATAATCAATTTCTATCCAATTTCATTCATTAACCCCTTATCCTCGAGTGGCCTCTAGGCCTTGATAAGTAGTGTCTTCTAAAAAAAAAAAAAAAAAAAAAAAAAAAAGCAAACAATTTTCATTGGAGGTCAGGTCTCACTTTCATAGAAAGTCAAATCAAAAGACGATATCTCCCAATTCCCAAGAGATAATTTTTTTTAATAATGAAAATGAATAACTTTAAAGACTAATTATTAGCTCGCCTATTTAAATGATAGTGGATGGCAGGTCATAGCACAGAAAAGACTTCATTTACTTGAAACTCATCTTATCTGATTTTATCAAAGATATTTGCTGGCTTCAATTACAGTTTATCGACTCAGTTGAAAAACTGGTTTGCAAGCAGAGTTTTAAAAAAACTTGACAAAAAGAAAGAAAATAAACTAGACTAGAAAATCACTAGCACCAACAGTACCCTATATATTTTCAAAGCCGCAATCCGTCTATGCATTGAATATTGTTGCCACATCTGGGCTGGTGCATCTACCACTAGTTTTTCGCTCTTAGACAGACCCCCCCCTCTTCCCCCAAAGTCTCAAATTTAATAGGTCTTGCACTATCAACTAAGCTCAAACTTCTATCCCATCATTGAAATGTGTCCCGGTTTCACAAATACTTTGATGAAACTGATGAACGCACGGCACTTGTGCCCCTACAACATACATGACTGACTTGCCAAGCAAAATCTCATCCTTTCACTGTTGAAGCCTCTAGATACCAGAAAACTTTCTAATAGGTTTTTCTCTTGGGCTGCTAGAATTTGGAATTTCCACCTTGTTTCCTGCTTCTCTGACAATACTAACCTGCAGAATGTAATGTGAACAGATTTTTCGCCGCTCAACTCCCTACAGTTCCCCGTTAGACACAATCCCAAATAGTAGCCTCTGATGTTCCAAGTGCCAATATGCCTTGTTTAGGGTGAAAAAAAAAAAAAAAAAAAAAAAAAATCAAGGCCAGGATCAACCCGTAGTAGCTGTTCCATCCCTAAAGATTATCAACCTTCATTCAGAAATAAGGGAAGGTTTATTTTAGTGTCCTTTTTGAAGGATCTGTTGTTAGAGGCCTGATGAGGAAGTGAGAATCGTTCGAATTAAATGATTAAAAAGTTAAGTGAACAAATTCACACAGGTGCATAAATTTAACAAGGTCAAACATCATGCCATAGGGGAATAAAATCACGACCTTAACTTTGGCTCCAAGCCAGTTTCTGCGTATTTGTTTGTTTCCCCAAGATGTTTGGGAAAACCAGCTCTCTATAAAAAGGGGAGTGTCCGAATGAATAGCAATTGTCTGATATGAAGGGTTTTCCCCACATTGATCAAAGCTTATTGCTTTTCCGGACATCCCAGGGAAGAGTGCCAGGGAAATGCAATTCTTCGAATACTTTCGCTTTATTTCTACGAAAAACATGACCAAACACAGAACAGCGGAAATTTTCTAAAATAAAAGTTGTTCAAATAAAAGATAGACACGACGTCCATTCGCAAATCATAGATATTATAATCTAGGGAGCATATTAAAAAGTTTTGAGACAGGGTATCCCCACCCCCGAAAAATGTCTTAGCCAGACATATAAAATAAAAAAAAGAAAAAAGAAAAAAAAAGAAAGAAAACACGCACACATTTTCACTTTTAGCACTAGCAGGGGTGCCCAACATTCCCAGGTGTGTCAGTGTGTGTGTAGGAAAAAGAAAAGTTTTGGTAGGCTCGAACCTGAAGCCTTGAGGTAAAATCAGAAAAGAAAACATTACATATTACCGCTACGCTAAGAGAAGTGAGAATGGTTGAAATTAAATGCTTAAAAAACGCAGTTGCATAAACGAACATCTGCTTTTCTATGTCAAACATCACGCCATAGAGAAATGAAATCATAATTACTGCTGTATTTGTTTGTTTCTCCAAGATGTTGGGAGAAAACCAGCTCGCCATAAAAAGGGAAGTGTCCAAATGAATAAGAATTGCCTGATAGGAGGGGTTTTCTGGACGTCACGGCACAAAAGGCAGAGAACACGACTTTGCTTCCGTAGTTTCGCTTTTACATACAAAAGACACGCACAAATGCACAAGAGGAAGAAATAGTGCGAATTTTATAACATAAAAGTTGCTCAAATAAAAGATAGACACAACCCCCTTTTGTAAATCGGAGATATTATAATCTTGGAAGTACATAAAAAGTTGTAAAAAAACGGTTTAACCCACCCTCCCAAAAGCCTTTGCCGGACATACAAAAAATTGCTCACAGAAACATTTTCACTTGTATATTATAGACTAGTGAGGGGTACCCGGCATTGCCCGGGTGTTTGTAAGTGTGTGTGAAAAAACCCGAAAATGTGAAAAAAAAAAAAAAAAAAAAAAAAAAAAAACAGGTGCCCGTGAAAAAAAAAACGAAGTGTTGACGACACGCAGTTGGAAAATAGTAAAGTGTGAAAAAAAAAAAAAAAAAAAAAACAGGTGCGCATTTTTGATTGACGTGACGGCGATAGCTATTCAGTAGTTACGATTTTGTGTGGGACAGTTTTTAAATAAATAAATAAATAAATCGGTTTGTTTGTTTTTAACTAAGTTCGGAGAAAACCAGTTCCCTGTTTATTAGGGGGAGTATCTTGTCTCTAAACGAAAGCTACTGTCTGATATGACGAAGTCGACATTGAACAAACGTTACTTAGCTCTCTAAAGACCACTGGCTCTGGGCCAGTGATTAGAGTCGCGTTCCGCTTTTTGTTTATACCGAAAACCGAATGTAACGCGTGCCGATGCGGGAAATGTGGAATAATTAACGTTTGAAAGTCAATAAAATTAAATAGACAGGCGAGCTCCGTGGTTAAGTGTGAGATATTACAATTTATAGATGATATAAAAAGTTTTAAGTTGCGAAGCGAGCGAGCGCTTCTCTGAAAGAAGCCTTTTGTGGACATCGAGGAGAAGCGTACACACATACATTTTCGTTTTTATATATATAGATGACTTCAGTCCATCTTTTACATGAAAACCTACTTCTGATTCCAGCATGACGCCATCTTGTAAAAACTTTAATCATATTAGCAGGTTTCCTCATTTTAAACAAATTTTGCTCAGACATCATGCATAAAATTAAATAGATTTTTTATTTGAAATACTTCATTACATAATCTTAAACAAAATAGCCTATAAACAAAATGCGAAAAAAAATTGTAAGTCCCATCATTAACTGGTAACTATAGGGGGAAGGGAGGTTGAATGGGTCCATAAGGCAAATTTTTCTATCTGTTTCTATGAGCATTTTCATCTGTTAAAAGAAAGGCATTTGTCACCCTCACCCTGCCTCTTAAACCCAAACAACTATTCTAAGGAAGCTGTACCTGGCAAACTAAAAACTAGTGTGTGTGTGTGGGGGGGCAGGGTTACATAGAAGTTAGTGTGACAAAGGAAACTTACTGTCACCCCCTCACACACAGATAACACCTGTGTGTGTGTGTGTGTGTGTGTGTGTGTGTGTGTGTGTGTGTGTGTGTGTGTAAAGAAAAAAAAGTGAAGTTTGTAGGGATGAGAAAACAGACATACACAAAGTAGCAAAAGATTCCATCTCTAACTTTCGACATATTTCAACACACACAGAACAAAATGGGTCAGCCTCGACTCTCGGGTGGGTTAGAGGTTGTCAACATAATGAATAAAAAGATTGTCAACATGTCACATCAAGAACGAGACAATGCCATTATTGTAGGAAAGAATGACAATGAAAACCATATTGTGATTTGAGAAAAGGGTACGATTTGTCATTCCTAAACCTAATACATAACTGATGGAGCAGCTATATAATCCTTTGGCCATTTTTCCATTTTTAATAATAATAATAATAATAATAATAATAAAAAATCTTGTAATCTTATGATTAACGTCTGGTGTTGTCCGGGATGCAGTAAAGTCATTTTATTATTTTTTTTACTTGCTATTTGTTTACACATTTTAAAACCAATTAAGAAAAAGAAAGAAATTTCTAGTTGTAAGGGAGACAACTATATTCAATTTAGAACATGAATTATTCCCCTTAATTTTGATGTCATAATTGAAAAAAAAAATGTTTCTATATTGTTGCAGGACATCATAACTTGTCAATAAACTTGTATCAAAGTATGTGCTAATAACAAAACAAAAACACCAAAATGGCTAGTCAGAATCAAAATTTGATATTCCCGCTTATATGCTATTTAGGCCTAACTTTTAAAACTGCACAAGCTGACCTTATTTCTTAGATTTTAACACATTCATCTTGCCGTTAAGAAGCCAATTACAAAACTACTAGTTGTGGACGCACACTTTGACAAGAGCAGGAAGAAAAATCCAACCTTAAAGAATCCTAGAAGTTTAGCCCCTTTTAAAAATTTGGAAAACTTTGAAATGTTAGGAATCAATGTAAGTTTTTCAAACTTAACAATTCTTTAAAATTACATTTTTACTATACTGACTGGGAACAAAATGTAACAGAAAAGATAATCTTGCAGAATGCAATGCAGAAATTTAATCGATAGATACAAACTGAAGCAAATCAAGAAACAATGGTGGAATGAATTATGCAGTTTCCATCTTTTTTATAAAAAGATGGACACACACACACACACACACACACGATTTCGACGTATGAGCTTCCACCACAACAACTAAGTTTCTCAGAAATCCACACAGATGATTTGTTTATAGTGGTGAAGGCTTTGTGTAGAACCAACCACACTCTTTGGTATTACTACCAACCTTTGTCAGTGCAGATGACTACCACAGGACAGAATATACAGTACAACACAGGTTTTTATATCAGTTTCTCCGAGATGCATGTCTTAAAGGCTGGGGGTGCACTACTCCCAGCGAATATACAGATTCCAACCTGGAAATTTCTACGATTATATATAAGATTTGTTGTGTTTTTTAGCGATATTAACTTCGAAACACCATTTTTTTTTTAACTACCTTAGCGAGTTTTTTTAAAGCTCTTTTTTATTATTTAATATATATATATATATATATTAAATAATAAAAAAGAGCTTTAAAAAAACTCGCTATATATATATATTATAGATGTTATTTTATTTGTTAAATCGCAAATAAAATAACATTTACGTAAATCACGATGCATCCAAACAGTCGTGCGAGGTGATCCAGTGGTAAGAGTTTAGGCTTTTTACCAATGAAGTCCAGATTTTGAATCTCACAAGATTCAGCCACTCTGAGGAGTCATAGACAATGAAACATGTCAGTGGATAATTATATTTTAAAAATTAATATATATATATATATATATATATATTACAATCTTGATTGCATTAATGTGGGCTGATGAAAATTCCATATAATGAAAGTTTAGAAATATTTTCTTTTATCAGCAAGTGTAGTATCTGTTCTGATGCTACACTTAGTCTATTCTGTCCTCAATCTAGACAGATTCAATTTTTATTTTTGTTTCAATGTATTTTCTCCACATTAAAAACTGACCTTGTGCTTCGTTTTGCCCTCATAGCCACGCAAGTAAATAAGAGCATGTTCACTGCACAAATGTTGAATCGTTAAAATAATTGAAATTATGGAGAGGGGGGGGCGCTGAATAAAAAATAACTATGTAGAAAAGTTCTTACATTTCTACAATACTAAAAGTTAAAACTGAATCAAAAAAAAAAAAAAAAACTTGTTAAAAATCCAAAAGTCGATCACTGTTTAGTAAGAAATGGCATCATGAAAAGCATCATATATATATATATATATATATATATATAATTTTTCCGATATAATTATTTCATAAAGTTTAAGTTAATGTCAAACTTTATTAAAATGCACTGAAGAAATATATAAGAAAATAAAATTAATTGTTAACTCGCATATCCTTATCTCAAAAAGTCAGTCAGTTGCTTGTTCTATCTTTAAAGGGCGTAAACCAAGTTTAGTGATGGTGGATGGTCATGCCTCATGCTGATCACTGTTTCCAAGAAAAGTGGGCGGGTGATGATGATGGTGATGATGATGATGATGCCTGGAGAGAGGGGGGGGGTTAAGATGCAAGTCAGCTACTTGACACGTGTAAATAGTTGCGTAGGGCGAAATACACTCATTGCAACGTGGAAGTTTTTACAGAATCCTAAGAACTAAAATACGGGGGGGGGGGGGTAACTAATTTTTTACATATAATTTCGACATGATACATAAGTACGTAATGCTTTCACCTGAAATACGTCGGTTTAAAAGATTAATCTACAACTACCTAATTTTTAATAATTGTTGATTTACAAGAACTGAGGGCGAGATGATATAAAGGTCGAGCTTAATGTGGAGAGGGAGCTTTTCTAGACGCGACAAGGGCGTTTCTCACGGTTGTTAAAAAAAAGAAAAAAAAAATGGCTGGTCAGACGGACAGGTTGGCAGCGAGAGTTCCTCAGGCAATAAACTCATCCCCTACCATTCAGAGGTGGTAACGCCTGGAAGAACTAAACACATACGTCGCCTTAACTTTGAATTATTTATTCGAAGAAAATGTTTTATAAAAATGTACATTTTAAACAAATCAGGCACAATGCCATTCGAAAATGTGGGAAGATGGGCGTCTTTGATGATCCCTGGTCACTAATAAAAAAAAAAAAAAAATAAATAAAATGTCTTAAACCACTCACCATAATACCACATTTACTTCAGGGGGCCTGTCTTACTTAAAGTTCTTTAAATCGGGAAAAAAAAAAAAAAAAAAAAAAAAAATTGTTGAAAATAAATCTATCTATATACAAGAATTTAATTAAAACAAAATTGTCAGTTTGTCGGATCTAAAACGACTTGCGCGTTTTGTCCACTAATAATTATAAAAGAGTCACTATTAAAGACAAAAATGTGGACTTTAAAATAAGTGAGAAGAAATGATTAGATTCTGAATAATCTAGTGTATAGTTAAATGTTCCCAGTACAAAATTGTTATAACGTTATCATAACATTCCCTACTTTAACGATGCCACTAAACAAATATAAAAAGAAACAAATTAGAAAAATGGAAAAGACGTGCGCGCTATGCGTATAACGCTTTAAATCCGTTTTATTGGAAAAATTTAACCAATGAATGAGCAGGTCAGACGTTTACAAGTAAAAAGTTTTCAAAGAAAAAAAGAAAAGTTTCCTCACCTTGTTTTAGTCAAGAGAGGTAGAGGCGATATTGAATTTATTTAGTTCATACCTCCTTTCCAAATTTGTGGCCGTAGGCCGCCGTAAACTACCGCTCCATCAAAACGGCCAGAATTAAAAACAAAGTCTTAAAATCTTATAATCAATTTATTAATATTTGCTAGAATTTTTTTCATAAAAAAAAAAAAAAAATCCAAACATTAAAATTTGCTTATTCAATTATATTTCACCATTTATGCTTATTCAATTATATTTCACCATTTATGAAGCAGAAGCTCGATGTATGTTAAATATACAAATAAATTACAAAAAGTCTAAATCCCAAATTCCAAGAAGAATTGGACATTTTAACATGCTGAAATAAATAAACGGTAAGATGAACAACTTGTCATATATATATATAATATATATATAATATATATATATATATATATTATATAATATATATATATATATATATATATAATATATATATATAATATATGTGTGTGTGTGTGTGTGTGTGTGTGTGTGCGTGCGCGCATGCGCAAACATTGCAGTTTGAAAGTCTAGATTTAACTTAAATCGTTGTTCAAGATCGTTTAATAAAAAAAAAATCAGTTCACTGATGGCGGCTTACGGTCAAAAATTCGAAATGGAGAGTTAAAAAAAACAAAACAAAAAAAAAACAGATGCAATGAAGTTAGAGCAAGAATGAGTAAGTTTTTTGAAGAGGCCAAATATGTCATCCTGCTGACCTCCCCCCACAGGAAGGCACCTGTTCATTTTGGTAAGAGGTTGTAAGAAAAAGGTTACAGAAAGTTTATAATAGGACATTAAAAAATATACCTAAAAAGAAATAAAGCGTGGAAGAAAGAATATTCTGTCAAATATAGGTTATTTATAACCTGAAAAAGTATATTTTCAAGTGTTTAGGAAGCTTAATGAGTACAATCTCATTTCAATATTAATATTTCAGATTTGCATTAATTTTTTATTATTATTCATAGTTATTAGACACTAATTAAGGAAAAATCCTTGAATTTCAACTTCTTTTGAAATTTAAACATTCAAGACATTTTCTACAATCAAAATCATTTGACCGAAATCGGAATATTATTAGGTTTTGATTTTAGTCTTTGAAAGGAGATAAAAGTGGTGCAAATTTTTACTTGTCTTAGGGCGGGTATTCTTCCAGCATCTTTTCTTTTTTTTTTTTTTTTTTAACTTTCTTTCCACCTTTACAAGGACTGTTCTAGGTTCTCGGGTATGCTGAAAACTAATATCACATTTAAATTTTGTGCAGACAAGTTGTTTTCTGGATATTAAGACCTTTAGTATCCAATGTAATCTCACTAGTGGCCATATTCACCCCCCCCCCCCGCCCAATTGAAAATTAATAATGTGCATACGTGTTACAAACACACTCCTCCTTACTGACATTAGGTAATACATTGGGGGGGGGGGTGCTTATGTAGTTTTGGTACCGCGACCGCGCTATTTTAAATAGTTTTGTCAGGTTAAATTCAAGTTTCACGATATCTTTTTATTAAATTTTTAGGTGGAAGCACAGAATAGTTACAAAACATCTTCCCCTCCCCATGTTAAGAAAGACTTTCGAAATAATGTCATTATTTCAGCGCGGTACCAAAAGAAAGTCTTAATATCTAGAAAATTACTTGTCTGCGCTAAATTTCAATGCGATATTCGTTTTCAGCATATTCGAAAACATGAAAGACGTCATTTTAAAGGTGAGTGTTAACGTTGAAAGAATGTAAATATTTACCGAATTCTTCCCCCCCATTACGAAATCTTTCGAAATAAATAGTAAAAACGGTTTACTTTAATGAATGAAAAACAAAAATACTGTAGTAATACAAATGTCGCGTGTAAACAATCGATAAAGTTGTGACATTTAAAACGATCAACAATAGTAAACAATATTGGATTCGATTTTGGTTTCAGAATCTTTGAGATGATGGATACATTTGGATTATTATTCTCATCACGACGTTTCGGTAATCAAACAGATGAATTCCTTTACAATTTAGGAACCCGAACGAAATTTCGCACTGAACTGTTAAGATTTTCAAAATTCATACAAGAATTTTGGACGCTAACTCATTTAGTTAATAATCAGCTCTAAGTGACAATCTTAGAAAGATCGAAGGTTCGAGCTTTAATACAGGCGATAATAACTCAGAATAAAATATATTAACAGTTTAGGTGAAATAAAAACAATTTACCCTCGTGAATATTAAAGTAAAACGTTCAGTTCGAAATTCCGTTCCAAATTCCGGCTAGGTGCACTTGCGGAAGGCCAGAGATTATGTCGGCCGAAAACATTGTGGAAACAAATAATCAAGGCGAAAACACTTCGAATAATACAAAGTGTTGAATTGACAGAGGCAAGGATAAAAAAAAAAGTTGCAAATTTGTAGATGACCCCTCCTCAAAGAGATTCTTTTTTTTTTTAAGGCAATTATGAGTGAATACAAAAACTGTCTGAAAGAGAAAATAATTATTTTCTAATATCAACCTGTAAAATGAAAATGGAGGTACTTATGCACTTTTGTTACCGTGCTGAAATAACGTTATTTAGAAAGCCATTCTTACCATGAGGAGGAGGGTGTGTTTTCTAACTATTCTCTATTTTCACTTAAAATTTTAATTTAACTTGAAAATACTATTAAAAACAATATATATATATATAGCGCGGTAACAAAAGTGCATAAGCACCGAAAATGATATTTCCGGACTAGTCTAGCTTTTTAGGGCAGTTAATATTTTTTATCACTAACTTAGAATCGCCGAGAAACAAAAAATAAATAACGCACAGGATTTATCTCCTATTAGAGCAAACAAAGACAAATTTAAGTAATTACCCTAAAACGCTACACAATGGCCCAGAAATGGGATCATTTTACGTTACTGATCCCACATTATAAATTCTAAAAAAAAATTAAAAAAAATTCTTTCCACCTAATTTTTCAGAGTATCCTTTTTTGGAGGCGAGGATTTAGCATAGGATCAACAATAAAACTATTTTTTCAAGTGGAAAATTATGGAATTTCAAAAACTTTGACAATTTCATAAAATCACGACTATTTTGTAAGTCTTAAAATAAAATACAATCAAGAAACAAAAAAATATTTAACAACGTTTCATTGAATAAATAAAAACATGTGTCCCAAAATGAATGTTCCATAGTAAATATTAAGATTAAAAATAGTATAACATTTCGAGACCGTCTACGATCTGTCCCAAAAATGTTTGTTCCTATTTAGATGTTAACATTATTAAAAAAATGTGACATTCATTTCGGGACACGTGTAAGTTTTTAAAGTTATATATACATATATAAGGGGGGGGGGAGAGAAAAAAGCGGCTTAATTTTTTTTTTTTTTTTTTTTTTGTTCTTTAAAGCGGGGAAGATCAAAGAAAGATCTATGCGAGTAGTTAATATAAATACTTACTGTGAAAGATTTTTTTTCGGAAGACAGACGAGTTTGGCAAATGAAAATAAACACCTCAAACAAAAACAAAAAAGAAAGGTTTCAGTCAGTAATGAAAAGGGGGTTAAAAAATAAAGCCCCTAAATAGAAACGAATCTCTCACGATAACGTATTATGCAATAATAATGAGAGATAAAAAGAAGACGGCTGCAGAGAGCGACGTTGTTTGTTGATTAAATGTCCAATAAGAAAATGACGGTCAGTTTGGCACTTACCAGGCTTTAAAAACACAGCGAGCAGGTTTGCCGTCAATGGCCTTCCCGGATTCCCCCTCCTTCAAAGCCTGGCCGCCTCGATTTAAAAATTCACCAATCAGAAGAGTGTTTAGAGCTATCACGTGGTCGTAGTTAACCAATCGTCTGCTGTCAACGTGGCTAACCGGTGCGCATGGTCGGAAGTTACCCGGTGAAATCTTAAACCTAACCTAAAATAAATAAATGCATAAAATCCACAATAAATGAATGAATGATTAAATAAAAAAAAGTTTAAAGAATTAGAAAAAAAAAATATATTTCTATGCGCTTTGTTAGTTTTAACCCAGAAAATAGAGTGATGTAATAATAAAATACTGTTGCTAGTAAATGCTGAAAAAAAAAAAAAAAAGCTAAGAAGAATATTGGCCACGAATTAGAGAAATATTCATCGCAATCAGTAACTCTTACACAGAAAAAAATATTTTAGTTTAAAAACCCGGAAATTTCGGACTAGTTACTGATATTTCTGTTATTAAAATTATCTGCTATTGAAACAACAATTTAACTATTGCCCATTTACATATATATATATATATATATATATATATATATATATATATATATATATATATATATATATATATATATATATATATATATAAGTTACATCCACCGAAATGGTGTGAAAATATATATATATGTAATTTCACCCCAAACAAGGCACATTGCCACTTTGCTGCAGGGGGCTACTATCAGGGACATAAGCTACAGGGGTACTATGTGGGGAGTTGGGCAGCAAGATGTCGGTTCACATTACACTTGAACTTTTGCATGTCAGTACAGTTGGAGAAGCAGGAACTCGGAAAGGAATTCCAAAGTCCAGCAGTTCTGGGGAGGAAATTACTGGAGTAGAAGGCTCTCTTACATCTAGGGATCTCAACTGTGAAGTGGTGGGATTTTGCTGCTTGTTGGGTTTGTCTTACGTCGAGAGGGCGCAAGTGCTTGCAGTTCGTCAGAGCATTCACCATTGAAATACTTGTAGAACAGGCAGAGTGGTGCTACATTACGTCAATGGGACAGAGGCTGAAGCTTAGATGACAGTTAAAGACCTATTAGGTTGGCAACTATCTTTTGAACCCTATCTAGGAGTGAGAGACTAGTAGCAGATGCACCAGCCAAAATATGACAACAATACTCCATACATGGGCAAATGGTGGCTTTATAGAGGTACAGAATACTTTCAGGCGTTAGTAGCTTTCTAGCACGGTAGAGAGAACATACCTTTTTCACAGCGTTTCTGGCAATGCTTTCAATGTAATTTTTCCAACCCATGTTTCCTGTGAACGTTAGGCAGAGGAGTTTAAAAGATGTATTTTAAGATAAAGAATCTTTGGCCATTGCTATTGGTGGTAGAGAAGGTTTCTTGTAGTTATTGAAAGAAACAAGTTTAGTCTTAGCAGCATTGAATGTGACCATCCATTTTTGTCCCCATTCCACTACAGATCGGAGGACATCCTTTAGTGTTTTTGCCATTTCTCTAGATATGTGTTCATTTGTTTTCCTGTCGTGTCGGTTATAGAGAATGGTGTCATCAGCATATATACCCATCTCACAGACACTTTTGTCCGGGAGGTCATATGAATATCAGGAATAATAGAGGTCCAAGGATAGACCCCTGGGACACTCCCGCATTTATATCATATTGTTTGGATGTACGACCATCGATGATAACCTGGATTTTTCTCTTATCTAAGAAGGATTTAATTATATTAAGTATTCTTCCACTGATACCGTATGATCTGATTTTCCTGAGAAGATCTTCATGCCATACCCTGTCAAAAGCCTTAGATATATCTAGAGCTACTGTTCTACCCTCCCCTACTTTGTCAAGTGAATGATATATATGCTCAGAGATTACAGTTAGGATGTCTGCTGTGGAACGGGCTTCCCTAAATCCATATTGTTGGTCGGTCAGAAGTTTAGTATCTCTAAGGTGATGGACTAGAGTTTGGTTAATAATGGATTCAAATATTTTGGCGAAAATGGGAGGAGGCTAATGGCGCGGTAATTTACTGGGTCAGTTCTTTCACCAGAATTCTTGAAAACTGGTACCACAGAAGCAGTTTTCCAGCAGGAAAGCAAGATTTCTTAAGGTATTTGTTGTAAAGTTTTGGAGAGAACCGTCTACTTTGGCGGAGCACTTTTTTAATAGCACAGCCGGGATGAAATCAGGTCCACATGCTTTTGAAGTGTCAAGATTTTTTATGATGGCATGCACCTGAGATGGGGTGATTTCCAGATTGTATAGTGTGGTGTCTGTCCGCAAAGGAAAGTCAGGGAGAGGATGGTTTGTAGGGTCCAGTATGTAGTTGGAGGCGAACCTATTGGGGAGAGTGGGGCTTGCTATAAAACTTCCGCGTGGGAACATGTGCTTCAATTGCTGTTTTGAACCACTCAGTGGTCTCATTTGCGCACTGTTCATCAGGAAGTGAGAAGATATTTCACCATGGGGCATCTCTGATGAGATCCCTGATGGCTTCCCAGTCAGCCTTTTTATAATATCTCGTTGTTTTGAGTAATGGCTCTTCCATTTTGGCTCTAGAGTTTAGTACGATTTCAACTATTATCACTACATGATCAGCATTACCAAGTGGGCTGTGGGTATTCGTAATGCAATCATTGGGGACTGTGGTCAGAAACAGATCTAACAGAGATGCGTGTTGTTCTTGCTGATCAGGGAAATGGTTTGGAAATGTAACCGTCTGTGATAGGGAATGAGATATAGAGAAGCTATGTGTTCTGCTACCAGCTGCATCTGTGTAAGTAGAAAATCCAAGCCAGTTACTGTGGTGGACATTGAAGTCACCAAATACATGCACTTGTGCGCTAGTGTCAAGGGAAAGTGCTGTATCTATGCTGTCAGAGACTTTGTTTATTAAGATACAGTCCTGAGTCGAGGGAGAGCGGTAGAGAAAATAAAAGTAACTAATGTTATGTTGCATGTTAAGTCTAATGCACATAAAGGCTTGATTGTCAGATTCTAGTTTTGTTTCTCTAGTCAAGAGGAGGGTGTTTCAAATATAGACTCCAAGCCTGTGCATATGTCTGTCAGAGTCCTTACGGCAGAGTGGGAGATATCCAGGCATGTTAAAGTAGTTAGAGGGGATGGAGGAGTGTAGGTTAGTCTCACTTAGTGCTAAGATATCCGGGGTATTTGTTAGGAGAAATGCTTCAACGTCATTTAAATTAGTTCTAAGCCCACGGATGTTCGTAAATGCAAGCCTCAAGGGAGGAGGCAATTTGGTTTTGCTTGAGTTTTGTCCTGGTTTAAGCGTAATTTTAGATTGTACTGTCATCATTTTTTTTTTAATTTTTTTAGAGTTTCAGTTTAGGTAGGGGTGCGGAACAAATGGTTATGCAGAATACTAGACATGCAATACAAGTAGACCATCAGCTGACCCTCCATCTACTAGGATTGTGGCCTCAGGAAAGCCCAACGGGGATGAGTGCAGGGTCCATTTTCCATGCGCGACATGGCACTGCAAACATCCCGATATTATTCAACTGTTGATGGAGCAGCCACTCATTCATTGCCCTAGTCAGGAAACATGTTCATTATTCATTGCCCTAGTCAGGAAACAAGATCGCCCACTGAGTGTTTCTGTTGAATCCCTGTGATTCGACTTCTACACCTGGCTAATAGGCAAACAAGGAGTATGCCTATCTACTCCTTAAGCAGTTTAGGTTTGCAGACCGGTAATTTGTTTGAGTCACCAGCTCTAGGAAGGTTGTCATCCAAGACTGGAGAGGCCTTCCTCCCTTTAGGTTTAGCTTCAGAGTTTTCCTTCTCCTAGACGGATGACCTGGGAAGATCTACGGGTTCATCAGCACCGAGAGGGTTTTCCCCATGCCTGGGTTCTAATCCAGGTATTTCTGCGACCCCACGTGGGTAGTTAATGTTACTGGGTTAGTATTTAAATGTTATATATCTACTGATAAATTACACTCCTCAAAGTGATTAAAGGACATTGCTATTTCATTTTTACTGGAGGAGGGGATGAGTAAAAGTTCATGCAGTATAAGCAGCTATATTTGCAACAGGTTTGTTGGATGGAGTTAGTATATGGTTTAATATTTCTCCTTTAAATTTAGAATTTTTTCTTATTTTTATGTTGGCTTAGGAATAGGATAACACGTTACAGGAGGGTTTGATATTAAGAATTAATGAAAACTGCGATTGCCAAGGCTCTGGGTATTTTAGATGGCAGGAGGGTTAAGATGTATCTTCAATGTAGATACAAGTAACGTCATTTTTGATATGGTGTACAATACAGTACAGGTATAATTGGAAATAAAATTATAAGCTATGTTGTGTTCAGTAAATATGTATATGGGCAGCTTTCCAGCAGATGCGAATATATGGAGGTTGTAGGTATTAAGTATGTTTCCACTTCTAACGGAGATATCTTCAGCTTTTCGTTTAAAAATCATGAAGTTGTATTTTGCATTACAGAGTATCGGTTCAGTTTTTGTATTTATCATTGCAAAATAAAGGAATAGATAGCTATTGCTATGTAATGTAGATAGATGTAAATCTAACTACAGACTAGGGCTAGTGAGTATCTATCTGGGTGAGAATAAACTAATGCATGTTTTAGCGGTAGCAATGTATAGATGTTTAGTGATAAGGACTTCCAGTCAGTCAGCATGCGAACGTAAAGGGCTGGATGCTAAGAAACACCCTCCACAGTGTGTGTAATGTAAGTGTAGGTGGCAGTGAGGGAAGTAGAGTGGACTGTTAGTTGTTAGGAGAGGATTAACTTACAGAATACAGTAGAATTAATTATTAGAATTTATAATAAAGTAAAGTTTAGTTAGAGAAGGAAGAAGAAAAAAAAATTAAATTTTTTTTTCCCTTTTCTTCGTTTTTTTAATTAAACATGCAGATCAGACTAAGGCAGTCGTCTTAGAGGTAAAGGATATATTGGATATACGTAGCAAGAAAGAGGGGTGTTTGTACCGTAACGAGAGAGACTACTAGTACATAGCAAATTCGTAGTTAAAGACAGTCAATTAGGTCAGGCACAAATCATTGTTGCATCCATTCTGAGACACTTTTAGTGACGTATCTAAGATCACTGTATATTTCAGGTACAAAGAAAATTGACAATAAGGCAAACTAAGTTCCGTGGTTTGCTATAGATAGCGAGGAAGCTACATTTTCAATACAATATATATATATATATATATATATATATATATATATATATATATATATATATATATATATATATATGTATAATATTATACTGTTGGTATAAATCCTAACAACAACACAATATGTCATTCCAAAGAGTGCTCAATGCATGAAACAGAGCAATATATTGATTGTTGGAGAGCTATTGGCTACACATTAGCAAACGTGTTTCAATGACCCCCTAGCAGGGAAAATCACCTCATCAGGCCAAAAACCATATATATATATATATATATATATATATATATATATATATATATATATATATATAATATAAAGCTGAATGTGTGTGTGTGTGTGTGTGTGTGTGTGTGTGTGTGTGTGTGTGTGTATATATATATGGTCACGATTAGGCTCCTATATGGTTGACTATTTTAAAAACTGATTACATATAATGATAGATGGGTATGGGTATGTTTGATCTGGCAGAACGGTGGTTCATAAAAATTGTGGGGTCTGCGTTCGCACCTGGCCTCCAAAGTATGGAAATAAAAAATGAAAAAAAACGTTTACAAGGATTTTTGATATAGATGTACATAAGAATACTTTGATAAGTATATTTCAACTTAAACAGGGATGTTATAATAAAATTATGAGATCTGCGTTCGCACCTGTACTCCATGGAAATATGGCACAAACTTTAACAAAGACTTTTCATATCTATTTGCGTACGTATACTTTGATAATTATGTTTCAGTTTGAAGAAATATGGTATAATAAAATTATGGTATGTTCGTTTGCGCCTGACCTCCATAGAATGTAAATATGTCACAAAGTTTAACAAGGTTTTTAAAAGGGGTGAGGGTCCACAATAACACCTTAACTTTAATCTTAATTTACGTTAGCTTTTATTTATTTTTTTTGAGTTGAATCATATTGTGTCGAATAAATTCACCTCATAAATTCACGTTCTTATTAAAGTGAAAGCCAAAATAAAAAATCGGAACTTTAGGCAATTCTCGACACAAATTTTGCATAACTCTGTTTTTTCCTTCTCCACTTGCACGTGTCACTCTTTCGAAAATAGATAAATAGATAAATAATAAAAAATAAGAACGTTACTTGTTATTGTGTCAAAAGAAGGAAAGAATCCTGCTCACGTGATTGCAAGTCTGTTTAAAAACATTTGCATAACGTTTTTATTTTTATTTATATATCTGTTTAAGCTTTTTTTTGTCAGTGTACTAGAAGGAATTCAGTTGATTACAATCCTTTCTGTGTGTTCTTTACATTACAATAGTACAACCCTGAATCCGGCGGCGCAATACTACACCGTTCAATACTGTAAAACTGAAACGAAGCTGTTCTGCTTGAAAAGGGGGCCATTTTCTTCTCATTCATATTATATCGATTCTTTGCTTTAAAAAAAAAAATTAATCTATTTCTCGAACTACCAATATTATCATTGAATTAAGCATTGTTTATTTAATATTTTCACACAAAAAAATTATAATTGCAAAAATTATTTCTACTTTTTTTTACGCTTACATTTTTAACATACTCTTTACATGCAAGATTCTAATATTTCCATTGCACGCAAGAACGTATAATTATCAACGTAAAATAATGTTCGTATAATCTTGGAAAACAAAGTAAAAAAAATTAAATTGAAAAACAGGAACATAGAAAAATAATTTATTTAAAAAATGGCAAAAATTATACGAATGTTCCATGTCGGTAAATACGGATGTACAGAGTTGAAAAGAAAACCAGTCTGTTTTGCCCACCCTCCTCCCCTTTTCAACCACCCGCCTGTTTGTGTTTATGACCTTTAAATTTCACGTAAACATTATGATAAATTTTAACGTAGGTCTGTAGTTTTTCAGTGTGTAATTTTTTTTAATGATTATAAATTGTTTTCTTAACCAATTATAATTCTGTATTAATATTAATAAATAATGGTGCTAACTTTTTTTTTTTTTAAGAATAAATTTTCAGTAGTATAATTGATGAATTTAATTAACTTTTATGCATTTTTGAATGAAGGAAGGAGGGTCTGCAACTAAAAAAAATGTCGCCCTGTATGCCGAAATAATGTTAAATAAAGACATAAATTATGTCTAATTTGTCCTTCCATACATATTTCAATTTTGCCGCCATTTGTCCTTCCATATATATTTCAATTTTGCCGTTAGCAAAAGTTAAGTACATTTATTGTATT
>NC_136522.1:21045041-21195041 GCF_053919585.1 Euprymna scolopes | reverse complement strand
AGAGTTCATTGGATAAATGTCTTCTTTGTATGGAACAGGGAAAAGTTCATGTTATTATTTCAAACATAAAACAAAGTTGGGCGTTGGTTTGCGTGTGGCTGGTCGCCATTTTGGATAGTGAAGTCTACTTAACATGTATATGTAGAACTAAAGACGAAGTCACATTCTAACATTTATATTAACTTTATTGGCCATTTTTATTAATCGTGTATCAATGGAGAAGGTGTTAGTAACGAGTTCATATGTGGTTCGTGTGTGCTGAACTGGTGTTGGAAACAAGTCCATATGTGGCGAGTAAAATTTTAATTCAGGATGTGCCTCCAATATGTGATCTACCAAATGGTTTCTAATCTAATATTTGATCTACCAAATGATTTATATTCGAATATGTCATCGACCGATTAACTATAGAATAAAAAGACAAATCCCATTTTTACATCTATATTGGCCATCTTCATGAAATATGTGGTAAAAGACGAGATGTGTGTAATATTTGTGCTGGTATACTCTCATATGTGACGTTATTGTCAGATTGAAAAGAGAAAAAATCTGCAAATTTATTAAATACTAGCTCTACCCTGCCACGCGTTGCTGTGGCTCAATTTGGTGTAATGGCAAAATCATCATATTAAGAACACCATATTAAAAATGGCTTTTGGAATGAATACCACAGTTCTCCCCACGTTAAGACTTTTTTTTTTTTTTTTTTTGTAATAAATTGTTAGTTGAAAGTACAGAATAGTTACCAAACACCATCCCCTCCCCATGGTAAGAATGGCTAAAGAAAATAACGGTTTTCTTTGTAGAAACGTATCTGTATGTCATCTAAAAATTTCTTTAATGAAGGAAAAGCATTCATATTTTTTTTATAAAAATCAACTTCTTGTAAAAAAAAAAAGTGTCTTTTCACTGTTAAAATTTTTCTGGAAAAAAATAAAAAAGAAAGCTTTAACTTAACAATTTATGGTAAAAAAGCAAAACCCCAACAATCGACTGACGTATAATGTCACAATATTTTTTTTTTTTTTTTTTTTTTTGCAGATTTGCCGTTTAGTTGTACAAATAGCCTACAACCCTGTTATCAAAAATAGGAACCCCTTGGATCGTCACCGGAATATATCAAGACGTTTGTTTACGTATAATTTATTTTAGATTAACCACATTGTTTAACAAATAAAAGGATTAAATGTGTTTAATTTTATAATTTATTATTGTTTTATAAACATTTAAAACATTAAACAATACAAATAATACGTTGTTTAACAAATAAAAAAGAAATGAAAAATGAAGTTTTAAAATGATTAAATGTGTTTTATTTTATAATTAAAAATTTTTATTTTATAATTTAAAATTTAAAACATTGAACAATACAAATAAGATTTTGGTTTGATTTTACATTTTACTAGCAAAAGTACCTGTCGTTGACTGGGTTCAAAAACATCCTACAGAAAATGGACTCTGATTTATGAAAGTATGATAGGTTATGAAAAGGAAGGGTTGTAAAGAGATAGCTTCGAATTTGGGGGTATCAAAACCAAAGCAAAATATGATGAAAGTAAAAATAAAATAGATAAACCCCATAATTTATTATACCAAACCTGTTCACTTATCACAATATTCTGTGGCTCTATATTAAAAAAACCTTGTTAAACTTTGTGCCATATTTCCATTCTATGGAGGTCAGGCGCGAACGAACACCCCATGATTTTATTATACCATATTTCTTCAAACTGAAACATAATTATCAAAGTATACTTATGCAGATAGATATGAAAAGTCTTTATTAAAGTTTGTGCCTATTTCCATTCTATGGAGGCCAGGCGCAAACACAGACCCCACAATTTTATTATACCATCCCTATTTAAGTTAAAACATACTTATCAAAGTATTATTATGTACATCTATATCAAAAACACTTGTAAACATTTTTTTTAATTTTTTAATTTTTTATTTCCCTACTTTGTGGACCAGGCGCGAACGCAGACCCCACAATTTTATTATACCATCCGTATTTAAATTAAAACATACTTATCAAAGTATTATTATGTACATCTATATCAAAAACACTTGTAAACGTTTTTTTTTAATTTTTTATTTCCATACTTTGTGGACCAGGCGCAAACGCAGACCCCACAATTTTAATGAACCACCGTTCTGCAGGATCAAACATACCCATTCCTGTGTCTCGATACATCTTCTATCATTATATGTAATCAGTTTTTTAAAATAGTCAACCATATAGGAGCCTATTCGTGACCACACACACACACACACACACACACACACACACACACACACACACACACACACACACACACACACACACACACACCTTCAGCTTTATATTATAGATATTGTACTCGGATGCATATGATGATGCGTCTCCACAATAATTCAATATTTAACTTCATCTTTCATTATTTCTTTTTGAGAACAAAACCAACATTTTATTTATATTTTTTAATGTTTTTATTTTTAAATTATAAAAATAAAACACATTTAATCATTTTAAAACTTCATCTTTCATTATTTCTCATTTTTATTTGTTAAACAACGTTGTTAATTTTAACTAAATTTTAATCACAGGATTGTATTTTCAATAATCACGTAAATATAAACAAACTTTCTGTTTACGACATATGTACACTGGTGTCGACTCAACGCGTCCCTTTTTTTGATAATAGGGTTGGAGGCTATTTGTACAACTAAATGTCAAATCTGCCCTTTTTTTTTTTTATAATTTCACGCTATCTTATTGTTTAATAATAAATTGTTAACCGAAAGCACAGTGAAGTTACAAAACGCCCTCCCCTCGCCAATGTAAAAAATAAAAAATAAAAAAAAGTTATTATTTCAGCACAATACGAAAAATGCATAATAAACTGTACTTTCACCTAACAATTTGTAGTTTTGTAATAAAAATAAAATTTTGGGTACTTATATATTTTTTGTTACTGTGCTGAAATAATAATGTTAATATTTTGAAAGGCATTCGTAACATGGAAAGGATAGTAAAAATAAAAATAAAGATATTGTGAAAGTTTAATCTTTAATCTAACCCAAAAAAAAAAAAAATATGTAAAAATAGCGTGATATCAAAAATGCATAAGCTCGAAAATGTGGTTTGATTTTACAGGAGATATTGTTTCCGGGTGCATACGATGGCAGATGGTAACCGTACTATGTTTACATATATTTTTGTCATTTTTGTCATGTTTGTCATTCTAAATAAAATGAAAGACATGCAATTATTTCAAAACTTCAGTTTATTTTTTTTTAATTTGTTAAGCACATGATCACATTTTCAATAAGTATGTTATTATATTTTACCCATTTAAAGGTTATAAAACATGTAAACAAACTTTTTCTCAATACAGGTGACGACTTTTAAGAGTCCCTTTTAGTGATTACCTGGTGTGAGGATATATGTACAACTAAACGGCCAATCTGCCTAAAAAAAAATCCGGTATTATTTTACTTTAAGGCCTGTCTCATGTTCGTATATAAGAAAATAATGCTTTGTAGATTTATTTCGGTGTGCTGAAAACGAATCTGCAGGCCGTTTCCGTCGCAAAAAAAAAGTAGTTTTCATGATATGAAGAAATTACTATTTCGAAAAGTGGGTGATCACTTTGCGATGTAAATGTAACTTGGAATGATCACCCACTTTGTGGCCACGTGAGAGAGCAGCATTTTTTGTGTGTTTATTTTTGTTTGATTTCCTTTGCATGGTAATAACTCCTGGATTCTGGGACTATTTTCCATTTCACAGCCCTAACCATCGTTTACGCTACGCGCGAGCATAAATGAAGGCTGGTAAATATGTACTCGCGTACCAAACGGCTTTGTCAAAAAAACCTTATATGTAATAAACACGAAAGAAAATGCCCCCTCTCTCAAGTGGCCAGAAAGTGAGTGCTCATGTTAAGTTAAATTTACATGGAAAAGTGATCACCAAGTTTTCGGAAAAGTAAATTCCTCATATCATGTCAAGTATTTTTTGCGACGGAAATGATTTACAGTTTCGTTTTTAGCACACCGAAATCTACAAAAAAAAAATGTTTGTTATATACGGACGTGAGATGGGCCTTCGGGGGAGAAAAGTTTGTAAACAGATATTGAAATATTGTAAATCGGAAGTCATCAAGTCATAGTGAATGGGTAAAAATAGTTCCGCATTTACTGAAAATATTTTTATTTTATTTAATAATAATTTCTGTGATACTATTTTAACGATTTTTTTAAAAAAGTGTATTATAGTCAAAATCGTTATGTTTCGTCATTTCAAAATGGTAAACCGGAAGTATATTCGCTAATCAGCTCGGATAAAATCGGAAATTTTCTCCGACAAATAAAAGTTTTTTTTTTAATAAGGTAATATTTACTTTTTAATATTTAAAAACACAGTTAGATGATAAAGATTCGCTGTTATAAAATTTCACAGAAAACGGGATTGTAAATTTCTAGTTTATCGATTTTGAATAAACCAGACGTTCCATTTTTATATATATATAGATAGCGAGAAACACAAACATAGTTGTTTCCCAGAAATGGGGGTTATTCGAATAACTAGTGTGACCTGTGATCCTGCCAGGATTATTTGCAGCTGGGGTCACCAAGTTCAGTGGACAGTGATATAGACAAAATTGTCGAAAGATATTTTCTAGAATTTGTGAACACAAAAAATTATCTCATCTGAGGAAGAAATGAAAGAAAATTATTATTAAGAAAGGTTATAAATTCTAAATTAATAAATTTAGAATTTCAATAGACGAAAGGAAAGAGAGGAAAAGAGAAAGCAAGGTTATTAATTTAGAATTTCTAAATGCGAATGGGAAAGAAGGGAAAGTAGCAGAAATTATCAACAAGAGCAAAACGCAAGTTAGTGATTTTTTTTTCTGCTCACCAAAAGAAATCCACGTCGTTCCGTTGCAACTAAAATCGTTCAGAACTTAAGAATTGAAGAACGAAAAGCCAATCCAAAAGCACTTCAAGAAGAATGTTGTAAATTGTGTGTTGATCATGAGAGAAAAAAAAAAGAAAGAAAATTAGGAGAAATAGAAAAAAAGAAGAAAATTCTTTTAAATACCTGATTGAGTTGCATGTGAAAATTTGTTTGAAAGTTCCTCACTATATATATATATATATATATATATATATATATATATATATATATATATATATATATATATATATATATATATATATATATTATATATGGACATGTTGTTTTTGTATTTTGGCCATTTTTCTTATGCTCTTAACTATTTTCAAGATTATCCACCTTACTACAAAAATGCTAGTTTTATTTTGGTGTTTTAAGCTTTCCATCCCGCCTCCTTTTTGTGCTGATGAGGAGACTATATTCAAAAAAATATTTTTTTCAATTATTGCCAATATTATTGTCAATATTATTGTCAATATTATTTGTCAATATTATTGTCAATATTAATAAAATGAATATCGTTTCCGAAACGATCGTACACTCAATTTGATTTTTTGTTTCTCCTTTTGAAACTGATTCATAATTTACAATTATTAATCTTTATCCTCAATGTTAATATAGCTCTAGGATAAATATACCTATTGAGCTTATTACATATCTACAGTACTATGAGCACTGTTCTTTTAAAGTATGAATGCATTAAAAAAACAAACTTTGCTCTTTTAGACTTCAGGTCTTATTCCCTCTATAAAATATGAGAGAAATATATATATATATATATATATATATATATATATATATATATATATATATATATATATAGAGAGAGAGAGAGAGAGAGAGAGAGAGAGAGAGAGAGAGAGGAACGAGAGAAAGAAAGAAAATGAGGAGCGAAGAAGGAGAAAAGAAAGAGAGGGGCACAGAGGAGAAGAGAGAGAGAAACAAAGAGACACAGAGAGAGAGAGAGAGAGAGAGAGAGAGAGAGAGAGAGAGAGAGAGACAAAGAAAAAGTGACAAATAGTAAAGAGAACGAGAGAAAAAGAACGAGAAAGAGAGAGAGAAAGAGAGAGAGAGAGAGAGATAGAGAGAGAGATGATTGATACGTTTAAACTACGTTTTTATCTTGACAATAATATATGCGACAAGTCTATAATATAATAGATAAATAACTTTTCAAATGTAAATAAGAAAAAACATGGAATTACATTGCTAAACAATGGTAACACGTTTTTGAATATTAATACATTTTTGAGAAATACGATCTTTCATTCAGTCTAATCAAGAGAGAAAATGTCCAAGAATCAACTTAATAGGAATAAATATGTTGGAGAGTGTCTCGTATCACTAATCAAAGTGTTTCTTACTTTGGATACCGTGTGGTTTCATGAAATCACACACACACACACACACACACACACACACACACACACACACACACACACACACACAAAACGACATTATGACAATCGTAAATTTAAATTTAATAAAAAGAAAAAAAATCAATGAAAACCAAAATTAATTTATGTTGTATTGTAACAATATTTTCATGCACCCGGACAGCGCCAAATTACCTTACTTACGGGCTAAGGGCTAGGTGTGGTCGGGAGTATTGACATTTGGCCAAAGATGTTCCATATGCCCAGAGGGAGGACAAGGTATGTTTTTGTTGGGAAAGATCAATTTCTTCACAAAGTAATGTAGACATTTTGGTGACTTTTTTTTGGGCCGGAGAAATCTAAGAAATAAACCATGTGTTTTATACCAAAAATCTTCCACGCCGTTCGTGATATGAAAAAAAAAAGAAATAATTTAACACTAGCAGGGAATTGAAAAATACCAATACGATAAAGAAATAAAAGGATCTCAGGGGAAAGAAAGAAAACAAAGAGAGATTTAGGAGAGAAAAGAGAATTAATAAGAGATATGGATTAATACAGAGAGGGAAAGAAAAGAGGTTCAGAAGAATAAAGAAAAGAGAAGGGAAAAGGTGATAAAAGAGGATGGAGAAATGCTAATTTCCAAACGACAGAGAAGGAAATGCTAATCTCAAAGAGATTGGAGTCGGAATTACAAATCTCATAAAACCGATTGTTTTAGCAAATGGGACAGTCTTTGCGCCTTAAGTGGCCAAGAGCGCGGATCTTTCCTGTTTTGCTTCCCTCCCCCCGATCGACCCAAAGTATAGATCCATGCTCTGTGAATTCAGAAAACCTGAGAGTTAATTTGAAATCCCCAAAAAGCAAATTAAACTTTGTTTAAAGCCGAAAATCATCCATCTAGAACCCGAATAATATTTTTCCTTGCACGAATGTATCTGGAAATATCTTATGAATAATTATTCTCGTTTATAAGAAAGTTATCTCTGAGTTATCATTGATTATCGAATTGCTGTGATTTGACAGTACAACCAAGGCCGAAATTCATAGAGAGAAGAGATATACTAGTCACCCATCAAAGCATTTACAAGGAGAACTCAACCACAGTATCTCATGACGAATGGCCAACCAACCAGTTAAAGGTATTGTCACCCAGAGTTAGGGTTGTGCGCGTTTTGCGCGCTCTGGATACCAGAGTGGTAGTTCCAGTAACAAGTAAATGTTTGGTTATGGTTTGAAGGGCCCATCACTAGACAAAATAAGAGTTTAGTCACGGGGACTTAGGGTTAGCCTCTGCGTTTAGGGCCTGAGGACTGCCTAGTTACATTAATTGGTTCCATGAAGCAGAATTACACGAAAACACCTCCGTCGGGTTACAGTATGAAATTGCAGATTTTCTTAAGAGTAAGATATGAAATATACTTGATATATATAGGGAGAGAAAAAGAGAACAAGAGGAGGAGAAAGAAAATGACATAGAGAAAGAGAAAGAAAATGATAAAGAGCAAGAGAGAAAGTGTGTGTGAGAGAGAGTATGTGGGAGATAGAGGGAGAGAAAGCGAGAGAAAGAGAGAGAATAAATGATTCCTACAAAAAAGTAATATATATATATATATATATATATATATATATATATATATAGAGAGAGAGAGAGAGAGAGAGAGAGAGAGAGAGAGGGAGGGGAGGAGAGAGAGAGATAGACAAAGAGAACAAGAGCGGGGAGAAAGAAAGAGAATGATAAAGAGAAAGAGAATGATAAAGAGAAGGAGAGAGCGTATGTGAGAGAGTGTGTCTGTATGTGAGTGTGTGTGTGTGTGTGTGAGACACAGAGAGAGAGAGAGAGAGAAAGAGAGAGAGAGAGAATAAATGATGCCTACGAAAAAGTAATTGATATATATATATATATATATATATATATATATAGAGAGAGAGAGAGAGAGAGAGACAGACAGACAGACAGACAGACAGAGAGAGACAAATGTGGGGATAAAGAAAGAGAATGACAAAAAGAAAGAGAGAGATAAAAAAGAAGACAGAGAGGGGTGTCATATATATATATATATATATATATATATATATATATATATATATATATATATATATATATATATAACTTTATTCGATTGGCAAAATTTTAGAATGATTATAAAAAAGTGAACCATCGCGTAAATTCAATCAACTAAAAAAATTGGAAACCGGGGTGAGGAAAAAAAAAATAATAATATATATAATGGGGCAAGTTATATGTATGACTTATTTATTTTATTGAATTGTACATATAACTTGCCCCATTATATATATTATTATTTATTTTTTTCTTTTCTTTTCCTCATCCCGGTTTCCAATTTTTTTAATTGATTGAATTTACGCGATGGTTCACTTTTATATATATATATATATATATATATATATATATATATATATATATATATATATATAGAGAGAGAGAGAGAGAGAGAGAGAGAGAGAGAGAGAGAGAGAGAGAGAAAGAGAGATGATACCCACGAAAAAGGAAGAGAAAAGGACCTGTTCGTTATCTCCAGTGAGTAATCAAGAACACAAATCAATGAGTAAAGTGTCGTACATAGATGTGTCAGGATCCATCCTTTCCATCGTCGATTTCCTTTATGTGCGACCGTCGTTTTGCATCACTGACCATCCAGTAGCTTCATCTCCTCTACCCGAGACAAATAATCTTCACGCATGAAAACACAAGAGGTTTGTTGGCGATTTAAAAAAGATTTTATTTGGAGAGAGAGAGAGAGAGAGAGAGAGAGAGAGAGAGAGAGGGGGGGGAGAGAATGTTCCTTCAAAAGAAGGGAGAGACAGAAAGATTATTCTTTACAAAAAAAAGATAGCCTAAAATTACATTTTTCCTTGTAACATATAACCTACAATCTATTCTTTCTTCTGGAACTTAAGGATTTGCCGACGGACGGGCTCAACCGAGATTCGCCCAGATTTCTACATTGTTGTCTCTTCGCCTCACTGACATAAAATGTGCGAAAATACTGTTTCAAACTCGAATCGGTTGAACACGTGATCTAACTTCCTATATCATCAACACCTGCATCTAACTGTTTTGTCTAGTGAATTAACCTTTTAACTTTATTACCTGACTCGCTGGGTACACTAAGTATATTTTGCGCACTACCATGCCATACTAAAAATGCGCCTAAATCAGACACTTTCGAAATTTATACTGGCCGATTTAATCAATGGTGACTCGAAGTTGAAAATGAACGGAGCACCAGCAATTAATATTTCATAGCAGCACAAACAAACGAAGAAATCATCAATTTGAAGAAAGGATCTTTTATGGAGATTTTGGCATTGCCTCCTTTGTTGCCAATGGCGGAAGGGAGGGGACATACGTCAGCCCGTTCGGGAATTACGATCTGTCATCAGAGAGATTTCAGGAAGCTATGAGGAAAAACTTACCTTTTCTCTCTCTCTCCTGTCCCTATCCATTGGACGTTTGAGCATCGACTGTTTTTGCATGAAAATAACAACCCAAAAGACTTTCCTCACTCGAACACTGTCCACTTTTCATCAACCTACACCAAACGGTGTAGATTGATGAATAAATGCTTTCATTGTTGTTATAAAAAATGGTTGTGTTTATCTTGTCGTACAACGGTTTTCGTTGCTTACAAATACTATTGTAGAAAATGGTTTTTACACTGTGCTGAGAACCTCCTCTCTCTTCTGTTCTCTTCCTCACTTTTCTTTTCTCCAAACTCTCTCTCTCTCTCTCTCTCTCTCTCTCTTTCTTTCTCTCTCTCTCTCTCTCTCTCTCGTCAAACGCTTTTGTTGTTTAAAGTTAACAGAAGGAAAGGAGAAAAAAAGGGAAAAACAGATCAAACGAACAGAGGTCTTACCGCGTGTGTGTCGGGCGAGGTTGGGCGAAAGAGAGAGAGAGAGAGAGAGAAAGAAATCAAGATGACGCCCATAGTTTTAAAAGGTGTGCTCTAGTGGAAGTCATGCGAAATCACGTGGAATCATGCGGGAGACATGTATAAAAGGAGTTGACAGGTTAGGCCGGTGAGAGGCAGACAGACGAAGGTTGGTGTCAGTGGTGATCTCAAACCCGGCGGTTGTTGGCTTGCAAAGACGAATTCTTTTCTTTTTATTTCTTAGGAACACTTCAGCTTTCTTTTTCTTTTGTCAAATAGTCTTTCACCATCTTTTCGTTATTTTTCTGTCTTTTTCTACTTCTACCTCTACATTTTCTTTAACCTCTCTCTTTTCCGTTCTTTTCTCTAATCTTTATTCCCTTTTCATTCCACTCTCTCTTTCTTTTCTCCTCTCTTTCTTGTTCACCCCCCCCCTTAACCCTCCCATCTTATACCCCTAACTTTCCCACTTTATTTCTACCACAACTGTCCAATGTCTGCAAACACTTTTTTGTATCTTTGTCGGACCATGCACAATTAGTCATTAACGAGTTACATCCCCCTAAACTCCCTCACATATTATCTATTTTGTCTCTTTTAATCTTGGTAGACAAGTAGTGATAGCAGAGTGTCGGACACAAGGGTTCGAAACCGATCTTATAAAACCAGTGAAAGTGTTCATATGAAAATTAAAACCGCTTTGCCGCAACCGATTTTAATGTCTGTATCAAATAGTAAGTAATAGTTTACTAATGATGGTCTCGTGATTTAGCTTGATATGTCCATAGGAAATCAGAGTCATTGGGTCATCGAGTATATTCAATGTCCACCCTGCCGTGTACTGGCGCGTATAGCGTCACAAGGCTATGAGAAGGAGATAAAAAGGGTAGAAGTTGATTGGAAGTTTGTGAAACTAACACCATTCGTAGAGAATGTCTTAACATAAATTAGCCAAAAACCGTAAAGATATATAACCAGAATTCTCTCTTGCAACTAGCACTAGCAGAAGAGAAGGTAATGACAACAGCCTAATAAAAGTTGCTGTATCCGACTTTAATTCCAGCATGGATTTATTCCGAGAGACGATAATTAAATAACTGTCTCAATCACAGAGAATTGCTCCGGTGAAATGTGAGAGACATAAGGTATGTATATGAATGTACATGAATGTTTATGTATTGTAACAGGTGAGACATTAGACATCGCCTAAAGGAGATATGTAATATGTGTAGCTTCTGCTCTCCTATAAGTATTTCTCTATTGCTTTCCTTTACAGAAATATTATTTTAATTGTAGCCAGCGAGTCTTTAACTAGTGTAGTACTATCTGTTTCATTAAAAAAAAAAGTGCAACTTATCAATCTTATATCTTAGTCCAACTGGTGTCACACAAGATTTTTTTTACAGTGATTGGTGTTTTATACACAGATTTTAATGTTTTCAGTTTCTGATTTCCGTAAAATATTTCTCTATTGTCTTCCTGTGAAAAATTATCGTTTTAACTGTAGTCAGTCAGCTTCTAGCTAACTAGATACTGTCCGTTTTATTAAAAAAAGATAATAGCATATCAATTTTCCATCTTCTTTTTTTTACAAGGAAGTCACCACTTATCAAGGCTCGAAGGCCACTCGAGGGTAAGGGTTAATGAATGTAATGTGGTTGTGTAGTAATCGTCAATGGTGTAAGTTGGGTACAATTTGATTATTTAAGAAGTTGTTTAAATTACACTTGAAGGCTACTATACTCTAATCAGTTGGGAAGCAGGCCAATGGAACTGTGTTCCGCAGGCGGTTAGTTATAGGAAATTCGTGCAATCTGCGTTTAGATTTAGGTACAGATAGAGAGTGGGGGAAACTGTTGATAGTGGTTGTAGCTCGTCGAGTATTTTTTGTGAAAGTTTGGCAAGGGGGGCATGGATTAGAGTTCAGACAAGCACTTGCCATGAAAATAACGATAGAATAGAGACAGGCTCGCAACGTCTCTTCTGTGTGAAAGAGGCTGCAGGGAAGAAAAAGTGCATCACCTACTAGGTTTCGAAGCCGGTTTTGAACTCTATCGGGGAAGGATAGGTCATGCCGAGCAGCTCCTGCCCAGATGTGACAACAGTACTCCATTTTAGGACATACTTGGCTCATCAGCAGCGGCAGTACTAACAGCAGCATATTCACTTTAATCTCCTATAATATTATATCGTAAGTATTAATGCTGGAAATCAATTCCATAAAATCGTTTTTTCATATGATGATTAATCAAATCAAAACGGAGTTTAATGATTTCAATTTCCGGTTTCCGGTTTTCATGAAACAGGTTTCTATTGTTTTCATTTGAAAAACTATCTTTGCAATTGCAGTCAGTCAGCCTTTAGCGAGTTGTGATGCTATTCGTTTCATTAACTAATAAGATTATAACATATCAGTTTCCTATCTTGATTTCACTGTTGTCACGGAAGCTGGCTTCTGGTTGTGGTGGTTGGCGTTAAGCATTTCATGTTAGTTCATTTCTCCACAAAAAAGTTCAACTGTTGTAGTCTACACTAATATAAAAGTTCAACTATCATATGTTTGATTGCTCTATGTTAAAAACGGAAAATGAAAATAATTTTCTAATTGAATTCTTTTAGCAATAACAAATTCGCGACAACCACGCACATGCACACATCGATTGCAAACGTATAACAACCGTCAACAAAACTGGACGCATCAACTTCTCTTTCCACGATGAACTATGAAAAATATTTTTTTAAAAAATATGAAGGCTCTGGAAATTTATCCTCATGGAGTTAACTCTTGCTTTCAGAATCCAATCATAACATTTGTATAGATCACTTTTAACTTTTTATTCAATATCATCTTCAATCTCCCCTAATTAGCTTTTTAATTGGAATTCCCAATTTTTTGTGCTTAGATCAGTCGATTCAAACACCAAACCGCCCTTGTTTCTGTCAAAGAAAAAATGTTTTCTTTCTTGTGAGTTACGTAGGCATCCAAACTAATATCCCCGGTCTTAGACTTTTTTTTTACATAGGCATCACTCGAGGATAAGGGTTAAGAGTGTACAGTAGTCAATTGGACAATATAGTAGTCGTTAGAAATGGAAATTTGGTAAATTTGTTAACTTAAGTGGAACGACTCGTCAAGACGTTGGTCTTGAAGACAATCAGATTGTAGTCAGCTGGAAAGCAGGAAAGCAGAAGACAGTTCCACAAGCATGCAGTTCTAAGCAAGAAGCTTTGTTCATGGAATCTACATTTAGGTTTAGGCACAGATAAAGAGTGGGGGGATTATTGATAGTGTTTTCAGCTAAACGAGTGTTTTTTGTGAAAGTTTGGCGTGGGGGGCCATAGATTGAAGCTCAGTCGAGTACTTGCCATGAAAATAACGATAAAGCAGAGGCAAAGTTTTCACTGTATTTGTTTCCAGAAAAGTGAAAATGCTGCTTCGTCAATAATTGAATCTTGTATATAAAAAAGATAATCTAAAAAGTATACATGTTAAAAAATTACCTGAGGTCATTTTTTAACATGATCCAAATAATTCTGCGCATCAAATGTGTAGATTGCAATCGCAAGATTATATTCGCAATCTCGAAATTCTATATTCAGTCTAAAAATCTCAAAGTCAAGATTTCCAGAACTGACAATTATTGATCGATTAAATCTACTTGCTTTATGAGCGCATACATTCAATTATTATTTTATGGAAAATAGGTTTTCATTATTATAAAATATATGTTTTTTTTTTACATGGTAGTCACCACTTATCAAGGCCTGGAAGCCACTCGGGGATAAGAGTTATTGCACAGTAATCAATGGGATAATATCGTAGTAATCGTTAGTAATGGAGATTTGATAAAGTGTCTTACTTAAGGGGGCGGTTTATCAGGAATTTATTTACGTTGGACTTGAAGACATCCAAGTTGTAGTCAGGGGGGAAACAGGCAAACGGAAGAGAGTTCCACATGCATGCACTTCTAAGAAAGAAGCTTTGTTCATGGAATCTACATTTTAGTTTTGGCACAGATAAAGAGTGGGGAAAATTATTGGCAGTGGTTTCAGCTAGACAGGTGTTTATCGTGAAAGATTAGCAAGGGGGTCCAGAGATTGGAGCTCAGAAGAGCACTTGCCATGGAAATAACGATAAAACAAAGACAGGCTCACAACGTCCCTTCTGTGGGAGAGAGGTTGCAGGGAAGAGAAAAGAGCATCCCCACTAGACCACAAAGTCTATTTTGTACTCTGTCAAGGCAGCATAGGCTGTTTTTAGCAGCTTCTTCCCAGATGTGGCAGCAGTACTCCATCCTTGGACGTAGTTGGCTTTTATATAGATAGAGAATTGCATTAGCAGTGAGATATCTTCTGGAGCGCCAGAAGGATCCTATCATTTTTCCAGCAACCTTGGCAACAAACTTGATGTACGTGTTCCATTTCAGGTCAGGAGTGAAGGTCAATCCCAGAAGCTTATCAAAACATGGAGCTTCCCCTAGACAAGAGCCATTCATTTCAATTGATGCCAGCTGGGGATCAGAGCGTTGATGATGTAAAGATAGGAGCTTGGTTTTAGATGCATTAAAAGTAACCAGCCACCTCTTCCCCCACTGTGCCACTGTGCCATGCACTCAAGATCAGAGGAGAGATAATCAGAGAGAACTTTGTCATTTACGGCATTTGATGTGTTGCCGAATGATTTAAGTGTGTGTTTTGGGAGATCATTGATGTAGATCAGGAAGAGAGTTGATCCAAGGATGGACTTCTCCTTAAGGCAACGCGTAAACAGTTCATGTACATTTGTGTGCTTTCTTTTATAACTTGCAGTCTCCGTGTTTCGGTGTTGCCCGTGAAAGTGTATTCAATCAAGAATTTTCAGACTCCAACATTAATTACAGGGGGTAAAGACAAGTGTGGGTATTATTAATATTTGCATATTTATTAAATTAATGTAAAAAACAACAAAAAACAGTAATATATTACGTTAAAAGTATATCTAAACTAATTCCCCCACTAAAGTTTCTAAAATCTCTTGTTATATTATTGTTCAAACAGAGTAAGAAGTTGGTATTGGGTTCAATTTCAGCAGTTTCTTTTATTTTGTATTTTTAATCCTCGCATTCCATGAACAATGCTTATAACGAGGGTGGGGTGAAATTGCTGTTTCTGAGATACAATTGACTGTTTTTTTTTTTACCTTAAAGTAGTATTTTGTTAGCTCATCAAGTGGCTTCGTGCCTTGTCTGGAGCGATTTCCATAAACAAAAAGAATGTATGCATATTTTGTTTGATACTTATACAGAATTAAAACAATTTAGAGCAGTGTGTTCCAGGGATATAAACCGAACAGTAATTTAGAATAGTGTATGCAGCACAATCAAGTTTGACATGCTGGTTCCCGTCATATCACTGAAGTTAAGCAATGATGAGCCTGGCCATTGCCAGATGGGTGACCATTTGGGACTTCCAGGTGCTGTATGTGCTCTCTGCTTATCTCGGCATTGTTTCCAGTCGTCTTTTACTTCTCCTTGCCACTGGACTCAAGCAGTGCCAATTCAGGAGAGGTGGGGTTGAGGATTATGCAACACTTGCCACACAATTACACGTGCAGTTCCCCCTACAGGGGGTATCCTTTGTCTTTCGAGACTGAACGGAGGCATCGATTAGAGAGAAATAAAATAATTATCCTACTCATAGATTTACACTTGACAGTTTCATGCAGTTTGATGTTAATATGGCAGGTCTCACTAATGACAACAAATGCAGATTCTGCCACACGGAATTGGAAAGTGTGAGTCATCTTGTATCAAGTTGCAAGGTTCTTTTAGGGGATGGCTACAACACACCGAGACATGATGGAGTATGTAAGTACCTCCACTGGACCATCTGTAAAAAATTAAACATCCAATGTAGCAGCAAATCCTGGGAACATCAACCTCAAAGAACAGTTATATACCATACATTATGACCATGTAATCTCTACCCCCACCTACCTTGAAAATGCTGTTGTGAAACCTGACATTGTTATATGGAATAAGTCAGAGAGAATTGCAACTTTGGTTGAAATGAGTGTTCCCAATGATGGAGGTCTGAACAGAGGTGAAAGGGAGAAACAGACCAAATATCAAGGTCTCATGTATGATATGAAAAGAAACTGGAATCTTAGGAAGATATCAATCATACCAGTTATTATAGGTGCCACGGGACTTATGAAGAAGAAACTGAAGTCCTACTCAACTAATATTCCTGGTGAACCAAGTGAAAAAGAAATCCAGACAATTACACTTAAGGAAACAACGAGGATACTAAAAAGAGCTCTCGGTTGGTTTCAGTGCAAAGCAGGGGAATATTGACAGCTGGTTTGGTTGTCCCATACCCAGCGTTATAATCTTCAAAGGAAGAAAATAAAATAAAAAGTTTGATGTTTTGAAATCTTTTCCTATAACAAAGTGACCTGCGGTGACCTCCAAATGTTTCCAATTGGTACTCCAGTCTTTAATGACAAATGTTTTGTCAACACAAACTCTGAACACATTCTTTGACATAAAATAAACTTTAAACAATTTTTTTTTTATTTTTAAGCGACAAATATTTAAATTTGAACACGTAATAAATTAACCTGAGTTTATTCAGTAAAATTATTCACGGCGTTTCAGATAAGTTAAATAATACAGAGATTAAGAGATTACTAGCAGAGCTACCCGGTGTTGCTCGAAACTATAAAAACAAAATAGAAGAGGTTAAGAAAAAAGTGTGTGGATCTTTATATTAAAACTTCTATTTCTATCGATCTGTCTTACTCTTTTTCCCAGTTTCCATATTTTCCTCGTCTTATTTTCACCTTCGCCTAGCCCATTCCTTTCTTTTTGTTTTAATCTATTGAAAATAATAATAATGTAAGCCATACGTTTTATATAATAGATTGTATCCGAAATGACTGAAAAACCGACCTCCCCGCTGACAAAATCTGGACCAGATTACTCTCAAAGAATAAATAATTATTTTTAACTTTTAGATATTAATTATCCAGGACAAGGCCGATCAAGACTATACCAATTTTAAGGAGGTTTGCTCATACTTTTGCAACCTTACACACGTTAATATGCAGACACTCGGGACCCAACACGTTGTAGACTCAGTCGCAAAGGGGACAAAGAATAGCTAAGAACTTCAACTCGCTGTTTCAAGTTTTCAGAAAAGACCTTTATTCCTCATTCTCCTGCCACGCGTGACTTCTCGTTATGGCTGTGACATCACCTACGCCTCTAACGTGATCGTCTTGCAAGGTCAAAGGTTAAGGTCATATTTAGTGCGGCTCTTAATACCTCCCCTCACACCTAGGGATGGTGATTCTTTGTATGTGTAACAATATGAGTGTCAACTTTGATATTACCTATTTGCTTTAAAGTTCATAGTTGAATTTCAGTCACTTCAGGAGGTGGTTAAAATTTTTATTAAGTTACTAACAACATCCTGCTTTGTGGGTACCCAAGTGTACAGAAAAGTCCCGCATGAAGCTCAGTTATCTTTGCTAGCATATATACATCTATTTCCACAGTCACACAGGGGTGTAGCTCAACAAGCTATGAAAGGCAAAAAATCGGAAGTCCAAGACTCAAGTTTTGACCTGAGTTAGGTTCATCAGTTGTACTCATCCAAACCCGAGATTCGAAACCCGAATCTCTTACATGCAAGGCCTTCTACTGCCTGAGCAATCACGCCACACACAAAAATGTCTATTAGTTAACACAGATTAAAATAAACAATTTAATTCAATATACAAGTATAAGATGATTAAAATGGCACCGTATGGGAGAAAAAAAAAACAAACAAACACAAGAGTGAGTTCAAGGGTCCCCAAAGAGATTTAACACTTTATATATATATATATATATATATATATATATATATATATATATATATATATATATATACTAGAAAAAGTACCCGTCGTTGATTGGGTTCAAATACAGCCTACAGAAAATGGACTATGATTTATGAAAGTATGATAGGTTATAAAAAGGAAGGGTTGTAAAGAGATAGCTCCGAATTTGGGGGTATCAAAACCAAATTGTCTGACTGTGGAAATAATTATATCAACTGTCACATTCTGAAAATTCTAATATATATATATATATATATATATATATATATATATATATATATATATATATACACACACACACACGCACACACATATATATATATATATATATATATATATATATATATATATATATATATATATATATATTATGTCAGCCCCCTTAAGAAACTCTTTCTTATCATTGAGCACTTTCAGTAGAAAGAAAGTCGGTGAATTTAGCTCATATGCACAGATCATCATATAATGATTAGATCACTCTGACAGACGTTAAAAACATTTAAAAATAAATGTTTAAATTTAAATCGTATTTCTCGCGATTTATGGTGGCCGAATGGATTAGGTCCTTGCTAATGAAGCCAGAGATGGCTTCTGTTGCCGAGTTCAAATCTATCGACCAGTGTTAATCGTGACACTCTGCACTGATGATTCCCGAAAGGATGAAACACTAGTGTCTGTAGATATTTGATAATTATTATAGTAAGTAATTATGTCAGCCCCTTTAAGAAACTCGTTTCTTATCGTTGAGCAGTTTCAGTGGAATTAAAGTCGGTCAATTTAGCTCATATGCACAGATCATCATATAATGATTAGATCACTTTGACAGACGTAAAAAACATTTAGAATAAATGTTTAAATTTCAACAGTATTTCTCGCGGTTAACAGTGGCCAAATGGATTAGGTTCTTGCTAATGAAGCCAGAGATGGCTTCTTTTGGCGAATTCGGTGAGAGACTTTTAAGCTGGTTACGAAACGGCAGGGTTTTGTTAATCTCATATCAGCCTAAATGAACAGTAAAAAAAAAAATTTTAATTAAAAAAAAAATAGAAGCAGGCATTGTTTGGAAAGTAAATAAATTGTACGAGCCTTTTTCAAGTCTCACACAAAAACACACATTCACATTTCAAGCTATGTCATATACATACGCGCCCACGTCCACACATGTACACATGTTCACGTTCGCGTACATACACTCACATTCACGGTATATACACACACGCTAACGCACACATATATACTCCCACATGAACGCACACATGGACGACGTCACTTCCGCTTTCTACGGAAATATACACATGCGCAAATGACCACTGGAAACGAGTATAAAACAAAGAGACAAGCTGTTTCTAACCTTTTTCCGGCCCAGCTTCCGTGCTGGTCGGTCGGTCTTCGGATCGCCCACTTACTACTATGTATGGGGCACGAGCTAACAGACCATATGTACACATTCTCACTCTTTCTCTCTCTATCTACTACTGGTCCCTGAGAACAACTTCGCGTAGCTGACTACTAACTGATGACAACTCTAATATCCTCTTCTTTGTCTACACGCTGGATTCTCATTTCCACTACAACACTCACTTCAATTCCCACGCGCGAACAAACGATAGTGACCCGAACTTGAGATGAACACATATTTGCTATTCCTTCTACAATACCAGTTCCGCAACGAACATTGGTTACACTCGCGCGGACATGAACACATGTTATAACTAAAACGTTTATTCTTTCAACAGCAAATAAACGACGTTTATCTTATCCGTCAATTGAGTCTTTGTTTCCTTCAATTCCATTCGTTTCATTATTTTCTTGTAGCGAGCTAGGGTATTATACCCTGGTCCGCAACAAAATAATAAATGCCTTAGGCTAAAAAAGAAAAAAAAAAAGCCTAGTCGGTCTTTTTGTTTCTTTCCTATTTTTGTTTCTTTCCTATTTTTGTCCCTGTGACGTTATACTATCTTTGCGGAAAAAGGCAATTTCCCTCTAAAAACAACCAAACAAACACTATGAATAAATATTCGCACTAGCTATTTATCTAGATATACTACCAACATATTCTTATAAAATCATAGAATCGTGTATGTAATTTAATTTTTCGGTACTTATGAAGCTTACGGATCGCACTGAAATAATAACCTTATTATTTAGAAACCCATTCTTAATATGGGGAACGGGTTTGTTAACTATTCTGTACTATCACTTAACAATTTGATAAACAAAAGATGCCATAAAATTGAATTTAACTTAAAAATTCTATCTAAAAATTAGCACAATCCATAAACTGCAGAAGTACTATTTTTTTTTTTTTTACATATATAAATTATTATCATTTCTGATGACCTAAAGAGAAAAAATCACCAACCATTGACATTTTATTACAGGGTTGAGAATTTAATTCTTTGCGAAATCATTTCAGATGGCGGAGTGAGTTTGAGGTAGTTATCTGACTTTCTGTTTGCTTTCTCGCTTCCCCTCACCACTTAAAATAGATTTATTTCAAGGGCTACAAAAAAAAAACAGAAAAAACGTGTTTATTCGCTTACTTGTGTGATGAGATGGAAGTATATGTATTTGATTATTTATATATTTATCCCATAGCACATTTAACGTACGTACACACGTGTGTCACGACTGTCACGGTTTCTAGTTTATAAATTATTCGATCGGGAGATCCTATTTTTTAAAAAAGGAGGAGAGAAGATGATAGCATAATACGAACATTAAATTAACCTATCTAATAATGTAATATTCGTAGTATGTTATAACCTGTCCTCCTTTTTAATAAATAGGATCTTCCGATCACCGAAGACGCAATGTAAAAATAAAAAAATAAATAAATAAATAAATGATTGTTGGGCCGTACGTAAAACTAAAATATACATTCTTGGTCTTCTAGCTAGGATCTGTTTAAAGGTGGTATAACGATATCGTGGGGTTTGCGTTCGCGTCGGGCGCCCATACAATTGAAATATGTCACAGACTCCTGTAAGGATATTGGAGATAAACCGTAATAACCATATATATTCTGACACTACATTAACCAGATTATTTGGATAAAAACTTTTACAATTTTAATAAAAGGGCTACAATAATATCGGGAGATCTCTATTCACGATAAACGTTCACAGTACGCCCAGCAGTAATATATAACATATAAAAGACGTCACTGTGAAATTTCCACAGGTCTTGCTAGTATACAAATAAATACACATTGGTCTTTGTTATAGAGTGGGGGGGGGAATTGAGTCGCTCCGCCGGTGTTTGCCGTAGAAATTTGAGAATTATCAAGGGCGTCCGCAAGTTTTTAGCTCAAAAGTTTCGATTTCTGGAAAACCAATGGTGATCTGGTAACATTTCGATCTGTGTTGTTCGATGCCAGTCATTGCTGTTCTATTTAGATTTTGTCCTTTATTGTTTGACATGTCAATACATCATTGGGAAAATGTTTTGCAAGCAAATGAATAAAGAGAGAAAAAATAGATTCGCGTCCGTGACAGACCGAGTCAAAACATAGAAAAAGTTAAAAAAAATAAAAATAAAAAATAAATAAATAAATAAATACATTCGTGCGACTGGGGAGTCCAAACATTAGGCGGGAATCAAACAAAATGAAATCAAATGTTTATTTTAAATTATTTATTTATTTTCAAATGTCATTAGTGATTACTAAAAGAGACAAAGAAAACGTGTTACGAATTTTACTGCTTATAGATATACTAGCAGTTCAACCCGGCTTTGCTCGGGCCCTATGTACTGTTCATAACTTTATGTGCATATGTATAACACACACATATATTTGTCCTTCCCGATATGGGTAGGATTCAAACACTGTTTTCTTCTCATTTTCGTATGGTCTGTGATCTTTTTCTTTTTCTTGCATTTTTCCTTTTAATATCCTGAAGATGTCCTCTGAAATAGGGACGAAACGTTGATTATTTCATAATTTCATTCGGTTTTTCTTTTTTCAAAACATATGTATATATATATATATATATATATATATATATATATATATATATATATATATATATATATATATATATATTTATATTAAAAAAGGTTCACTCATGTCCAGGTAACCTACATCTAAAATTTCAAGTGTTTAGACCCAAAATTGTCGGAGGAGTTTGGTGGATTCTGATCAACTCTTTCAACTTTGACCTCTTGGCAGCCAAATTTACTGCATGTCTGAGCACTCTTTATGTAAAATTTCAAATGTTTAGACCCAAAATTGGCTGAATAGTTTACTAGAGACAGCAAAGGTAAAATCTTTTGAACTTTCATCCCTTGGCAGCCAAATTTTGTGTCAAAAACCGATTAAAAAACTTGTTCTATGTTTGAGTACACTTTATGTAAAATTTCAAATGTTCAGAACAAAAATTGACTGAGTAATTTCGTAGAGACCGCACAGGCCATTTTTTTTAACTTTGACCCCAATTTTGACCCCTTAACATTTATTGTTTTGGGCTCAAATCGAATTAACAAATTTGATCCATGTCCAAGTAACCTACATCTAAAATTTCAAGTGTTTAGACCGAAATTAGTGGAGGAGTTTGGTAGAGTTTTCAAAGGTCAAATCGTTGAACTTTGACGCCTTGACAGCCAAATTTCTGTCCGAAAACCGAATAAAAAGATTTTCCCAAATCTCAATACTCCTTATGTCAAATCTCGAATCTGTAGACAAAATTAAAAGAGTTGTTTGATAGGTAAATGTACACACACACACACACACACACACACACACACACACACACATTTTCATATATATATATACTCTTTATTTGTATTTACATAAGCAGTAATATGTTGCTACACAGTCATGAACATGTTTCGGGCAGCTAGTTACCAGTAACTAGAGATCAATATATTACTGCTTATGTAAAAACAAATTAAGAGTCTTCTTCGGTATTGAACACTTTTGTATTAACCTTACTAAACTTTATTGGAAAACCTCTGGAAAACAGTAACCTCAGATTATATACATATATATATATATATATATATATATATATATATATATATATATATATATATATATATATATATATATATATATATCTTCTATAATATAAAGCTGAACGTGTGGGGGGTGGTCACGGATAGGCTCCTATATGTTTGACTATATTAAAAAACTGATTACATATAATGATAGAAGACGTATCGAGGATCAGGAATCGGTATGTTGGATCTGGAAGAACGGTGGTTCATAAAAATTGTGGGGTCTGCGTTCGTCGATGGGACAGAGGCTGAAGCTTAGATGCCAGTTCAAGGCCTATCAGATTTGCGACTCTCTTTTGAACCTTGTCAAGGAGCGGGAGACTAGTAGCAGATGCACCAGAATGGTGGCCTTATAGAGGTACAGGATACTTTCGGGTGTTAGTAGTTTTCTAGCACTTTGATAATTATGTTTCAGTTTGAAGAAATATGGTATAATAAAATTATTGGGTGTTCGTTCGCGCCTGACCTCCATAGAATGTAAATATGTCACAAAGTTTAACAAGTTTTTTTTAAAAGGGGCGAGAGTCCATAATAACACCTTAGCTTTAATCTTAATTTACGTTAGCTTTTATTTATTTTTTTGAGTTGAATTATATTGTGTCGAATTAATTCACCTCATAAATTCACGTTCTTATTAAAGTGAAAGCCCCCCCCCCAAAAAAAAAAGTCGTAACTTTAGACAATTCTCGGCACAAATTTTTCATAACTCTGTTTTTTTCCTTCGCCACTTGCACCTGGCACTCTTTCGAAAATAGATAAATAGATAAATAATAAAAATTTTTTTAAAAAGTTACTTGTTATCGTGTTAAAAGAAGGAAAAAATCCTGCTCACGTGATTACGTGTCTTTTTAAAAACATTTACATAACCTTTTTATTTTATTTATATATCTGTTTAAGCTTTTTTTTTTGTCAGTGTACTAGAAGCAATTCAGTTGATTACAACCCTTTCTGCGTGTTCTTTACATTACAATAGTACAATCCTGAATCCGACGGCGCAATACTACACCGTTCAATACTGTAAAACTGAAACGAAGCTGTTCTGCTTGAAAATGGCGCCATTTTCTCCTTATTCATATTTATATCGATTCACTGCTTTAAAAAACTAAAGTAACTATGTGTTTACTTTTTAAATATCCCATTTTGCTGTTTCGGATTATTTTACTAAAGTAAGTAAAGCTTCATTATTTTTCCAAACTGTTTTTGTTTCTTTGTTTTTCGATATTTCGTCGATATTATTTAGTAAGAGTGTTTAGCAGAAAAGCCAACAAACGACTACCCGAAAAAATAAATATACAAGAAATAAATGTACCATAGTCAATAAAATTTCAGTTCATGTTTTTTTTTTGTTTTGAAATAGTTTTTAATGCTCTTTACTTGAAATAATTTCAGCGAACCGAAATTAAAACGAAATTTGAGGCGATAACTACTTGAATGAATTTTTATATAAACTATACATGCCATAATCGAATATTCCTCAAGCACAAAATAACGGAAAACATTAAAATATATTTATAAATATTCCTTACGTTGACGGAACTCTGTTAAATTTTTAACACAGAATGCTCAGGTGCCCCTCCTTCAAATTGAAAACGGGGCTCTCCATTTCAAAGTCCCTGCCATCTTGATTTTTTATTAAACCGGTTCGTGAATTAAAAAAAAAAATTTTTACAAACTACTTAAAAATACAAACCAATGAACTTTTCTACCATAAAAGTAACTTTTATTGACTGTGGTAACATTTATTTCTTGTATATATATATATATATATATATATATATATATATATATATATATATATATATATATAACATTTTCTCTTTGTAAGGAAACATCATTTTGTTGGTCACTCTTGGCTACGAATGGAAACAAAGTTGATATAAAAAAATATATTTTCGCAAAAATTATCTTTACTTTCATCATATTTTGCTTAGGGTAAAATTGTGAGTATCAAAACCTATCTCTTTACAACCCCCTGCTTTTCATAACCTATCATACTTTCATCAATCACAGTCCATTTTCTGTAGGCTTTTTTTGAACTCAGTCAACGACGGGTACTTCTGCTAGTATATATATATATATATATATATATATATATATATATATATATATATATATACACACATATATATATACGTACACACACATATATATATATATATATATATATATATATATATATATATATATATATATATATATATATATATATATTAGGTTGTTACAAAAATAATGGCCGCCTAAAATGATGCGTTTCGAAAAGTCCTCTTAACACAAAATTTGTAGTTCATTTTAGGGTTATATACCAATTAATATTTATAAATTTATTTATTTTCAGACAAAAAAATTTTTGGAAGCATACAGGGCTCTCAATAATGAATAATCCAAAACGTGACGTTCGCCTCCAAATATTGCATGAGTTCAAACTTGAGCACAATGCATCCGAAACTTCTGCTAATATCAACAGAGCATGAGGAGAGGGGTCCACATATGATTGGACAGTACGAAGGTGGTTCCAAAAGTCCCATAGTGGAGACGAGTAGAGGGCGAGCATGCAGTCTTGACAATGAACAATTGCAAGCAGTTGTTGAGCAAAATCCTCATCAAAGTGTCAGAGAAATGTCTCAGACACTTGGCGTTCGTACTGCAACAGTTTCACGCCATTTACAGAGCATTGGAAGGTGAAAAAAACTCGATAAATGGATCCCTTATAAGCTCAATGAGAATCAAAAACTTAGGAGATTTGAAATTGGCTCCATGCTTTGTGTGCGTAATAGCAATGATTCCTTTCTTGACCGAATTGTCACTTGTTACGAAAAGTGGATCCTTTATGATAATCGTAAACGATCTGGTCAATGGCTTGATCGTGATGAGTCTCCCAAACACTTCCCAAAGCCAAAGTTGTATTAGCAAAAGATTATGGTGACAGTTTGGTGGTCTGCAATCGGTGTTGTCCACTACAGCTTTTTGGGAACCAATCAGAATATGACAGCAGAGATCTACTGCAATCAAGTTGCCGAAATGCATGCTTCCTTGCGCAAAAAAAAAAAAAAAAAAATCGACCTGGTCTAATTCTGCTCCACCATAACGCGCAGCTACATCTTGCAAGATTGACTCTGTAGAAACTCACATACTTAGGATACGAGACTTTACCACATCCTCCATATTCTCCAAACCTTTCGCCTACTGATTATCATTTTTTAAAGCATATAAGCTCATTTTAAATGGTAAAACGTTTCGGTCTAAAGAAGAGGTGAAATAAGGCTTCAAAAATTTTGTTGCATCACAGCAAATGACTTTTTATCAACGAGGAATGAATAATCTTGTAGATCGATGACAGAGATGCACAGCTGTGCAAAGCTCGTATCTTGATTAATTTTATCATTTCTATTGTTCATATTTCAAGAATAGATGTTTGTTTCCGAAATCGGACATTATTTTTGTAACAACCAAATATATATATATATATATATATATATATATATATATATATATATATATATATATATATATATATATATATATAGAGAGAGAGAGAGAGAGAGAGAGAGAGAGAGAGAGAGATAGACTATCCATTAATGTGTAATCACCTTTTTCTTTACCATATTCCCTCTGCTTAACTTATTTTGTTTTCAAGTAAGATCTTTGACTTATTTGTTGTTTCATCAAATACTTCTGCATGCAAAATCCGATCCTGCATTTTGCTAATTCCTACCCTCTGATGAGAAGGAGAGTATTTCTTCGAAACTCCGTGGATTAAGGACTATCCATTTATCTAGTGTTTCCTTTTCAGATTAAATATGTTTTTAACTCATTTCAAAGTGTTTTTTTAACATATTTCATTAACTGTTTGCTCATATTATAAGCTCTATTTCCTATTTGGTTTTATCGAGTTTTATATCTGGCTGAGATAATTTTATAAATATTAATTCTTTAATATTTATAATTTACTTTAATTTTACCATCTTGGATCATTTTGGTAAATTCAATTGTAATTTTAATTATATATATATATATATATATATATATATATATATATATATATATATATATATATATATATATATATATAAGGAACTTTGTATATATATATATAAGGAACTTTGTGTGTGTCTGTGTATATGCGCGTGTTTCTGTGTCTGTGTCTATGTGAGTTCGTTCCCTATGGACTCGAAAACGGCTTGGCCGATTATTATGAAATTTCACACGAAGGTAGTTCATGTGCCTTCGATAATAGAAATAATCCGATGAAAAAAGGAACAGGCGATTTTGACCAAAGTTAACATCGTACCCAGCCTAACATTTGAAAAGTTTTATTACCACACAAGCCGAAAGGCCCGACATATAAAATCAACAGTAGGTTGAAAGTCCAAACAGAAAGCAATTAATCGATTTGATTGAAAATGGGCGATTTAACCAATTTCGATGACAATGAAAATATGGGAGTACGAAACATTCGTTGATCATCATCCAATTCCAAACACTGAAATTTGTAACACAAGTATATATATATATATATATATATATATATATATATATATATATATATATATATATATATATATACAGGGTGACCCCCCCCCCCAAAAAAAACGGGCCCCAACTCTAATTAGGCCCCGTTTCTTAGTGTTTTGTCCGAATGAAATGAAACTTTGGTCATAACTAGTTTATTATATTCAAAACATCACATCAAAAACCTTTTTTTCTCCGTTTTTTCTCCGTTCTACAGCATATGTTCTAGATAGCCTCCATTTAGCTTTTCTTTTTTTTTTTTTGGTCACCCTGTGTATATATATATATATATATATATATATATATATATATATATATATAGAGAGAGAGAGAGAGAGAGAGAGAGAGAGAGAGACAGACAGACAGACAGACAGACAGACAGAGACAGAGAGACAGAGAGATACATAGATAGGTAGGCACTGTGTCAGTGTCAGTGTGTGTCTGTGTCTATGTTAGTTCGTTATAGACTCCGAAATAGCTGGGCCGACTTTTTTTGAAATTTCACACAAACATACTTTATGTGTCTGGGGGTGTTCTTAGATAGGTTTTCTATAGGAATGCTTCTGATGAATGTCGAAAATCAATAATCGAAAAAATCCGATTAAAGAAGGAACAGTCCAGATTTGACAAAAGTGAACACCCTTATACAACCCAACATCACAAATGCATTTGAGAAGTTTTATCGCTGCATAAGCAGAAAGATCCGGCGTACAGAATCAACAATAGGTTCTTTGATAGGACGGGGCGCATTCAAAATGAATGTTTCTATTTAGAACACACGTGAACCATGATACTTGACTTTTGCATTTTAAACTTTAATTCAAGCAAATAAACACTGTCATTGCGGGACAGCATGTGAAGCTTCCTCCCCGAAGCAGGGAGACCCGACGTTGCCCATTTTAAATGAGGATCAATGAATGTTCTGCATTTCCAATACTTTTAATGTCATCGAAATCGGTGAAATCGCCCATTTTTCAATCAAATTGATCGATTGCCTGCTCTAGTCGGGGAACCACTGTGGTGCACCTGGCGAAGTTTCACATGCCTCCCCATAGTGACAATATATTGTAATCTACATTGCACTGTAGAGAACCTATTGCTGATCTTATAAAATTATTTTATGGAAATATTTTAACGTAATGGAAATAAAATAGAAACCCTAAATCATTTGTGAGTTCATCAACGCTTCCGCTATTTTCCGATGCCGAAACCGATTCCTTTAATTATCTTTTATTTTATTTTTTTTATTTTGGCTTAAGAAACATCTTCCACTGCTTGTAGTATTAATAAAATAATAAATATTTCTTGATTTAAACTTCCAGTAAGGCTAAAATCTCTTGACACAGCTCATCAGGTCGGCTAGACAGGAAACTGCCTCAAGCCAGGATCGAAACCCGACCGCCCAAATGACAGTCAAGGCTTCTGTTGTGAGGGTATGAATTTAATGATGTTTTGACATTGTCCAAGTGCCTCCGCTCGATTTGTTTGCACAAAGAGCGTCGCTTAATGGCAGTTTGTATATCATTTCAGAATATGCTCAACCCAAGATAGGGTGTAATAATGGTGGGAAACCCATACTTTGAAACTTTGTTCATGGAAAGCTCACATATTTGACTTAGACGAAAGGAGTTCAAGAGTTAGAAAGTAGAATTATTTCGTTTTAACGTTTTACTGGGACTATTGATTTCGTATGAGCCGAAAATCTATCTGTTTACTGATAAAAATATCGATATTTAGAAATATAACTCGCGTTTTGATAAGAAGTTGAAAGGAGATGATAGAAAAATAAAACGGGGGAAAAATTATGGATTGTTTGAGTTAACAGGAGGAAATGTATTTAAAAAACAAAACAAAAATAAACAAATACATTCCGCAAGAGAGGACAGGTTAGGGTTAGGGTTAGGGTTATTAAAAAAAACAAAAAAAAACAAAAACAAATACATTCCGCAAGAGAGGACAGGTTAGGGTTAGGGTTAGGGTTATTAAAAAAAAAAAAAATACATTCCGCAAGAGAGGACAAATTATGATCACTTATATTTTCTATATGAACATAATAAATCGTTGCGTGAATCCAAAAACTCCTAAAAATAATCCATAAACTAAGAGTACAATTGCTCCCATAACAATAATGTTCGATAGTGGGGTATCGAATTATCGATGAATAAATGTTGGTGTATAAACCTAAACGTAGATTCCGTGAACAAAGCTTCTTTCTTAGAACTGCACGCTTGTGGAATTGTCTTCCGTATTCCTGCTTTCCGGCTGACTACAATATGGTTGGTTCAAATCTAACGTAAATAAGTTCTTGATGAGCCGTTCCATATAAGTTATCAAATTTACCGAATTATCATTACTAATGATTACTATATTGTCTAATTTCTACTGTACACGCTTTAACCCTTATCCTTGAGTGACCTCTTGGCCTTGATAATGTGGTGATTCCTGTGTAAAAAAAAAACATATATATATAAACCGACAGACAGTGTGTATATAACTTTTATGATGAACAATGTTTGGCGCTTCTGCATTTCAGTGACATGGGACGAATATGTGTATTTTAGTTTCAATAACCGCCGACAGCCAAAGAACAGGGGTCGACAACTCTTCCTTTTCTAAAAGTGCGTGCAAACTAAAATTATATTTTGATACATTTTTATACAATCTTTATTTCCTGTTATGAATCACTCATTGAAAAGAAATTATATTCATATATTGAAATTATATTTTGATACATTTTGTTATACAATAAATGTTTCGATTTTCATATTTCTGTGTTATATATATTTTTTTGCGTTATCGTAAACACTTGTTTTTATTTGAGGTTCACATAATGGCCGTTAGACGTCATTTCTCTTTCGAAGAACAGAGGTCGATAATTCGTCTCTTGCTAATATGTTACTATACTGCAGAAGCGCCCAATGTTTTACCTGAGCTGAACTGAAACAATGATGTGGACATATCGACATTTTGAGGGAATAACAAATACTTGTGATGCGTTTCCAGCGCTCTCCGGCCAAAAACAGACGCGAAAAACTTGTAGAAAAATAAATGTCTTTATTTCTTTTCCAAAATGCTGCGACTACTATAATCAATTGTTCGCGTATAGCAACGAGAAACTTAGCGATGGCGTGGAATAGAGAGGGTGGCGGTTGACAGTGGTCGGTGGACAATCGAGCGGTGTCCCAACAGCCGGACGCGTGTCTGTTTTTTTCTCCTTATGCCCCTGACAAGCTACCCGCTTTGTTTATATCAGTTTCGAGTTCCCCGATGCACCTGCGATGTCAACAGCTTTAACCTGTGGCCCCATCAATGTGTACATCCGGCCTCCGCTACCGTTGACAAGCCAACACATGCAGGTGTTTCCGCACAATGCACTGTGCGACACTTGTACATGCGGGGACTTCAAACGACGAGAGGAAATAATGTTCGATTGATGGAGAGTTAGACAAATGTTTTTGGTGAAGAAGTAGAGGGGTGTATATAATAGCAACAGTCTATATAATAGACAGAGTCTGTAAATATTCAAGAGTTCGATAAACATTTAATATGACAGTAACAACTGGGACGAATTCACATACCAGTTTCTTCGAAAGACGACACCACACAAAGTTATCTTTCATATAACATTTATTCACACACCTTGTCAACATTTCGGAAATTACGTTTTGACTTCAAATTTTGATCTTGAATTCATGGGAGTGGGGAAGGCATTAAAAAAAAACCCAAAAATTTTCTTTGATAAAAATAAAACTACCTGATAACTTTACTTAATTTTGGGTGGAACGATAAAATTGTCGCCCTAGAAAATGCATGATTCCATTTCCGTTTGATGAAAACTGGTTTTCTTTTTCTGTTGCAGACCATCTACTAGTTGACCAGTTGTGTACGAATCCCAAAAGCGATAAGAACCTTCTATCATGTCTGAAAGTGACACAATGTTCAACAAGCTAGATCAGAGATGCGCCGCTGTACAACTCATGCTCTTTACATGAGTTATGAAAACAGGACCATTGCCAGTACCGTCAAAATGTATTGCTGGATTTCCACGAATAGCAAGGACGTGCCCAGTTTTCGGTCACGGTTATGGTCTCTGGTGTAGTTGCAAGTGAGGGCCACATCTGCCATCTAATATCTTCGAAGTCGTCTTGAAAGTCAACACCAAAGTGTACCTGGATGTGCTGAAGAGTGTGGTGCAATTAGGTGGCCGCTGGCAGACCTTAGGTGTGGCAACAGCGCTCAACGCCAGCTCACAAGTCCAAAGAAACCTAAACTTGGCTTTAGAAGAAGTGCTACGACTTTGTACCCTTTTCTCATTGGTCCTCCTTCTCCCCAGACCTCTGAACTACTTCATTTGGTCATACGTCGAGAACATCACTAACATGACCTCCCACAATTTTAAAGGAGACTGATCGCTGCCAACCGTCGAGTTCCTGCCGGCGCTTGTGGGAAAGACATGTCCCAGTTCCGGATCCATATTGAGGCAGTGATTGAGGCTGAAGGCGGCTACATTGAATAGATGTCAGCTCTACTACATAATCAAATTACCTGAATTGACTTTTTTTTAATAAAAGTTTTAAAATAAAGCTGTAGTGTTCTTTTCTTTAGGGCGACACTTTTCTCGTTTCACGCTGTACATTTTTCTTTCCGTCACGGGTGCATAATAGAGATTTATTTTTTTATTTTTTATTTTTTTTAATAAGGGTGATTTTGGACAAACGCTAACAAGTCTACCCTTTAAATAATAAAAATCAATGATAGCTGATTTTTAAGTCATTAGAAATGATAGTTTATATATGAAAACTTAAATTACTATTGTAATTCTGTGAGTTTATATAAATACTAGATGTACGCGGCGTTGCCCGCTATTAAACATGACATTAAATTCCTTTAAAAAATGATGTAAAAAAAAAAAAATTAATTAAAAAAAAAAACGGAAAGAAATTGAGACATATGCATGCGAGTATTATGTTTTTTCTAAACAGTTTACTTTTTGTAAATAAATAAAAAAATATACTCGAGTTGAGATCGAAACCCAAACCTAAAGACAGAGAGTCAAGTACGATAACCATTGGACCAACTTGACACTTTAGAAGTCGTGAAACGGTTGACGAACGGATAAAAATCCGGTGAGTGCCAATTTTTCTACTTTTACTCCCTTAGCAACCCTTTTTTTCTGGATGAAAACCGATTAACAACTTTCCACATGTCTGAATACCCTATATATAAAATTTCAAGTCTGTAGATCAAAAATTCGTTGAGTATATAGGGCGAGAAGTGTCCTCACACACACACACACACACACACACACGCACACACACACACACACATTCTCACTTTTATAGATATATGGATGAATACGAACACTGGTGAAACATTTTTCTGCCATTTTTGCCAGAGTTTATACACTAGCCTATTAGTTTTGAGCAGAATGGATAAAGGTTTTTATTTCTTTCCCACAGTGAGAAATTTGAGACAAAAGTCGGAAAGTGGGATTGAAAAGTCTGACTCGCAAAAAAAAAAAAAAATGCATTGTCGGCATTCCCCGGTGGGAGCGCCTTAAGCGATCAGCAATAAACGAATCTCCTCTCAAAGAGAAAAGGCAAAGCCTAGGGCCAAAGATTGGGACCAAAACTTATGGCGAAAGGAGATATTTTCCGAATAGAATAAGAAGATATATATTCGGCTAAACTCGTAAATCTTCGGTAGCATTCGGCATAGCCGCTGCATTCTTACCGAACATTCCAGTCTTTCTTTTTCTGCTGACGGAGCTGAATTTCAGCGACTCATGAGAAACGCATTCGTTGTGTTGAATGAGTGAGGCCTGAAGAGGGGTGTGACGTGGTGGTGGTAATATGGGAGGGGTTTCGCTTTGAGTGTTTGTCTAAGCTTTTCGGATGTGGAGCCCGACAAGCCGGCGGGAAATCTACTTGACGATGACACGTCATCTTCGACTTGGCCACAAATAATGTTTGCTTGCCACGTCACAAATAGATACAGATGCCATTAAAAAAGTATTAGGAAATATATTTCTTATACGTTTTTTTTTTATATCAATATTTCTATTTTAGATAATGTTCTTTTTTCTTTTTTTTTCTTGCTGTAAAATACCAAATAACAAAAATGCACCAGAAAGATATTTCCTATTATTTTTAAAATTATATCTATACCATTTTGTGACATATATATGTGTATGATTATATATATATATACTAGCAGGGGTGCCCGGCGTTGCTCGGGTGTTTGGAGGTGTATGCTGTGCAAAAAAAGCAAAAAAAAAAAATGGTTAATTTTTTAAAATTTGACCCCTATTATGACCCCTTAAAATTTATTGTTTCGGGCTCAAATCACTTTATTAAGTTAGATCCAGGTTCAAGGAACCTATATCTAAAATTTCAAGTGTCTAGACCCAAAATTGTCGGAGGAGTTTGGTAGAGTTCTTAAAGGTCAAATCGTTGAAATTTGACCCCTTAACAGCCAAATTTCTGGCTGACACCCGTCACATCGATTTTCCCAAATCTCAGTACCCGGTATTTCAAATTTCGAGTCTATAGACTAAAATTTGACAGAGTTATTGCGTAGGGAAATGTACACAGACAGACAGACAGACAGACAGACAGACACGTTCACTTTTATATATATATATATAGATATGTATGTATGTATTTTTGTGTTATGTATATGTGTATGTAAATATGTATGTATATGTGCATGTGTATGTATGCACACACACACACACATATATATATTGTTTTTAAAATATAATTATCCCCTAACACAAACCCACGCGCGCACACACGCACGCGCGCGCGCACACGCACGCGCGTGCACACACGCATGCGCGTGCACACACACACGTATATATATATATATATATATATATATATATATATATATATATATATATATATATATATATTCCTTGTTCGAATCTTGGATGCATTAATAAATATTGTAATTTATTCAATTTTATTTTTCATCATTAATTTTCCTATTTCTTTAATTGCTCTATCTGGTAGATTGAGCATTTGATTGTCTTGGTTAGTTGTTAATTTTCAGATAATAATAATAATAATAATAATAATAATAATAATAATAATAATAATAATAATAATAATAATATGTGTGTGTATTTCTTTTTGTGTCTGTCTGTCTGTCCGTTCACCTTTTCTCGGAAACTACTGAACCGATAAGGCTGAAATTTTTTATGGACCATAACTATGATAAAATGCAAGCAACTGAGTACTATTCCATCCGTTCAATGCACAGTTATTGAGATTAATAATAGAGATTAATAATAGAGATTAATAATAGAGATTAATAGGGATTAGTATTTAATAGGTAAAAATTTAACTATATTCAACCATCGATTTTGTATAAGGCAGTCATTCTAAGTCAACAGGTTATAGTAATTTCACTCGTTTTAAACGGTCCAAAAAATTCTAGTATATAACACACACACACACACACACACACACACACACACACACACATATATATATATATATATATATATACCTCATTAATATTTTTTAACCAAAGTTTTTAATATTATAATTCCAGTAATGTTCATCTATCTATATATTTATAAGAGTGAAAATGACTGTCTGTTTGTGTGTGTCTGTGTACCTCTGTCAATTTTCGATCTAGAGACTCGAGATTTGACATCAGGAGTATTGAGATTTGGGAAAATCTTTTTATTCGATTTTCGGCCCAAAATTTGGCTGTCAAGTGGTCATAGTTCAACGATTTAACCTTTGAAAACTCATTAAACTCCTCCTCTAATATTTAGTCTAAACACTTGAAATTTTAGATGTAGGTTACTTGGACATGGATCAAACTTTTTAATTTGATTTCAGCTCAAAAAAGTAAATGTTAAGGGGGGTCAAAATTGGGGTCAAAGTTAAAAAAAAATTACCTCTGCGTTCTCTTCTAAATTACTCAGCTAATTTCTGGTCTAAACACTTGAAATTTTACATAAAGGGTATTCAGAGATGAGGCAAGCTTTTAAATCTGTTAGGGTTGAAAATTTAAGCTGCCAAGAGATCAAAGTTCAAAAGATTTGACCTTTGTGGTGTCTAGCAAACTACCTAGCCAATTTTGGGTCTAAACATTTCAAATTTATAAATAACGGGTATTCAGACATGCGGCAAACATTTTAATCAGTTTGGGGTCGAAAATTTGGCTACCATAGGTCAAAGTTGAAAGAGTTAATCTTTGCAGATTCTACCAAATTCCTCCGTCAATATAGGGTCTAAAGACTTGAAATTTTAGATATAGGTAACTTGGACATGGGTAAAACTTTGTATTTTGATTTGAGACCAGAATAATAAATGATAAGGGGTCAAAATTGTGGTAAAAGATTTTTAAAATTTTACCTCTGCGGTCTTTATGTAATTACTCAAATATATTTTGGTCTAAATATTTGAAATCTTATAGAAAGTGTATTTACACGCACGGCAAGTTATGGACAGGACATAGAGCGCGAGCAAAGCCGGGCTGAACTGCTAGTTTACCAATAAAATAAAATCCAAATTAATTGACTCAATTATTTAAGCTTCGTGATTATCGGTTTTCATAATCTTTTCGAAAAAATCAAGACAACAAAACAATATGATCCTCTTATACTTTGTTGTCTTGATTTTTGCGAAAACATTATATATATATATAAATACATATATATATATATATATATATATATATATATATATATATACATACATAAATATATATATATATATATATATATATATATATATATATATATATATATATATATATACTTGTTTATTGTTATATAAATATGTTTACATCCCGCTGCTACAATCATTTATAATGACCCTTTATATCCTTTTTTCTTTTTCTTCTCCATATTATATTTTTTTTCTCTATTTTCTTTCTCTATTTATTTTCTTTCTCTATTTCTTTTTTCTCTTCCTAATCATTCTCTTTCCTTTATATTTTTTTAGTTTTCTTTAGGTTGCCCCTCCCTCTTTACATCTTATAATTAAAGTTCTGTGTTTTAAGGTTTTTTAACTCCAACTTTTACAGAGTTGCTACCTAATATAAAATCCATTATTCATTGAACATTTGAATAGTCAAGTCGCTGCCTGATGATATCTGTTGTTTGATTGAAACAAGTGACTGTTTGTAGCAGCAGAATGTAAACATGTTTATATAACAATAAACAAGTATTATCAGCTCTTTTCATTGAGCACTATCTAACAACCTCGTTGAATTCACTAGTCCATTACTCTTGAATAAAAAAAACTCGAGTATATATATATATATATATATATATATGTATATATATATATATATATATATATATATATATATATATATATATATATATATATATATATATATATATATATATATAGCCTTTGAGATTTGAAAAAAAAAAATCACTCGACCGCCGGTCGAGTGTAAGGGAAAATTTACTCGCCCCAAAATATTTTTACTCGTCTGACTTTATATTTTTGTTTCAGTCAATAATAGTAAATAATTTTACAACAATTCAATAATTTCCGTGTGTATAATCTAACAAGAAAATATTTGTTTAACTCGTGTAAATCAACTGTTTTATTACTACAAACATTTCAGTAAATATTCAACAAAACGTTAAAATACAACACCAGTTTCTTTATATAGCATCATTCATATTATTGTTCCATAGAAATAAGAATAATTTCTTCGAGTGCTGATACATAGTATCAAAATGAAATTGAAATATAAATAATTCAAGACTGTGTTTATTGGTACCGTTAGAAAACGAATATATCTAACTTCATACACAAAGAAAACATAATGTAAAATCACACCTTTGAAATAAATATATTTTGAAATGCAAAACAAATATTAGAGATTCATTTTTTCATTAAAACATTTCAATATGAACTCTCTAATTGAAAAATATGTAGGGGACTAGGATATATAAATACCCCAATCCCGTTACAAAAGAATAATGAAACGAATGGGAATTGAAGGAAACAAAGACTCAATTAATGGATAAGATAAATGTCGTTTATTTGCTGTTGAAAGAAATGAACATTTTAGTTATAACATGTCCGCGTGTATGTAACCAATGTCCGTTGCAGGACTGGTGTTGTAGCAAGAATAGGAAATGTGTTTTCGTCTCAAGTTCGGGTCATTATTGTTTGTTCGCGCGTGGGAATTGAAGTGAGTGTTGTAGTGGAAATGGGAATCCAGCGTGCAGGCAAGGAAGAGGATATTAGAGTTGTCATCAGTTAGTAGTCAACTACGCGAAGGTGTTCTTAGTGGCCAGTCGTAGATGGAGAGAGAAAGAGTGAGAATGTATACATACAGTCTTTAGCTCGTGCCCCATACATAGTAGGAAGTGGGCGTGAGGTACGCGTGCGCGCGCGCCGAAACGGCGGCGGCTTGTAGGCCCAACCTCTCTAGTTGAGAGTTGGTCCTAAAAAAGAGGATTAGAAACAATTTGTCTCCATGTTTATACTCGCTTCTGGAGTGTCTTTTGCGCATGTGTATTTCCTTAGAAAGCGGAAGTGACGTCGTCCATGTGTGTGTTCGTGTTCGCGTGTGTGAGTACATGTGTATACGTAAGCGTGTGTGTATATATACGTGAATGTGAGTGTATGTACGCGAACGTGAATAAGTGTACATGTGTGGACGTGGGCGCGTATGTTTGTGTGCGCGTATGTATATGACAGCTCGAAATATGAATGTGTGTTTTGTGTGAGACTTGAAAAAGGCTCGTACAAATACTCCCCTTCCTAGGAAAAGAAAAAAAAATACATGCAATGTATATATATTTATGTATATATATATATATATATATATATATATATATATATATATATATATTTTTTTTTTTTTTTTGTGAGTAATGTTTTCGGCAGTTGATTTTTTTGTCCTGTTTTTTTTTTTTTTTTTTTTTGGTGTGGGTGTTTGAAAAAAACGTCAAAAAGGAACGGAATGTCAAAAACAGAGTGTGTTCGTAAAAAAAAGTATTTACTTCCACGTGGAAAATGCGTTTACTCTTTTTTTTTTTTTTTTGGCTGACATTTGTTGGTTTGGTTTCTGTTGTGTGTTGACATGTGCAAAGCGTTGCTTGGACAGAGAAGTGAATTGTTCCGTTTGGAAGGAAAATTTTTGTTTCGTGTTGACGGTGTCGTGTGTGTGTCCAGTTGACGGTATCTTCGCATGTTTCTGCGGTAATGTGTGCATCGTTTGGACGGGCGCTAGTCGCGCGTTTGTTCTTGTTGAACGGAATTTGGTTGCCGTTGTCTTCGCATGTGCGTCTGCGGTAGTGTGTGTACATTGTCTGTACGGGCGTTTGTTGTGTAGTCGTTCGTGGTTGCCAGCTGTCAACGAAACTTCCAAGTTTTGAGTTTATCCGCGTGCGTCGTGCATCTCAACTCGTATTGTTGATTCAACTTCTTCCTATGTGTTGATAGGAATGTCCTGTTTCTTTGTTGCTGCGTCTGCTGTGCGAGAGGGAGTTGCATAGGCCTATGTGATTTTTCCCCTCGCGTTTTTTGCAGGGTAATGTCAGGAAACCGTGAAAGCGTTTGTCAAGCTCGAATTTGTTTTTAAATTCGATATGAAAGTCGACAGCTCCGTGTTCGTTTTTTTTTTTTTTTTTTTTTTTTTTTTTTTTGAGTCTGACGAGGGTTCGTCATAGTAGTTGGTAGTAGATATTCCTGTGGGTAGTGGTTCGCTTGGTTTTCTTTGTTGAGAAGTTCGTTTTTTTTTTTGTTTTTTTTTTTATCAAATAAAACGCGCGTCTCGCTCAAAACGATTAATCTCAAAACGGTAGGGTCGCCATGCCTGCTCGTTCCACGTCAGTCGGGCGCCAGTTTGTTGTGGACTTGTGGCATAGGAGGAAATGCGTGCTCCTCTCGCGTTCCGAGGGAAAATGAATTGTCTCGAAGAAGAAACGAACGACGTGTTAAATTGAATTAAACTAACAGGAATTTCTTTGGTGAAAGAAACAAGTGAAAGAAAAGGGTACCACACGTGGTTAGTTTTGCGTGCGTCTCTCATTAACTGGTGAAAAGGAAAAGTTTATAGCTTGGCGTGCGTCTCTCGTTAAGTGGTGAAGAGGAAAAGTTTATCTTTGTAGAAAAGAGTCTGTGTGTGTATGAGTGTCTCGTTCAACCTCATCCATTTCATTTAAATAAAGGGGTCACCAAATTTGTAGGGGACTAGGATATATAAATACCCCAATCCCGTTACAAAAGAATAATGAAACGAATGGGAATTGAAGGAAACAAAGACTCAATTAATGGATAAGATAAATGTCGTTTATTTGCTGTTGAAAGAAATGAACATTTTAGTTATAACATGTCCGCGTGTATGTAACCAATGTCCGTTGCAGGACTGGTGTTGTAGCAAGAATAGGAAATGTGTTTTCGTCTCAAGTTCGGGTCATTATTGTTTGTTCGCGCGTGGGAATTGAAGTGAGTGTTGTAGTGGAAATGGGAATCCAGCGTGTAGGCAAGGAAGAGGATATTAGAGTTGTCATCAGTTAGTAGTCAACTACGCGAAGGTGTTCTTAGTGGCCAGTCGTAGATGGAGAGAGAAAGAGTGAGAATGTATACATACAGTCTTTAGCTCGTGTCCCATACATAGTAGGAAGTGGGCTTGAGGTACGCGTGCGCGCGCGCCGAAACGGCGGCGGCTTGTAGGCCCAACCTGTCTAGTTGAGAGTTGGTCCTAAAAAAGAGGATTAGAAACAATTTGTCTCCATGTTTATACTCGCTTCTGGAGTTCTTTTGCGCGTGTGTATTTCCTTAGAAAGCGGAAGTGACGTCGTCCATGTGCGTGTTCGTGTTCGTGTGTGTGAGTACATGTGTATACGTAAGCGTGTGTGTATATATACGTGAATGTGAGTGTATGTACGCGAACGTGAATAAGTGTACATGTGTGGACGTGGGCGCGTATGTTTGTGTACGCGTATGTATATGACAGCTTGAAATATGAATGTGTGTTTTGTGTGAGACTTGAAAAAGGCTCGTACAAATATTCTGAAACACACAATCATCCCAGCAGCTCAAAAGAATCAGAAATAGTTACTTACAATACTAACTGAACAAAACTCGAAGCAAGATCATAATAAAAATGGACATTTAACATCATATAGCATTAAACATTTCAGCGAAATTTATATAGATTAACCTAGTAATTAAATAGCTTTGTTAATGAAACAATAAAGGGTTTTTATATATTTATTCTATATTTTCATTTTTTATAAGGCAAGTCAAAATATTATATCATGTATAACATGTTACTAATAATCAGCCGTATTGATATTTTTATGTGTTTACATTTTTATAATTCATGACCAAATTTGTTTATATCCTGATACATTTCTATCGTCCCTGGAATAAATAATGTTTGTTTACGAAGAAACAAAACTTAAGCGAAAACTGATTGCTTACATGTTGTATAATTTAATTTTCGATGCGTGCTTGACGGAACGATGCGTTGTTTTTTTTCTCTTTTAAGTGTTCGTCTTTACTTTTATAAGCATGAAGTGCATGTAGTTGTAGCGTCGAAGAATTTTTTTTTTCCAAATGAATTTTAAAATCAGAGACATTTTGACTACACGCCGAATGTGTAAATTTGACCTCTTGTTGACCTTTAGTGTGACCACTCTTTTTTCAATACGATATTCCAACGGTCTCACAGCTAGAGATGAAAGAATTCACAAATGATGAGACATAGGTCATTCTAAGTCACCGCATATCTAGGACCGTAAAATAAATGAGTTTTTCACGTTTCTTTATTTAAAGAAATTTTATCGACTGGCGGGCGAGTGATTTACGACTTTTAGTCGCCCTAAGAAATTTTCAATCGACTGTGGCGACCGGTCATGTAAAGTCTCAAAGGCTATATATATATATATATATATATATATATATATATATATATATATATATATATATATATATATACCCAATGACCAGAAATATTCAATCCAAATTAATATTTTTAACTGGCCTTCAGACGAAAAGAAAAAATATAGGCATTCGCTGAAATGAAATAAATGAAAAATAAAATACATACGCGCACACAAACATACGCGCCCACGTCCACACATGTACACTTATTCACGTTCGCGTACATACACTCACATTCACGTATATATACACACAGCTTATGAATTTAAACAATTTGTACGATATATATATTAGACTACCCGTGACCCGTTGGGTCAGTATGTTATATTAGCTGGAATTCATGTATGGGCGTGACACTTGTGACGTAAAGAAAAAGTGGAGAAAGAAAGAAGGTGGCAGTTAGATACATTTTAATTTTTAGCGTTCGTTTAAATCTCTTAGCAGATTTTTCATTTTGTGGGAGCTCAAGGGAATTGGTCTGACAGCAGTTGATTTTTACCACTTCTTGGTTACTTTCAGGCAATATCAAGGCAAAACAATCAACGGCATTAGAAACCCCTTGTATTAAAAACATCTGTTTTTTTTTTTAATTACAACGTGGAACGATAAAGCTTTATTTTAAAACTTTTATTGAAAAATTCAATTCAGGTAAGTTGATTATGCAGTAGACCTAACATTGTTTCAATGTAGCTGCCTTAAGCCTCAATCACCGCCTCGATACGAGTTCAGAACTGGGAGCATGCCTTTTCCACAGGCGCCAGCAAGAGCTTAGCGAATACTCGGCGGATGTCGGCGATCAGGTTGACTTTTGTGTTGTGGGAGGTCATGTTGGTGATGTTCTTGCCGTATTACCAAACGAAGTAGTCTAGCGGGTTCAGGTCATGGGAAGGGGAGGGAGTCAGTGAGAGAAAGGTACAACGTTGTAGCACTCCTTCTGAAGCTAAGCCTGGGTCTCTTTGGACTTATGAGCCAGCACTGAGTGTTGCTGCCACACCCAGATCTGCCAGCGGCCACCTGATTGCATCAGGGGATCGCCACACTCTTCAACACATCCAGGTATACTTTGGTGTTTACTTTCAAGCCGATTTCAAAGATGGGAGATGACATAATGTGGCCATCACTTGAAATCACACCAAAGACCATAACCGTAACTGGAAACTTTGTTTTCATCACTCTATCTTTGCTATTTGTGGCAATCCAGCGATGCATTTTGAGGGTGCTGGCAATGTCCCTGTTGTTATAACTTGGATCGGTACACAACTGGCTAACTAGTAGAGGGTCAGAAAGAAAAAGAAACCCGGTTTTTATCAAACGGAAATGGGATCATGTCGTCTTTTCTAGGGTGACACTTTTATCGTTCCACCTTATAAAATCTAACGATCATCTTAGGAAATGTTGCAAGTTTGTAGTAAAAAGAGATTCTGACGAACGTTTAAAAGCAGATGTCTTTGATTGCCATCTTCTTTCTTTATCCGCTTTGTTAAGATTTTCTTTCTTTTATCAATTTGGTTTTTAAAGAATCGTGTGAACTCAAAATATATTCAACAATGAAAACCGTTCCAAACCTCAACACTAACACGCATATGTGAATGTAGTCAAAATCCAGAAACATAGAGAATTCTCAAGATGACCGCAGTATCGAAAGATTCCAGAACGTTTGTTTGCCCCTCACCTCTGGCTTTTGGCCGGGGAAGGCCAAAAGAACTCAATGACTTACATAGCAGCCTTGTTCATCTGGCACACACAAGCTTACACACTAACGAGTCAGGCGAAAACAAACTGCTATTCACAACTATACACGCACTAACAAAAATAAGGTATGCTCTCTATCTTGGGTAGAGCACATTGTGGACGAAATAACAAACTGCTACTAGCATACAAAACAATGTTCTTTGTGCAAACAAATAGAGCTTAGGCGTTTGGATAATGTTTAAATATTGTAATCTCGTATCCCACCATAGTAGCAGTCAAACAGCGTGACGCTGAGAAGCGCTGGCTGTTGCTTAAGTCAAGTTTCAATCCTGGCTTGAGGTAGTAGCTACTCGAGCCGCATTGATGAGCTGCAATACAGCGAAACAGTACTATATGTGAATGACTATATATATATATATATATATATATATATATATATATATATATATATCCTTAAATTTCTTCCATCGCTAAAACATAACATATATACCTCAAATTAATATTAATTGTTGGTGTGGGTCTTAGCAATGCATAAAGGCACTACCCTTTTCCCAAGATGGTCCCTACTACCAACGTCGGAGACCACACCACAATTTATTTGCAACTATAATTGAGCATTTTTTATTATTATTATTATTATTATTATTATTATTATTGTTATTATTATTATTATTATTATTATTATTATTATAGTAGTAGTAGTAGTAGTAGTAGTAGTAGCAGCAGCAGCAGCAACAACAATCGCCAATCGCGTGCATCCATATGTATATTTACATACAGACACGATTAACCTTTCTGATAAGCGATTTGTCATTCTGGTATATTTCCGCCTCATTATTTAGCGAAGATGGGATTTCGAAAAACAATAAAAATATTGCTAATTCAACTCATGACAATTGCACGTTTGATTCGCAGAGACAATATATTCAGAGGGTACATATCTTCTTCTTTTTTTTTTTTTACTTCACACGTTTTTCAAGAGATTTGATACACATAAAATTTGATAAAGAGGTCTTACTGCGAAGTATATTACGGAAGAAGGTTACATCACTTTGTATAAGTTCAGAATGAATTATATTAAAGTGTTCTCCTCCTCCTCCTCCTCCTCCTCCTCCTCAACACCGGCATATTTCCACATATTATACTCCTAAATAACTGACCCTCTCATCATTAATCATTTTTACTCTGGTAAAAGCCCGCATAAGATAGGCAAACCGTCGAGATTCTAGTTTTTTCTACCTTTATTTTTGAAATCATATCATTGGATTTTTATACCCTTTTTATAATCATATATATATATATATATATATATATATATATATATATATATATATATGTCTGTGCATATATATAATGATATTTATATATATATAATTTTGGAACGTGGAATGTAAGAACATTGCTTGATAGTGATGATTCTTTCGAGAGGAAGATGGTGCTAGTTGCAAAAGTACTAAAACAATACAACATTAACATTGCTGCCTTGTCCGAGACACATCTTTTGGGATCAGGTGAATTGAAAGAAATTGGCGAAGGTTATACGTTCTTTTGGTCAGGTCGAAAAGAGGGGGAGAGGCATAGTTCCGGTGTTGGCTTTGCAATAAAATCAAATATTGCTGACCCTCTGGAGGCTATTCCTCGGGGCGGTGACGATCGTTTAATGACCCTTAGAATTGGACTCACAGCTGGAACGGGACTGACACTGGTAAGTTGCTATGCACCAACTCTAAATGCAGAAGAGGTAGAGGCCACAAACTTCAGCGAAAAGCTTGGTGACATAGTAAGAAACGTAAGCTTTCATGACAAGATCTTACTGATGGGAGATTTCAATGCCCGGGTAGGCTCGGACAGGGAGATATGGGGAAATGTGATTGGGGCTCATGGTATGGGGAAATAAATGAGAATGGAATTCGCTTGTTGTCATTTTGTAATGAACATGGGCTCTTCATTACAAATACTATGTTTCAGCAGCCAAATCGTTGTAAAAGCACATGGATGCACCCAAGGTCCAAGCATTGGCATCTTATTAACTTTGTTATAACCCGGAAAAGAAACAGGAGAGATATTCTTTTGAGTCGTTCATTTCATGACTCATGTTGGCTGTCGGTCAATCCAAGACATCACTGAAACTACGACCTAAGGACAGAAGGCATACAATTAAGATGCCAAAGTCATTGAATATGGAAAAACTGAACACTGAAAAGAAAGAAGAATTATCTTCTAAGTTAGATGCTAAGTTAAACGAAATTATGATAAACAATGATATTGAAGAATCCTGGAAGAAATTGCGGGATGCCATCTATGAATGTTCAAGCGAAGTACTAGGACTTTCCAAGAGGAAGCATCAGGATTAGTTCGACGTAAATGAAATTGAAATTCAGGGTATTTTAGACCGGATGCACTCTTCGCGTAGGGCCTGGATATCTGCAGCGAAAAGGTCGGCTTATCTCAGTGTCAGGAGGGATGTTCGGCACCGATTGAGGAAAATGAAAGAAGATTGGTGGTCCGCAAAAGCCTCTGAGCTCCAGGCTGCTTTTGATAGGAAAGATGCGAGGGCATTTTATGAGGGTCTGAAAAAGTTTTTGGACCACAACAATGTGGTACTTCACCCGTTATGGGAGCAGATGGTACAACCTTGTTGACTGATAAGAATGACATCCTTAACCGCTGGAAGGACCATTTTGAAGGAGTGCTGAATTCTTCTTCTGATGTTGACGATGATGTTTTCAGTTATTTGCCTGCAAGAATCCAAATACCAGAACTAGATGCGATTCCTAATTTTTCTGAAGTTCTCGCAGCTGTAAAACAAATGCTAATGAGAAAGTGTGCAGGTGATGATGGTATACCGGCTGAAATATTCAAGTTTGGGGGGAACACACTTTTGAAAAAACTTTTGGAGTTATTCATCAGGATCTGGGAAAACGGTTCTGTACCTCAGGATTTCAGGAACTCGTCAATAATCCATCTCTTCAAGAATAAAGGAAAGCGCATTGATTGTGATTACCGTGGAATATCACTGCTCTCTGTGGCTGGAAAAGTACAAGCCAGGGTCATTTTGAACAGGATAATCATTCATCTAGCAGACAAAATTTATCCTGAGACGCAGTGTTGTTTTAGATCTGGAAGGAGAACCATCGACATGATCTACTGTTTACGCCAAGTTACAGAGAAGGCACGTGAGAAAAATCAAGATCTGTTTGTCGTTTTTATCGACCTGACCAAGGCGTTTGACTCTGTCAACAGAGTCGCACTTTGGAAGGTTTTGAATAAAGTTGGAATCCCTGAAAAAATGTTAAATGTAATAATATCCTTTCACGAGAATATGGAGGCACGTGTAAGAGCAGACGGAAAGTTCTCTGAGTGATTCAAGGTAAAAACCGGTACGAAACAGGGTTATGTTATGGCACCTGTGCTCTTTGCCACCTTCTTTTCAATCGTGCTCGAGCATGCTGTTAAAGATTACACGCGAGGTGTCCATTTTGAGTTTAGAACTACCGGGGGTCTTTTTAATCTTCAAAGATTCAAAGCTAAAACATTAACAAGAAGCAAAATGGTTTTGCAGACGATGCTGCACTCGTGGCCACATCATTTCAAGAAGCACAAGAATCAGTTGACAAGTTTTCCAATGTCGCAAAAGCATTTGGTTTGAAGATTAGTATTAAAAAAGACAGAAGTTATCTACCAACCAAAGCCCACCCCGTTGCAGCAAGGTGGTGTGAATATTCCGAGACCAGAATATGTGGAACCGCCTCAGAAAATCTTAGTGAATAGACAGCCTCTAAAGTATGTTAAATTCTTTTGCATATCTCGGAAGTAAGGTGAATTCGTCAGCATCAATTGATGATGAGATATTGAGCAGAATTTCAAAAGCGACTGATGGCTTCGGCAAACTGCAGTCAAGAATATGGCATGAAAGAGGTTTGACTCTAAAGACCAAAATCTCAGTTTATCATGCAGTGATTGTTCCGATACTCCTGTATGGATCGAAAGCCTGGACCCCATACCGTAGGCAGATTGAGTAACTGGATACATTCCATAAGCGTTGCCTTCGCAGTATATGTGGATTAACATGGAAAGACAAGGCCCCTGACTAGGGATTGTTTGCTAGGTGCGACATTTTAAGTATTGAGGCCTTCCTGATGAAGTCTCAGTTTCGGTGGGCTGGTCACCTTGTTCACATGGATGAAAACCGTCTTCCTAAGCAACTAGCATACAGTCAACTGAAAGAGGGTAATCGAAATGTGGGTCGTCTATTTCTAAGGTACGGGGATAAGATGAAAGACAATCTTAAGCACGCAGGCTTGAACCCAAACTGCGGATAGAAAATTGTGGAGGGAAAAATGTTTTGCCGGCATTAACACATACATTGACACACGGCTATCGAATCAAACAGATCTTTGTAGAGCAAGAGTAGGAACAGCACCTTCCCAGCCTGTATCCTGTGAGTCATGCGGCTTGGTTTGTGGGAGCAGAGCTGGCCTCGTGTCACACATGCGGCACAAGCATTGAAAGCAGAGTGAAACAGAGCGAATTTTTGGCCCTCATGCGTCGAACACGACGGGAGAATCCGTTATATATATATATATTCACTCACACCCGCGCACACAATCACTATTAATAAATAAATATTGTTAATATCCATAGACGTATATATGTTTCGTGTTTTCTATATTCATCAGTATGAAATTACATGCCCGTACAGTCGGTTGGACGATTCGAACACCGGATCCAAGTATTATCTTGTCATGTTGATGATAATATTTTGAAATGCGAGAAAAATGCGCCTTTTTTCTTAAATGTAAACAAAAGTACGGTTATTCTCTAGATAAGAATCTAATCCTACCACATACATATATATATGTGTGTGTGTGTGTGCGCGCACGCGCGTGCGTGTGTGTGTGTGTGTGTGTGTGTGTGTGTACATGTATATATATATATATACGTATACACAGCCTTTAAGACTTTACACGGTCGATTGAAAATTTCTTGGGCCGACTAAAAGTCGTAAATCACTCGCCCGCCAGTCGATAAAATTTCTTTAAATAAGGAAACGGGGAAAACTCATTTATTTTACGACTCTCAACTATGCGGTGGCTTAGAATGACCTATGTCTCATTATTTGTGAATTCTTTCATCTCTAGCTGTGAGACCGTTGGAATATCGTATTGAAAAGAGTGGTCACGCTAAAGGTCAACAAGAGGTCAAATTTACACATTCGGCGTGTAGTCAAAATGCTGCCTTCATTTAGCTCTCTGATTTTGAAATTCATTTGGAAAAAATTCTTTGACGTTACAACTACATACACTTCATGTTTACAAAAGTAAAGACGAACATTTGAAAGAGGAAAAAAATGCACCGTTCGTCAAGCACGCACCGAAAATTAAATTATACAACAAGTAATCATATTTTTCTCAATTATATAAATTCAGATATTTGCATGCTCTGTTTTGCGCAACTTTCAAAAAATCATCGATACCTAATTTTAAAATAATATTCTAAATTTTAGAATGTTGTTCCGATGTGAATTCTTTGTTTTAATAGAAACAAGAGGCCAATTTCTGTTCTATATCAAAGGTTTTTTTTCATAAATTACAAAGAAAAATTGACCGTTTAAATTTTAAAAAGATATTAAACCATGTAAACCATGCCGATTTTCTAAGAAATCTTGTTCATTTCAGCTAAATGGTATTTTTCTTCTTTTTTTTTTTTTAATATCGGAGATTTTGGGCCATGGAGATCTCGTACCAGGAGATTTAAATTCACAATCGTGAATACCCGGAGATTTCGTAACACTTTTTTTCAACACCCACAGTTTAGGCTAGATATATTAATTTTTGTATGAAATTTTACGACATAATTTGGGTAGCGGAAGAATAGTTTGTTGATATTTTTATTAAGAATAAAGAAGAAAAATATAATTGAATTGTTGTAAAATTATTTACTATTATTGACTGAAACAAAGATATAAAGTCGGACGAGTAAAATTATTTTGGGGCGAATAAATTTTCCCTCACACTCGACCGGCAGTCGGGTGATTTTTTTTCAAATCTCAAAGGTTGCATTACAGACATGACAGAAAAGAATAGGCGCTAAAATAAATATTTTTCCCAAGATTAATTATATGCTTATTTATATTTACAGATGAGAATAGTGCTGAAATAAATTAGGGTATTTCATTAAAATTGCATTTAACAACATTGAAGCATGTCATGAACCAAAAGAGTATCAGAATTTCTGCGAGGATGAATCATGGGTCAACATGAAGGTGGTCTTAGTCAACACAAAATATCAGGAAATCTTTTAATACTCCTTTCTATTGTTTATAGAGTTTCACAAGAGAGGATAAATAGTGTACATAGCCTCATTCAGGCCCTCCAAAAGAACATTGTCTTGCGAAAAGAAATGTTGAAGAGGATCATCGGTGCAAAACCTCTGACATTGCAACACAAGCTGGTGTCGGTTCCAGAACAGCTTTCACAAGCTGGGCTACTATGGTAGAGCTGCGAAAAGGAAACCTCATCATTGTCCTACTAATATCAAATGCAGAAAAGATTGAGCTCGTAAGATGGTGGAGAGATCTATGATCTTTTGGACCAATGTCATTTTCTCTGATGAGTCACGATTTGCATTATTTCCCGACAGTGGAAGAGTTTAGGTTGAGAGGCTCCCTTAGCAAAAGTTTGACTTAAAAACCTGCAGCCAACGCTGACAGATGGAGTGTTTTCAGTTATAGTATGGGGTGCAATTTGGAATGATGGTCGCTCAGACCTGGTGGAGTGCGAAGGAAACATGAATTCTGTTTAATATGTTTCAATATTACATGAAGGACTCCTACCAACATTCTCAAGTGGTAAAATGAACCAAGTTAATTCCCTATTTATATATATGTTATGATCCATCAGTTTCCGGCATCCACCAGACGTAGCCGAGTGAGACTTGCGGAAAAACGGTCTCTAAAGTGCAGAAGTATCAAAATTTTTATCACAATCCATTATGTGATTTTGATTCTAAAAATGTCTAACATTTAATGCTTACGCTTAAGGAATAAAAATTCAGAGAATTATTTGGTGTCTAACGACTCTGGATAAAATTCTGTCAATTTGGAATATTTGAATCTTCAAGTGGGGGTTTGTGATCATCTTATGGCCCATAAGATTCTTTTAAAATAACCCAATAGAAACTGAAATTTATGAAATATTTATTCATTGATGTCTAATATTTATTGTTAAAATTTCCCTATCACTCTACTATGGCGACACAACTTGGCATTAATAAACTTTCATTGCCAAGTCAGTCCCCAGATATGAACCCAATTGAAAACTTTGAGCATATTAGACCAGAGCCTTCGCAAAAAGAAAAGGAAGACATCTTCTAAGCCTGAATTTTTAGCATTATTGTGTCAGACATGACAAGAAGAAGTTCCCCAAGATGATGTTCGTCAACTGATCAATTTCATGCCTACAAGGATTCTAGCATTAAAACAATGTAATAGTTATTAAATCTGTGACTATTCATTTTTGATTTTGTTCCATAAATTATATGTTTATCTAAAAAAAAAAAAAAAAAAAACTGTTTCTATGAGTGTCTATTCTTTTCTGTCATGTCTGTGTATCAGTGGCGCAGCACGGAGGGCGGGGGCGGGGGGCGGTCTGCCCCGGGCGGCACGTGCCAGAGAGCGGCATTTTAAGAGGGTAAAAATAGAAAATAGAATAAATAAATAAAAAATAAATAAAATCTAACAAGAATCTGACATTTTATACCAAAATGAGTCTTTAAGTTTTGTAAAAAAAAAAAAAAAAAATCGGAATTTAGGAGGTATTGGAATCGGAAAAATATGTCCCTAATTTCCGATTCCAAAACCGATTCTTTTGAATTTTTAACTTAATTTTTTATCATTGGTATTAATGATAAATATTTATTGTTTTTACATTATCAATAAAACTAAAATGATAATAAAATCCAAATACGATGTAAATTTATTTTACTTGCAAAACAACAACAGAAATTTAATTGCATAAATTCTATAGATAACTTTTCAAAGAAAATAGTTGATTTATATGTTCCGAAAAATGTTGAAAAATTATACAAAACATTTTTGTCAAGAAAAATAATTTATACATTACTGATAATTAACTGATGCAACGGAAAATTGGACACTGGAAAATTAGCAACAGAAAATTACGTAATTTTTGAATTGTAGAAACATTAAGCAACTACGGAGTAAGAATCGACTTGATTATAGAAAGAATCGACTTGATTATTGAAATAGATTTGATGGTCGTCCTGTCGGAAGATATGATTTTAAGTAGGAACTAAGCGCTACACTAGCACCGTCAGAAAATCGCCATTAAAAATGCGTGATAAAAACTTGAATAATTAGACTAATTATCTTTCGAAGTTTATAACTACTTGAAAAATGTAATTCAAACAATATAATTTCATTTCACTTATCAGTTTTTGCCGTAAAAAAAATTCCACCAGCCCGATTTTTCATTTTTTTTATTCTCTTAAAGAAATATATGAGTTTTTTATTCAATATATATTATTTCTTCTTTACGGAGTGATTTTTTTAATCTAAAAAAAACATTGAACGAAGCAGAAAAAATTGTTGTAGGTATTCAATCTTTTCAGGACAAAATTAAAAAAAATGTGAGGTTTCACTTACAAAATAAAAGGTTTTTTATTCTTTTTTCTTGTTTGAATTAAATCAGATTATTTTATTTTTTTATCTTTTATCATCAATTTGTGATATATACATCTGAGTTGAGAAAATTAATTATTTTCATTTTAATAGACATTTCAAAATGAATTTAATGTCTAGAATATTATATTCAGTTTATTGGAAAGAGCATAAAATTTCACATTAAAAGTGCAATTATTGTAAATATTGAACCAATAGAAAAATTTTGATAGATTTTTAAATTGAAAAAATTGAAAAAACTTTAACTCGTAAAATTCAATTTATTTTATTACGTAAAAAAAAATGGCTGCACGAACGCGCACAGGCATTTTGTAAACACTGTTTTTTTTTTTTAATAAAAAATAATATTTCTATTATTTTTCAAAAAATTGTAATAGTTTATTTTGGAAGTATATTCCATAAAGAAATTAAACAAGGCACTTTAAAAAGAGAAATTACGAGTTTTGTATATTTTATTCGCAGTTTTGTGTTAAGGGTGTCAAAAATTCCAAAAAAATTCTGACACACAATACTATTTAAGTGACTTCCTATCCGATAGTTTAAATACTGCCGAATTCCTTTCAAGTTTCGAACATTCACGGAGTAATAGATCTTTTTTTCAAACTATTAACAAAATTTTATAATTGCTGACATATTGATGAATAAACTGAAATGTATTATGATGAAGTAAATTTTGTAATAGGATTTAATATAATAATTGTAAAAGTGTCCTTAGAACACGGATCTAACTTAGAAAAATCAACTTATTTGCTTTCAAACAAGAGTAAATATTTTAAAGTATGTATATTTCTGTGAGAGGCACTTGAATCCTATTTAAAACTATATCCTCTTATAGAATGGTCTTAAAATCTATTTTCAATTGACATTTATTCCACAGGTATTCATACCTTGCCAAAATTAGTTCTCCGGTGTCTAATTTTCCTAAATTCAATTAAATAAAAATAAAAATATAAAAAGTGGCTTTTAATGTTTTTGATTCATTTGAGATTTTGGTACTTGATTAAACTGCACAAGTATCAAGATTTTATTTGTTTTTGTTTTGTTTTAATTAGATGGTGGGTTTTGTCTGGTGTCCTTTTGTCCGGTGTGTTTTGCCCTAGGTAACATTGGCAAAGTTTACAAGGAGTTATCAAAAAGTGTGCTTGCAAAAAGAAACTTTTAATAATTTAAAACTTTTAACCTCAGATGAATTGGACAATAATAAAATTAATAAATTCAAACCGTTCGCATCTACATGCGACAATATGTGTTGGTTCATTTCTTTGATTCGATTAATATCTCTGTATTTGTTCAGATGATTTGAGTATTAACAGGGTTAGTAGATTCAAAACTTTTCGCACCTATACGCGACATGTGTTGGCTCATTTCTTCTTTGATTTCAGTTTATGTGTGTACTAAGCATTCCTGATTAAGAGAATTTGAATGGCAATATAAAGCAATAAAACCTCAGGCTACTAATAGAAATTACTTTTAGTAAATAATATTTTTCATTACATTCAGACCAGTGGCGGCTCGTGCCTGAGATAAGTGGGGGTGCTGCTTCAAAAGTTTTACATATTGTTTTAATATTGTTAGGAGAAACATATATACCCCCTCCTTATATCAGAATGGATATATAGATATGAGCCAGACAGACCTCCCCTTCCCCACCCCTTCTAAGTCAAGCCAGACAGACCCCCTTCCCCCCTTCCAAGTCAAGCAGAAGACCTCCCCTTCCTAAGTTGAACAGCGAACAATCGAACGACACAACCCCTCTCTCCCTCACTGATCAACTATAAGCAGCAGTCAAACACACACGCAAACATAGGTAACCATGACAACCGACATCAGGCTGTCGTGACGTAAGCGCGGAAAGAAAGCGCGCGAAAAAGTTTAGTTTTGAGTTGACAGCCGTTGGGAAGCGACAACAATATTTTCTGCTCTCCAAAAAGCAGGAATATGCACCCGCGTGGACGAAGCATGGTGACAGACAAATGATCAACTCAACTTGGTGGACGGCCATGAGACCAAAAAGGGACATTTACTCCAACATGGAATTACCTTGGTCAACATAATTTAACGAGAGCCATTCTACCCGAGAACTTTGTCAGAACAAACCGCATATCGAAGATGACGAAGAAAGAAAAAGAAGTGATAAAGAAAAACTAAGGACATTATCACGTCATCGAAATGCACGCGTCAGGGGAGGAATTCCCACCAAAAAGCTAAGTATCGTTCGATACCCATTCTCCCATATTTCATCCCCCCCCGTTCAGCCCGCTCAGTGACAGTCGAGTTTTTTCCATGAAATAATTTCTTCCCTCACCAAGCATAAAGATGAAAGAATTGGAAAAAGAAAGGAAGAGGGGAAGAGAGAAAGAACATTGTTACCTAACTTTCATTTTGATTGTTCTAATGTTTGTTTCAACTGTGACTTTATGCGTTATCAAAGAAAAGAGAAATCATAACCCCATCCCAACCCGATATTGTCTGCGACCCGACTTTTATTTTGATTATCCTGATATCTTGTTTTATCTGTGTCTTCATGTTTGCCAAAGTTTGTGACCCGACTTTCATTTTGAATATTCGAATATTTTGTTTTAACTGTGACTCTGTGTTTTATCAAAAAGAAAAAAAAAAGAAAAGAAGAAAAGGAGAGAAAAGGAAGAGAAGAAAATAATATATCTCTACCAATCACCCCCCCCCCATCCTGATCTGATGTTGTCTGTGATTGGACTCTCATTATGACTGTTTTATTATTTTTATTTCCTTCATTTATTTTTTTTTTTTGTTTGAATAATAAATTTATATATTTTAATGTAATTCATTTAGTGTCCGACCCTTTTCATTCCCTGCCATCTTTATTATTAAACGTGAATGTTATCGGGCAGTCCATGACGATTCCACTGATTCGAAACTTGGGCAACGCCATGCGGTTGTGATATGATTATGGTCCAGTGGTCCACTAGCAGTATCAGAATTTTTGTAGGAATTTTTGACACCCTTAACACGAAACTTCGAATACAATATAAAAATCTCGTAATTTCTCTGTTAAAAGTGGGTTATTTATTTTCTTTATGGATTATACTTCCAAAATAAACTATTACAGTTGTTTTAAAAGTAATAAAAAAATTTTTTTTTTTAAACAGTAATGAATTTTCCGACCTCAATATTTTTCAATTTTTAAACTCAATATTTTTAAATTTTTAAATTTTAAAAATCTATCAAAATTTTTCTATTGATTCTATTTTTACGATATTTTCAGGGTCAATGTGAAATTTTATGTTCTTTCCAATAAACCGAATATAATATTTTAGACAAACGTTTTTTTTTAAATTCACGCCCCCCCCAAGTGTCACCCATTTTCAACTTTCTCTTAAAAAGTAAATAATTAATTTATGTCGTGGAGTTTTATATATCACAAATTGAAGAGAAAAGGTCAATAAATAATATATTCAAATTTAAAACAAAAAAAAAATCGCTTTTTTAGAAATTTACCTGTAAAGTCCGAAGTTTAAAACCTTATTTTATAAGAACACATTGTTTCTTTTTTGTCTTTTTTTTTTTTTTTTAATGAAACCTTGGTCCTTGCTCCTTTAATTGAAAAAAAAATTAGGGCTTGAATTACATTTTTCGAGGAGTTATAAGCTTAGAAAGATAGGGGGTCGAATAATTCACGCCTCTCATTTTGAAATGTCTATTAAAAAGTAAATAATTAATTTATGTCGTGGAGTTTTATATATCACAAATTGAAGAGAAAAGGTCAATAAATAATATATTCAAATTTAAAACAAAAAAACAAATCGCTTTTTTAGAAATTTACCTGTAAAGTCCGAAGTTTAAAACCTTTTTTAAAAAAAAAAAAAGAACACATTGTTTTTTTTTTTTTTTTAATAAAACCTTGGTCCTTGCTCCTTTAATTGAAAAAAAAATTAGGGCTTGAATTACATTTTTCGAGGAGTTATAAGCTTGGAAAGATGGGGTGGAATTATTCACTATTTTCACGAAATTTCTGACACTGCTAGTGGTCCACACTTTTTCTTTTTCTTACGACGTGTATTTGGGTATAGAATTTCTTGCGAAGTTCCTAAACCCGGGACACGTCACAAGTTCCTAGACCCGGGACACGTCACAATATCGTGTAAAAGAAATTCGAATATATAAATAAATATTTAATCAAATAATAAAAAAAACATTCAAATAAATATTCAAATATATAACAAAGACAAATAATCAATCAGAAATGGATAATACGCAAAAACTTTTTATCAAAAATATTTTTAATTGTATGCACTTTACAGAATAATAAAAATAATATATACATTTATGCTTTTAAACTTTTTAGATTAAATAAAAGTTTGCGTTTTGTTTTTGTTTTTGTTTTTTGCAAACAAACGAAAAACATTTTTAAAAATAAATTTACTTACAATTTTTTAATGACTTATTTTTTTATATAAAACCAAAAAAGAAAAACTTTGAAATTTACTTGCCTCCCCACGAGTGTTTATATTTAATTTAACATGTTTGTTCAGCTCGAAAAACATACAGTGTTTACCGATGTATTGGAAAATTCAAAATGGCGGCCGACTCTCTCTTGGAGACGTTAAGTTTGGGAAAAGGAGTTATAAATAAAAACCAGTCAAAATACTGTTAAAAACCCGCCGGATATATGTCAGCCTATGTCATGGTAACATATATTGAGCGAGTTTCTAACAGTATTTTGTCCGGTTTTTATTTATAACTCATTTTCTCAAACTTACCGCCTCAAAGAGAGTCGGCTGCCATTTAATTCGAATACATCGGTAAACACTATTTTCTCGAGCTGAATAAACATGTTACATTAAATATAAACACTAATAACATATCCAGTTAGGTAGAAAAGTAACTTATCTTGCATTTGATAACATTTATTTGTTATATATTTGTTTTGTGACAACTTTTTCGAATCTATGTGTACAGTAAAACAACCCCCAAATTTTATTAAATATTTCATCAGACAGACCCCAACAAATGCCAATGTAAATCCATTATATTGTCGTTACTTCTAAATTTATCTGGTGTGTAATAAAACGAAGCAAGATGCGAAGACCAACGAACCTCCTCAGCCGCGAATTGAAACAGCTAAGAGAGCATATTTTGTTTATTTTTCAGTAAGAGATAAGGGAAGGTGGTAGCTATCGGGAATGGCTGGGGAGGAGGAGAAGGGGGAGGAATTTCGTGGGAAGGCCCGCATCGGTTGGAAGTGGGGTCGGACGAGGGAGTGGGCGGTGCCGGTGCGTAGTAGACGGCGGTGGAATGCCGCGGCCGCGCTACGTGTTCTTGGGTGACGTTGCTAGTGAGGAGAATTTTCTGGAATTAACTGTACAAAATAGAAAGAAAGGGGGAAAATAGTACGAAAGCAAACGGAAGAAGACTATACGCTAACGGAAGGAGAAAGGCGCCACGTGGCCCAATTCTTATTATGAAAGAAATTTCCGGAGTGTAGGAATATTCGAATTAATGCTTAATTCAGACATCTGCGATTCCTAAAGCTATTGTCCTCTCCTCTCACTCACACAGAGACAAAGACATACCATTGCTCTTCGCCAAAGAATGGAGTACTCTCGGTTGCTGATAATGCATTAATATTTCATTTTGTAGTTTGTGTCCATATAGGCTCGACTGTAAACAAAACGTTCGGGTTTCGACCTTAGCTTCACATACCTGCCTATAGAGATACAATGAAGAGCTGTGTTTGATTGTCGATGATGTTAAGTATATATTTTTACTAGCTTGCCCGTGTCCCGGCATTCCACAGGAAAATAGATTAACTCAAGAAATTCCATCCCCAAGCTTGAACGATCCGACGCAAACCCAGCTGTTAAAAGCTGATCAGATAATTGAATAGAGATTCGAAAAAGTGATAAAAAATTTTCAAATATATAACAAATAAATGTTATTAAAAGCAAGATAAGTTATTCTTTTACCTATATGAAAAAGTTTTAGTAGTTTTACTCACTCTAAAATGTTTATTCGGTTCGAAAAAATAGTGTCAAGTGGTAGGTGAGAACAAGAAAAATGGCCGCGAATTGACATCTAAATATTTTAAGCTTTGATAATGACATAAAAATTATCTATCTATCTATCTATCTATCTATCTATATATATATATATATATATATATATATATATATATATATATAAACATACATACATACATATATATATATACATACATATATATATATATATATATATATATATATATATATACTAGCAAAAGTACCCGTCGTTGACTGGGTTCAAAAGCAGCCTTCAGAAAATAGACTCTGATTTATTAAAGTTTGATAGGTTATGAAAAGGAAGGGTTGTAAAGAGATAGATTCGAATTTGGGGGTATCAAAACCAAAGCAAAATATGATGAAAGTAAAAATAAAATAGATAAACCCCATAATTTATTATACCATACCTGTTCACACTGAAACACTTATCACAATATTCTGTGGATCTATATTAAAAAACCTTGTTAAACTTTGTGACATATTTCCATTCTATGGAGATCAGACGCGAACGAACACCCCATAATTTTATTATACCATATTTCTTCAAACTGAAACATAATTATCAAAGTTTACTTACGCAGATAGATATGAAAAGCGTTTATTAAAGTTTGTGCCTATTTCCATTCTATGGAGACCAGGCACGAACGCAGACCCCACACTTTATTATACCATCCCTATTTAAGTTAAATCATACTTATCAAAGTATTCTTATGTACGTCTATATCAAAAACACTTGTAAACGTTTTTTTTAATTTTTTAATTTTTTATTTCCATATTTTGTGGACCAGGCGCGAATGCAGACCACACAATTTTAATGAACCACTGTTCTGCCAGATCAAACATACCCATTCCTGTATCTCGATACCTCTTCTATCATTATATGTAATCAATTTTTTAAAATAGTCAACCATATAGGAGCCTATTCGTGACCACACACACACACACACACACACACACACGCACACATATTCAGCTTTATATTAAAGATATATATCATCCACATACAATACTGTTTCGTTGTATCACAACTTATCTGTGAGGCTAGACATACACCTTTCCCCAGCCGTGGATTGAACTTACAACGGTCGCATTGACAGTCAGTAGCTCTCATCACACGCCACGAATCAGTGCCGTAAATATTTCTCCTCGAGTATGTATTAAATCCACACCCGCCCGTCGCAACAGTGTTCTAACCATCAGTTTGTTTACAAACAAATTAAGTGAGCTTCGCTTAATAGCTTAAATACGCGTCAAGTGAAAATATATTTACAAGGTACTCAACCCAAAGAGGGGGGGGGCTTTAATTGTCATCCACATACAGTACTGTTTCGTTGTATCACAACTCATCAGTACGGCTAGACATACACCTTTCCCCAGCCATGGATCGATATATATATATATATATATATATATATATATATATATATATATATATATATATATATATATATATATTTGTTTTATATAAGCAATTACTGCTTATGTAAAAACAAATAAAAACAAATAAAAAGAACAAATAAAAACAGACTTAGACTTAGAACAATACTCACGCTCCATATATATATATATATATATATATATATATATATATACATATATATATACATATATATATATGATGATTGCAACGTCTTGTCAGACGAGTACCACTCCCTCAGACATTTAAAATCCATGAGCCCAAATGCCTGAGGGAGTATCTATACAAAGATGATGTTACAGAGTCTTAGCTTTGTACGACAGCTAAGCCTCTCTCTCGGTTCAAAATGTTGAGATCCAGCAACAAGCAAGAGCAAGATAGCCAGAAACAAATTAAACTGCAGACCAGCTTAATGCGGGTACTGGTTTCCTGCTTTATGGCTTTTTAAATCAGAGATTTGCTTCTCCTAGAAAGGTTGCCTTCACCACGGCTTACGGGAGCCCTCTCCACCCCAATACACATATACACACACACACACACACACACAAATATACACGGTGCTAGTTGGCCGTTGACTCAGAAAAAGGGTTCATTCGCCCTTTGGAAGGTCTTGTTTTTAATCCTTCAGGGAAACTAGCCGCTCTCCTCACCAAACAAGTCTGGTGGGGGAACCAGTTTAGTCGCCGGTGACCCGACCATGAGGCAGGTAGTACTGGGTTACATGGTACCAGTAGCATATGACATGACCTGACACATACATGATACATATATATATATATATATATATATATATATATATATATATATATATATATTAGGCTACCCTGACCCGTTGGGTCAGTATGTTATATTAGCTATGGAATTAATATATGGGCGTAACATTTGTGACGTAAAGAAAATAGTTTTTTGTGACATAACAGAAACATTTCTATGAAAGTGTATTAAAATGAAAAAGAATAGACTTTTATTAGTCGTTCTGTTTATAATTGTTTATTTTGGAAAAAAAAAAACTTACAGCCATTGAATCATAAGTGGTTTGCCATACTTATAGGTAAATGTACACTGAAGTTAAATTCAAATTTTGATATATCTTTTAATTTAAACGCGAAAAAAAACATGTGGGACGCTGAAAACGTACACAGTAAAACAGTACGTTTAATTGTCACGTTGATTATTTATTTGTAACGCAAATTTAAAAAAAAACATATTTTCGAGGTTATTTATTTATGTTGGTAGTGTAGAAGAAAATGTATGAATGATTTTTTAAGAAAGGTGTATTAAAAATGGAGAATAATTTTAAAAAAATAAGGAAGGATTTGTGTAAATCACCGTTGTAAAATGCTCTTATGGTTGTCAACGTGTTACAGTAGATTTATTTGTAAGAAATTGCGTTAAAATAACTTAAACGTAATACGGAAATGAACGATGTAAAAAAAAAAAAATGCAGAAAGTACTAACAATTGTTTATTTGGATATTTAAACGCGAAAAACAAACAACTGAGACGCTGAAAACGTACACAGTAAAAAAATACGTTTTATTGTCGCGTGGATCATTTGTTTATGTACACATGCGCAACCGGAAGTCATAAACCGGATGTTGGGTTACAACACCCGTTGTAAAGTCCTTGGAGTTTTATATATGAGTAATGGGTGAGTAATGTTCTAGGTCTAAGAAGATCAGAAAAATGACCTTGAGTTTACATTTTGTAACGTTCGGTTTTCATATTTTGTCCTTTAGCATTAGTTAACAAAGGCTCACAAAAAAAAAAAAAAAAAAAAAAAACGCTAATTTTTTAGTTGAACCTAGTTTAATTGTTGACCTAACTAAAAGAAAAATAAATTTTAAAAATTTAAAAAACGGTTGAAAAGTCGTTTTGCTGTATTTTGGACAAGGCATGATACCACTTTATATAAGGAACTAAAAAAATACTACTTCAAGGTAAAAATTAGCCAACGATAAGATGGATAGATTCCAACCCAGAAAGTAGTAATTCTTTCACCTTTTTTCATAGAATGTGACAACTAAAAGACATAAGTATTTTTAAAAGACTAAAACTGCTAATTGTTCTTTTTTTAAATTACATTTTCACCCCAAACAAGGCAAATTGCCACTTTGATGTAGGGGGCATAATCACGGGCATAAGCTACAGGGGTACTATGTGGAGAATTGGGCAGCAAGATGTCAGTTCACGTTACACTTGAACTTCTGCATGTCAGTACAGTTGGGGAAGCAGGAACCCGGAAGGGAATTCCAAAGTCTAACGGTTCTGGGGAAGAAACGACTGGAGTAAAAGGCTCTCTTACATCTAAGGATCTCAACTGTGAAGGGGTGAGATTTTGCTGCTTGTCGGGTTTGTCGGGGGTATTTACGTCGAGGGGTACAAGTGTTTGCAGTTTGTCGGAGCATTCGCTGTTAAAGTACTTGTAAAGCAGGCAGAGGGATGCAACATTTCATCGGTGGGACAGAGGCTGAAGCTTAGATGACAGTTCAGAACCTATCAAATTGGTGACTCTCTTTTGAACCTTGTCTGGGAGTGAAAGACTAGTACAAGATGCACCAGCCCGAAATATGACAACAATACTCCATACATGGGCGAATGGTGGTCTTATAGAGGTACAGGATACTTTCGGGCATTAGTAGCTTTCTAGCACGGTAGAGAGAACCTACCTTTTTCACAGCGGTCCTGGCAATGATCTCAATGTAATTTTTCCAACTCATGTTTCCTGTGAACGTTAGGCAGAGGAGTTTAAAAGATGTACTTTCTGATAAAGAGTCTTTGGCCATTGCTATTGGTGGTAGAGAAGGTTTCTTGTAGTTATTGAAGGAAGCAAGTTTAGTCTTGGCAGCATTGAATGTGACCATCCATTTTCGTCTCCATTCCACTACAGATTGGAGCTCGTCCTCTAGTGTTTCTGCCATTTCTTTAGATATGTGTTCATTTGTTTTCCTGTCATGTCGGTTATAGAGCGTGGTCTCATAAGCATATATACCCATCTCACAGACAATTTTGTCAGCGAGGTCATTTATGAATATCAGGAATAATAGAGGTCCAAGGATAGACCCCTGAGACACTCCCGCATTTATATCATATTGTTTAGAAGTATGACCATCGATGATAACCTGGATTTTTCTCTTATCTAAGAAGGATTTCATTACGTTAAGTATTCTTCCAGTGATACAGTATGATCTGATTTTCCTGAGAAGACCTTCATGCTATACCCTGTCAAAAGCCTTAGATATATCTAGAGCTACCGCTCTACCTTCCCCTGCTTTGTCAAGTGAATGGTATATACACTCAGAGATTACAGTTAGGATGTCTGCCGTGGAACAGGCTTGCCTAAATCCATATTGTTGGTTGGTCAGAAGTTTAGCATCTATAAGGTGATGGACTAGAGCTTGGTTAATTATGGACTGAAATATTTTGGCGAAAAGTGGGAGGAGGCTAATGGGGCGGTAATTTCCTGGGTCAGTTCTTTTACCAGAATTCTTGAAAACTGGTACCACAGAAGCAGTTTTCCAGCAGACAGGAAAGCAAGAATAATTAAGGCATTTGTTGTAAAGTTTGGAGAGAACTGGGGCTAGTTCGGCGGGGCACTTTTAATAGCACAGCCAGGAGGAGATCATGTCCACATGCTTTTGAAGTGTCAAGAAGTTTTATGATAGCATGCACCTGAGAAGGAGTGATTTTCAGATCGTCTAGTGTGGCGTCTGTCCGCAAAGGAAAGTCAGGGAGGGGGTGGTTAGCAGGGTCCAGTGTATAGTTGGAGGATAACCGACTGGCAAGCATGTTAGCCTTCTCGGTTGCTGAGCAAACAATCTCATGATTGTTGGATAGTGGGGGAATTGTTGATTGCCCATTATTTACTACACTGTTGTAGATTTTCCAGAACTCGCTGGTTCTTGATTTCTGTGCTTACATGCGTTTTGTTTTTTGTTTTTTATTTTTGTGGTTTCAGTAAATTCTCTCTTAGCTGTTGCTATTTCTTTCTTACATTACAGTTATTTCTGGCTTCTATATACTTCTGTCTGTTTGAACTGGACTTATGTCCGTTAAATCTGCGGTATGCATACTGCCTTTGCGCAATGGCAGCTGCACAATTGGGGGCTTGCTATAAAACTTCTGCGTATGAACATGTGCTTCAATTGCTGTTTTTAACCATTCAATGGTCTCATTTGCGCCCTGTTCAGCAGGAAGGGAAAAGATATTTTGCCATGGGGTGTCTCCGATAAGATTCTCGATGGCTTCCCAGTCAGCCTTTTTATAATATCTCGTTGTTTTGAGTAATGGCTCTTCCATTTTAGCTCTAGAGTGTAAGGCAATTTCAACTATTATCACTACATGATCAACATTCCCAAGTAGGCTGTGGGTATTCGTAACACAATCATCGGGAACTGTTGTCAGAAACAGATCTAAAAGTGATGTGTGTTGTTCTTGCTGGTCTGCAAAACGGATTGGAAACGTAACCATCTGTGATAGGGAATGAGATATAGAGAAGCTATGTGTTGTGCTACCAGTTGCGTCTGTGTAAGTAGAAAATCCAAGCCAGTTGTTGTGGTGGACATGTGTCGAGGGAAAGTGCTGTATCTATGCTGTCAGAGACTTTGCTAATTAGGGTACAGTCCTGGGTCGAGGGAGAGTGGTAGAGAAAATAAAAGTAACTAATGTTATGTTGCATGTTAAGTCTAAAGCACATAAAGGCTTGACCGTCCGATTCTAGTTTTATTTCTCTAGTCAAGGGGAGGGTGGAATAACGATTTGAGTAACTAAATCGAAAGTACTCGAAAAAAAAAAAGAAGAAAGAAAAGAAAAGCAAGAAAAAAAGAAAGAAAGAAAGAAAATAAAAAAGAAGAAAGAAAAGAAAAGCAAGAAAAAAAAAAAAAAAAGACAGAAAAAATTTGAGGCGACTTTAAACTTGGATATGATTGACATGGTCACTACCTCTCCCAACAGCATATTTGATGGAACGGAACATGGGCAGAAAATGCTGTCATTCTTCTAAATTGATGAAAGCGTCTATGGTGCATCTTTTGCTGGGTTCCATAGAAACCCCAACTTGATGTTAGAATGAAAAACTCCTTGCATCTTTCATATTGCCGCAGATTGCTTCTCTGCAGATTGCAATGTGGTTGTCTTCAAATGCAATGTGAACAGACTTCTGTTTCAAACTGTCTCGAACAAGTATTCGAACGTGATCCATTCTAGTAATCATTCTCAAAATTCTCATAAGGTTCTTCATCATTCAATTGATGTAACGTTACACGCCTTTGCTCATGGGATTCAACACGTTGTATGCTCTAGGTCGCCAGGAACATAGAACAAGTAATAACTCAACTCTTTTTTTTTTTTTTGTAAAAACGACATTTATTTCCTCATTCTCCTGACAAGCGTGACTTCTGGTTACGGCTGTTACGTAACCCATGTCTCTAACGTGATCTTCCTGTCTAACGTGCTCTCTCTCCTTTTTATAGTCTTCCTTTTTCCTTACCATAACGTCATTTCGCACACGGCTCGGTATTTGCATATAACCTCCATACGCGTGTCCGCGCTATGTCACATTGACAATCATTTCCTCTCATTAAAATTTATCTTTAAGTTGCTTTTGGCCTTAGTAAGCGGTGATGAATTACTAAAAAGAAAATTGAGATCCGCACAGGCTTTGAACCCAGACCTGTATATTTGTAATGTTAACAAACAATTGTAAAATCCTACGCAACACGTTTAACCTTTCACTCCTATTTCGTATATGTTTGCTAAAGGTGTCGAGTTCTGCTGTGGTTGTGTGCTTTCGCTAATATGCAGGTAAATAGTTATGGGGATTTGCGACGTTGATCAACACGCAGCAACAAGAAATAGAAACAGGACACATGGACTGACATATAAATACATATTTATTGACAATAATTATGTAACAAAATCATCATTATCATCACCATCATCATAATAATAATAATGATAATAATAATAATAATAATAATAATAATCATCATCGTCATCATCATTATCATCATCATCATCATAACCACCGTCATGACCACCATCATTATCATCATTAACAAAATCATCATCATCATCACCATAATAATAATAATAATAATAATAATCACCACCATCACGACCATCATCATTATCATCGTTAACAAAATCATCATCATCATCACCATAATAATAATAATAATAATAATAATAATAATAATAATCACCACCATCACAACCACCATCATTATCATCATTAACAAAATCATCATCATCACCATAATAATAATAATAATAATAATCACCACCATCACGACCACCATCATTATCATCGTTAACAACATCATCATCATCATCACCATAATAATAATAATAATAATAATCACCACCATCACGACCACCATCATTATCATCGTTAACAATATCATCATCATCATCACCATAATAATAATAATAATAATAATCACCACCATCACGACCACCATCATTATCATCATTAACAACATCATCATCATCATCACCATAATAATAATAATAATAATAATCACCACGATCACGACCACCATCATTATCATCGTTAACAATATCATCATCATCATCACCATAATAATAATAATAATAATAATCACCACCATCACGACCACCATCATTATCATCATTAACAAAATCATCATCATCATCACCATAATAATAATAATAATAATAATCACCACCATCACGACCACCATCATTATCATCGTTAACAATATCATCATCAAAGCAATCACTTTAACTGGTGAACCCAACGTGAATTGCAAACGCAACTTCCTACAGCAACATCAATAAACCAACTATCTTATCCACTAAACATTATTTACACATCCAAATCAAGATCCATTCAACCAGGCACTAAAATGAATTTAACACTTGTTGAATGAGAAACGCATGGATTCAAATAATTTTTTATATTGCTTGGTGCAATTTTTTAGTGGAAGCATTATGGAATTTTTGTCAGTTTCAGTTCCGATTATTATTTGTACTCACTAGGAGTTCTTACACAGGTCATCATCAGCAATTACTCATTGATAATAATCGGTTGTGTTCCCTGGAATCTGGACGACGACAATTCTTCCCAGAATTTTTGTACGCTTTACCTATTTCGATAACCTTTGTAAATAGATTTGCGTTATTTGCATTATTGCAACAGTAACTTGCCATTGATTTCTCGTTGGCGACAACCTTTAGTTTTCACTGCAATTTGGAAGGCAATAAGCCTTCTTAAATTTTCAGTACTCTTTGCACTCATCTAGTGGAGGTCTGGTAAGTGCTTACTATTATCGGTCTTTCCATCCTCCTTGACCTTTCACAAGTATTTTATGTGAAAATAGCCGAGGCTGGTGCCTTTTTTTTTTTTTTTTTTTTTTTGAAATTTCAGTTTTCTTGGGTCTATGCCTTTCCTTCTTTTTGTTTTTGTTCTGTTAGAGTTTCCTTATTAGTAGGAGGAGGAGGAGCAGCAACAGTAATATATTGAGCAAGAAAGATAGTAGTAGTAGTAGTAGTAGTAGTAGTAGTAGTAGCAGCAGCAGCAGGGAATAAGAATTATAATCTAGATGTTCATGAGACGTAGGTCTGAAGGAGTGTATGAGTAGAGATCACATTTGGAATACGACTGCGGTTGTTTTGATAATTTCAAAAGTGGAAAAATAATCGAAATAAAAACATTTTTTGTTGGTTGAGTCAAGTTGGATTGATGAATGCATGAAAAATCATGAACAATGTTTAATCTTCAGAATTCTACTCACCGATCGATCGATCGAAAGGGAGGGGAGAGAGAGAGAGAGGGGGAGAGAGAGGGTGGAGGGAGAGGGAGAGAGAGAATCGTTGGGGGGGGGGAACAATACAGCTAGCTTTTAGATCGAGATTGAAGTGGACTAGGACATATATATCCTCGCAAGATGAATGGACGTTCCGCGTTTTTTATCCCTGTAGCGGAACTAGATAGTTAACTGTATAAATATAAGCTGAGTGTGCCGCACTAAAACGTCAACTATGAAAAACATGTTTTTGTGTTCACATACACACAATGCTATGTTGCCTGATACACTATTAACATATAAACTTGTAGCTATTAACAATTTCTTTTCACAAACACGTGTTGAACTATAAACATTTACTAACATGAATATAAATTTTATATTCTTTTTTTCTTATATAAAAAATATTTTCTTGTTTTTTTCCTGAAGGAGATTGCATCTTCAAACAACAGCAAAAAATAGGATATTGTAGTAGTCATAGACATTAGTATCTCTTTCTTTTCGCGGAGAACAGTCCCTGTAAGATGGTTTGGTTTCTCATGGGATCAATCAGCATTCAGAGTGTGTTAATTTCACGCGAACTTTTGAACTTCACTGTGCTAGTTTCAGCTTTCGGCAACCTACACTCGACAGTGTAGGTCCCTTTAATAAATAACTGTTGAAGTGATCACAGATAATAATGATCTCTTTCACTTAGTATAAACACCGGGAGAATATGTCTCTCGGCGGTTATGCACGAGTCTTGCATTCGTGGCAGTCGGACTGACATATACCCTGGACTCTTCGTTTGCTGTGTTCGCTTTTCTATTCAAAATATTCTGTTTGCACTAATTAGCGACTTGTGTCTTTCTTCCGGACCACAACAAATGCATATCGTCGTGGTTAATGAAACGGTTCTGTTTTCATTTTATTTTCCGATCCCCTTGTCAGAAATAATTGTATGAGTTTACCAGTCAGTACCAATATTAGCTCTTGTGTGATTGAAGACATACGAAAGTTTATAAGAAAACATTTTTACACAAGAAATAAGGATATAAAAATTGCATTCATGTCAGTAAATGTTCAACGTGTTTGGGTAAAGGACATTAATAACAAACAGGATCCTGAACACCTGTAAGACCTCTATCCCAACCATCATCAATGGAACAGTGATTTAATCGAAATAAAAAAAAAATTATTGTCTGTTTGTTGAGTCATGTTGGATTGATGAATTCATGAAGATTTCTGAAGAATGTTTAATCTTCAGAATTGCAAGTGCATAGCAAGTGCTCGCCTGAGCTCCAATCTATGGTCCCCCTCGCCAAACTTTTATGAGAAACACTCGTCTAGCTGAAAACACTATCAATAATTTCCCTCACTCTTTTCTGTGCATAAACCTAAACATAGATTCCATGAACAAAGTTTCTTTCTTAAAACTGCACGCCTTTGGAGCTGTCTTCCGTTTGCCTGCTTTCCAGCTGACTGCAATATGGCTGTCTTCAAGTCCAATGCAAACAAGTTTTTGATGAGCCGTTCCACTTAAGTTAACAAATTTACCGAATTTCCATTACTAACAATTACTGTATTGTCCAATTAACTACTGTACACTCTTTAACCCTCATCCTCGAGTGGCCTTTGGGTCTTGATAAGTAGTGATGCTTATGTAAAAAAATAAAAGGGTTTTTACTCACCGATAGAGAGAGAGAGAGAGAGAGAGAGACAGACAGACAGACAGACAGACAGACAGATACTAGAGTATCTTTTTGTATAGCCATGAACCACACCGGCATTAGATAAGAATATAGGAACAAAATTAACTGTTTTATCGAATAAACTCTCAAATAATCCAATTATACCAAATTTCCACTAATAACGATTACTTTTGCCCTAATGACGACCCTACACACATTAACCCTTATCCTCAAGTGGCCTCCGGGCCTCGATATGTGATGACTAGGGCTATGACACGAGAATATTCTTTTCATTATTTCGACACGGGTATATATCAGTTAATATCTTATATGTTTTAGAGTGATGCGGTTCTCGATTGATTTGTGTCTGTGTCGGATATATACCCGAGAGTCAAAACAATTATAAGAATATTCTCTTGTCATAGCCCTAGTGATGACCCGTTTGTAAAAAGAAAACATAATACAATCAAAATAATATGAAACATTGAAATAATAGAGGGGTCACCAAGTAGCAAATGTTGCCTAAAATATAAACAAAGTTTTATAAATAGTGTAATGGTAGACTCTGTCATCCATTATAAATACGACTCCTTACAGCGAACTACGGGGTTGAGTTTACTACGAAAAGACAAGTAGACGCATGGACGTCCCTATGCTCGACTCCCATCGTATTTATCATATTTATTTGTTATTGGTTGATTTATTGTGTGTTTCTCAAAGTCTTTACCAATCGGGAACTTTTTTGTTTGTATCGTATTTTCACGACACAATAATTAAAAAAAAAAAAAAAATTGAAGACATACAAAAGTTTATAAGAAAACATTTTTATTCGAAAAATAAAAATATAAAAATCACGTTCGTGTTAGTGAATGTTCAACACGTGTTTGAATAAAGAAGTTTAGTAAATAGTAGTTACAAGTCAATCTGTTCATAGTGCATTGGATAGCGTGGCATTGTGTATGCGTGTGCGTTTACCTTTGTTCTTGTTAGTGTGTCTATAGACGTATCTCATCTCATTTCCGTCGTTTTTCCAATCCTGTGTCCTGTAGCAGGTTATCAATGTAGGTCATCCTTCTTGTCTCACGGTTTGGGTGTCCATCTGTTGGTATCCAGAGAACTAGCTTACTTGCTTTCTCTTCGCTGCGTCTCATACAGTGACCAACCACTCTCATCCTTCTCTGCTGTACTTTCAGTGATACTGGTAGTAGGTCACCATAAAGCTGTTGGTTTGCTGCATGGCTCCTCCATGATGTATTGAGGGCCATCCTGAGCATACGTGTATAACAGCCATCCAGTCTCTTCTTCAGCGCATTTGTAAGAGCCCATGCCTCAGCACCATAGAGAAGGATTGTTCCAAATGTGGCAACAAAGAGTTTTGTTGAAAGTAAAAATTTTTGTTGCCGCATTAGAAACAAAAAAAAATATAGATGTAAGCGAGTGATGAAAGGTGGGATACGTGAGTGATTGAGTTCTTTCGCTTTGCTACTCCAACCAAAGGCACAGGGGTCCTAAATGAACTCTCTTTGGCTCTTTCCGTCCGTCTGACTGGGTGAGTGCTGAGTGAGTGAGTGAGTGTGAGTGAGTTTGCTTAACGGCATTTCAACCTCTAGGGGGCATTTAATGCCAGGAAAAGTCTTATTGACAGGAAGTTTTAAATTTCTTGGCTGACTGAGAAGTATCTCTCTTATTTTGGCTGTTTGGCTCTATGCTTTATAGGAGTTTCCAGTTTCGCTCAGGCTTATTACTGCCCCATGTACGTGTTAACTTTTGAGTTTGGAAAGATTTCTATTGGCTGAAAATACTTTTGAGTTCACGCGTCCATGTTAAAATTTCCTTGCTTTGGAGCGAATTCCAAAGAAGCGAAGAAGGAAAGGGTGTAAGCAATCGTAGCCATTTGTTTTTGTTTTGTTTTTTCTAAGAGTTAGCGGGAATCACTTTGCAATTAAGTCACCACAAAATGTTTCGTTTGTGGCTTAACCCATTAACCGCCAGCGTCCCATTAATGGGACGCTTAAAGATATTTACATTTACATCTAAAATTTTCCCCTTAATTCGACCGCTAATGGATTAACTAGAAGAAAATTCGGCGCTTCTACACTATTGGGACGAGATTTTGTAGTCGAGTTTTCAGATTTAAAAAAAACAACGGTTTCAACTGATTTTTTTTTTTTTTTTTTTTTTTTGCCAATTCTAATAATTTACAATGGTAGCTTCCAAATTATACAGTCGAAATTACCTGAACATTACTGAATTAATAATAAAAAAAAAAAAAACTTAAATCGTGATAGCAGGTGAAAAATTGCCACCATCATTTTTTAAATCGAAACCGAAAATTACCTCCCTTTTTGTGTTTTACGATTGTTTTCTTCAAATTTTCTTTTTTCTTTTTTTTTTTTTTAATAAATATTTTCTACCAGATCGATTTTCGTAATTTTTTGGATATAATCATCTTAAAAATATGAGGAATACGTAGGTTGTTTTCATGTGGAATTCAGTATTGCGATTTCTGAAATCTCGTCCCAATAGTGTAGAAGCGTCGAAAAATCTACTTATCTGTGTGAAGATGTTGCACCATTGGTAAACGGTTACAATAGAGAAGGTCGTTGCCCAGCATAAAAAACAACGAAGACAGTACCGCAAAGAAGAAAGAAAGCTTTATCGTAAGAAAGAGTATAATACTAATCATCCATTAGTAAAATAGAAGGTGTCGCATAATTAATCATCCTTTTGTTAATGAAATCGACCATTTTTTTTTTTCGTTTTTTTTTTTTCGTTTTTTTTTTTTTTTTCGTTTTTTTTTTTTCGTTTTTTTTTTTTTTTCGTTTTTTTTTTTTTTCGTTTTTTTTTTTTTCGTTTTTTTTTTTTTTTTCGTTTTTTTTTTTTTCGTTTTTTTTTTTTTTTCGTTTTTTTTTTTCGAAGGTGTCGCATAATTAATCATCCTTTTGTTAATGAAATCGACCGGTTTTTTTTTTTTTTCGTTTTTTTTTCGTTTTTTTTTTTTCGTTTTTTTTTTTTCGTTTTTTTTTTCCGTTTTTTTTTTTTCGTTTTTTTTTTTCGTTTTTTTTTTTTCGTTTTTTTTTTTTTTATTCAATTTTCACCCCAAACAAGGCACAGTGCCACTTTGAAGCAGGGGGCTACTATCAGGGACTTAATTAGCAGGGTCATTATGAAGGGAGATGAGTAGAAAGATGTTTGTTCACATTACACTTGAACTTCTGCATATCAGTACAGTTGGGAAAGCAGAATCCCGGAAGGGAGTTCCAAAGACCCGCAGTTCTGGGGAAGAAACTATTGGAGTAAAAGGCTTTCTTGCACCTAGGGGTCTCTACTGTAAAGTGATGAGACTTAGTAGCTTGTCGGGTTTGTCGGGGATAGTTACGTCGGAGAGGTACAAGTGTTTGCAGTTCGTCAGAGCATTCACCATTAAAGTATTTGTAGAACAGGCAGAGGGATGCAACATCTCGTTGATGGGGCATAGGCTGAAGCCTAGATGACAGTTCAGGACCTATCAGGTTGGCGACTCTCTTTTGAACCCTGTCCAGGAGCGAGAAACAAGCAGCAGATGCACCAGCCAGATGTGACAACAGTACTCCATACATGAGCGAATGGTGGCCCTATAGAGGTACAGGATACTGTCAGGCGTAAGTAGTTTTCTAGCACGGTAGAGGGAGCCGACCTTCCTTGCAGCAGCCTTGGCAATGCTCTCAATGTATCTATTCCAGTTCATATTCCCTGTAAACGCTAGGCCGGGGATTTTAAAAGAAGTACTTCTTTATATGTACATACACCGGTGTTTCATCCTTTCGGAATCAACAGTGCAGGAAGTCACGATTAACGCTAGTTGAGGGATTCACACCCAGCTGCAAAGCCATTTCTGGCTCCATTAACAAGGAACATAACCCCTGGGCCATTGTCAATCGCAGCAAAAATTAAGTAAAATTTAACATTTATATAGCCAAATATGGGCTTATTAAGACGATATACGGTGATCAAGCGACCGGCAAGTATATATTTTAAACTCCTTACATATATATAGTAAGTCCATATAAGGAAAAAGGGCGTGGAAGCTACTCCACTACAACATATATTAAACTATTTTTTTATTATTATTCGTATTTACTTACAGCAAGACGCACTGCCAATCTAACTAGGGAGTTGAGCAGCGAGATGTCTATTAACATCAAATTTAAATTTTTTACCTGTTAGTACAGTCATGGGAATAGAAATCAGGCAGCGAATTCCAAAGTTAAACAGTTCGCGGGGAAAAAGCTTTTAGAGAACAAGCCTTCCCGAATCTGGGAATCTCAATAGTGAAGGATGCTTGTTATCTTAGTCGGGGGTATTTACGCCGAGGGGTGGGTGCAAGTACTATGATTTCGTCAGAGCATATTTCAATAAAGTACTTGTAGAACAAGCATAGAGATGCATCATTGCGGCGATGGGACAGGGATTGGAGCTTAGTTGACAAAGTGGGACCTAGAAGACTGGAGACTCTTGTTTTGGACGCTGTCTAAAAGAGACTAGTGGTAAATGCCAAATGTGAAAACAATACCCCATGTATGGCTGAATGGTGATGTATGAGCCTTTTTCAAGTCTCACACAAAAACACACATTCACATTTCAAGCTATGTCATATACATAGGCGCACACAAACATACGTGCCCACATCCACACATGTACACATATTCACGTTCGCGTACATACACTCACATTCACGGTATATACACACACGCTAACGCACATATGTACTCCCACACGCGCACACATGGACGACGTCACTTCCGCTTTCTAAGGAAAAATACACATGCGCAAATGACCACCGGAAACGAGTATAAAACAAAGAGACAGGCTGTTTCTAACCCTTTTAGGACCAACTTTCGACCAGAGAGGTTGGGCTAACCAGCCGCCTCACTTTCGGGAGGCACACACTCGTGCGCGTCACGCCCACTTACTACTATGTATGGGGCACGAGCTAACAGACTGTATGTACACATTCCCACTCTTTCTCTCTCTATCTACTACTGGTCCCTGAGAACACCTTCGCGTAGCTGACTACTAACTGATGACAACTCTAAAATCCTCTTCTTTGTCTCCACGCTGGATTCTCATTTCCACTACAACACTCATTTCTCTTCCCACGCGCGAACAAACGATAGTGACCCGAACTTGAGATGAACACACATTTCCTATTCTTCTACAACACCAAACCCGCAACGAACACTGGTTACACACGCGCGGACATGAACACATGTTATAACTAAAACGTTCATTCTTTCAACAGCAAATAAACGACGTTTATCTTATCCATCAATTGAGTTTTTGTTTCCTTCAATTCCATTCGTTTCATTATTTTCTTGTGGCGTGCTAGGGTATTATATCCTGGTCCGCAACAGTGAATAAAATATCTTCCATATTTAGAGCATTTATGTCCATTTCAAGAGAAATTCTGTGTAAAAAAAGTTCGATAAACTTCGTGATTGTCTTCTGAATGAATGAAAACAAATAACTTGTCCTGATAGTCTTAAATGCAGAAATGCCATAAATAAATTTATTTTCTTAAAAATATAAAGGACATGTCTCTTTTTTGTTATCTTTTTTTTTCTTTTTTTTTTTTTTTTGCGGGTTACAAGTTCGTGGGTTATATATGAACGAGGATAAAATTCCGACAGTATGCGTTTGTACATATAAAGACATTTACGTTGTAACATGTTCGATAAAAAAAAAAGACAGAAAGGAAGAGAATTAAAAAAAAAAAGATAAAAAGACATAATAAATAAATAAAAACAAGAAAAAAGAAAGAACGAAACAGAGACTGCAAAAGAGAGAGAAAAAAGACAAAGAAATAAAGTCAGAATTTTTTTTTTTAAGAAAGGAAATACAAACAGAAATTAAAACAGAAAGACAAAAAAGAAACGAAAAAAGAAATCATATAAAAGACGGAAAAGCCTTTCTATTGTGATTCAACGCTGTTTTCTAGTACAACCGGAAATGGCTTCTTTAGTCATTTCCGGTTAAAGACCGCTATGTAATCGACTGGCTCTTTGCTTGCACAGCATTTAACGTCAATGATAAAAAAAATAATAATAATAATAATAATAATAAAGCCGAAAACATATATCGGTTGTTGTCCAGAATTCAACAACAAATAATTTTTCTAATGTACATATCCGTGACGAAACAAAATTCATATTACAAGAATCATGTAAATTGCTCAAGTAGTTTTATTTTTTGTTTTTTTAGAGAGAGAGAGAAAATCCTTTTTTAATGAGTTTTAGCGATAAATAGGAGTAAATCGTAGCCACTACAAGGTTGATTTCTATCTCGGTAGTTCGAATTGTTGTCTCGATTTATTCATTAAAGATATCGAAGTGAAGCGTAAGCGATACACATCATCGCTTCCTCATAAAATTTGACTTCCTTAGTAAAAAGTTTTTTTTAAAAAAAGTACTTGATCAATTTATGTGATTTTTTTAATATATTTTCGTTCCGTGATGGGTACGTACATAAAGATTTTTCTATATTTATGTTTTTTTTAATTAAGCTGAATTTTGAGTAGAAACCCGTATTTCTTCAAGAATGTTATGGAGAAAAATAGGATAAGTTGCGAAAATAAGAGCGTTTTCTTTACAGCAACACAATTGGACAAAATATTTGACTTTTGTTTGTAAACTTTAGACAGCGACAATTTCAATTCTTCGATATCATGAAGTCAAAATCTAACATCCGGGCAGCTGGCCGGATGTTAGATTTTGTTGCGAAATTTTATTTTTAACGAACCATCGGCGTTATCTGTAATCTTGTTGTTCTATACACACGTGTCCAGTTATTTCTTCTTGTGTCATTATTAACATGTATACCTTTCACAAATGAATACGATAAAGAATACAAAATGGTGTCAGAAAAAAAAAAAAAAAAAAAAAAAAACTACGCTAACCCATTGAGGAAAAAAATTGAATTTTTACCACACCCAAGGGAATTGAACTTCAATACAGACAATTTAAGATATGAATGGGAAACATGGAGAAAATCAGTTCCGGATATTTCTTCTATCAACAGAGTCCGGCAGAAAACCAGAAAAGAGGTACGAAAAAGTGGTCAAAAAATTTTTTTTTAATCAAATATAACAAATAAATGTTATTAAAGGCAATATAAGTTACTCTTCTACCTATCTGGAAAAGTTTTTAGTGGTTTGACTCACTTTAAAACGTTTAATCAGTTTTAAAATCATATAGTGTTTATTGTTATATTTGAAAAAGATAGTGGCGAGCTGACTATTAAATACGTTAAGTTTGAGAAACGAGTTAAAACTAATATATATATATATATATATATATATATATATATATATATATATATATATATATATATATATATATATAATTAACTATCATTTATAGTTATTGGTTTCCATATTGTGTAAAATTCTATACTATTTCTGCTTAGTAGGTGATAATCACCCATTATATAGAACCAATAATTATAAATAATATATATATATATATATATATATATATATATATATATATATATATATATATATATATATATATATATACTAGCAAAAGTACCCGTCGGTGACTGGGTTCAAAAACAGCCTACAGAAAATGAACTCTGATTTATTAAAGTATGATAGGTTATGAAAAGGAAGGGTTGTAAAGAGATAGCTTCGAATTCGGGGTATCAAAACCAAAGCAAAATATGATGAAAGTAAAAATAAAATAGATAAACCCCATAATTTATTATACCATACCTGTTCACACTGAAACACTTATCACAATATTCTGTGGATCTATATTAAAAAACCTTGTCAAACTTTGTGACATATTTCCATTCTATGGAGGTCAGGCGCGAACGAACACCCCATAATTTTATTATACCATATTTCTTCAAACTGAAACATAATTATCAAAGTATACTTACACAGATAGGTATGAAAAGTCTTTATTAAAGTTTGTGCCTATTTCCATTCTTTGGAGGCCAGGCGCAAACGCAGACCCCACAATTTATTATACCATCCCTATTTAAGTTAAAACATACTTATAAAAGTATTATTATGTACATCTATATCAAAAACACTTGTAAACGTTTTTTTTTTTAATTTTAAATTTTTTATTTCCATACTTTGTGGACCAGGCGCGAACGCAGACCCCACAATTTTAATGAACCACCGTTCTGCAGGATCAAACATACCCATTCCTGTGTCTCGATACATCTTCTATCATTATATGTGATCAGTTTTTTAAAATAGTCAAGCCTATTCGTGACCAGACACACACATCCAGCTTTATATTATATATATATATATATATATATATATATATATATATATATATATATATATATATGATAAATAAAAGACGAGGAATAAAAGTTATATATAACTTCATTATACCATCAGAACAATAAGGAAAGTTAAAAGAGGAAAATCAAGAAAAAAAGAAACCTATTTATGCCATGGCATTTCATAGCTAAGCGCTTCTCATCAGAAGAGGAGCAGAGCCAGAATTATACAAAGATGTGGAAATAATTATATAATCTCTCATATTCTGAAAATTCTGTTACTAATTGCTCACTAGGTTAGCATTGCTGGATGGCATCGTCCTAGTGAGTTTAAAATTCCTGCTCTTGAGACATCAGCTTGAGTTACAGCTTGGTTGGATGACCACATCCCTTGTTCGAGACGAAGTAGGTCCATTCCATAATCGGATTTTCTCATGGTTTGCTTGATCTGTGTTAGTTAATAGAATTTTGCTCAGTTGGCAGAGTGCTTGCCTCGCATGCAAGAGGATCGGGTTTCGAATCCTGGGTTCGGATATGTCTAACTGATGAGCCCAAATGAAGGCTAAACTCAAGTTTTGGACTTCCGGTTTCTTGATTGTCATGTCTCTTGTTAGCCGTGATGTTTTTTGACTGTAGAAATAATTATATAATCTCTCACATTCTGAAAAAAAAAAAAATATATATATATATATATATATATATATATATATATATATATATATTATGGCAGTGTATTTAGAGCATTTATGTCCATTTCAAGAGAAATTCTGTGTAAAAAAAAGTTCGATAAATTTCGTGATTGTTTTCTGAATGAATGAAAACAAATAACTTGTCCTGATAGTCTTAAATGCAGAAATGCCATAAATAAATTTATTTTCTTAAAAATATAAAGGACATGTCTCTTTTTTGTTATCTTTCTTTTTCTTTTCTTTTTTTTGCGGGTTTTCCTAGAAATACATCCACTGAAACAACATGTGTCTACCAAAAAGTGCTCAATGCGTTAACAGAGCAGTTATATTAAATTCATTTATACAAACATTGATGACTACATATGTGCATACATGTTTCTGTAATCACTCGTTTTATGGAGAGACTACGTCTTCAGGCCAAGAATATATACCAAGTTAACGGTATTCAGGAGATAAAACTCATGAATTAAAACGAGATTTTTAAGAGTGCTTAATAAAAAGAGCAAAATATAATATTTTTATTTATATAGACAAATATTACATGGTCATTCAGAATAATGAGGTGAATTGGATCACAGATTATTGAATCTTGTATTATCAAGCCTTACAAAATATTCTTGGAAGGTAATCTATCATATATAAATCTCACCTGTCTGTTTAAATGTATGTATGTATATATGTTTGTATGTCTGCCTAATGTCAGGTCATATCATGTGCTACTGGTACCATGTAACCCAGTACTACCTGCCTCATGGTCGGGTCACCGGCGACTAAACTGGTTCCCCCACCAGACTTGTTTGGTGAGAAGGGCAGCTAGTCTCCCTGAAGGATTAAAAACAAGACCTTCCAAAGGGCGAATGAACTCTTTTTCTGGGTCAACGGCCAACTAGCACTGTGTATATTTGTGTGTGTGTATATGTGTATTGGGGTGGAGAGGGCTCCCGTAAGCCGTGGTGAAGGCAACCTTTCTAGGAGAAGCAAATCTCTGATTTAAAAAACCATAAAGCGGAAGACCATTACCCGCATTAAGCTGGTCTGCAGTTTAATTTGTTGTTGGCTATCTTGCTCTTGCTTGTTGCTGGATCTCAACATTTTGAACCGAGAGAGAGACTTAGCTGTCGTACAAAGCTAAGACTCTGTAACATAATATTTGTATAGATACTCCCTCAGGCATTTGGGCTCATGGATTTTAAATGTCTGAGGGAGTGGCACTCGTCTGACAAGACGTTGCAATCATCATCATGTCTGCCTAAAACTTTCAATGGAGGCGACGGATTTCCACAAGATTAATATCGTTTTAAAACTTGACCTTTCAGACGACAATCATCGACAAATTGGCTAAAAACATTAATTTCTTCATCCTCAACTGGGCACTTTTCTACAAGGAGGGGTCACTTTTTTCAACAATATTTTCAAAAGTCATTCCCTCTTTTCGCCACTTCCGGTTTGTCGATGGACGCGACGGCAAAGACATCATGTTTGTTTTTTTTCACATTCTTTTCCTCCTTAGCGGTACAAGTTCGAGCCTGCCTGCCTCCTACCACTTTATTTATTTTTTTTTTTTGCTCAACCCACACCTCCAAACACTCGGGCAATGCTTGGCACCCAGGCGAGTCTATAATATAAATCTCACCTGTCTGTTTAAATGTATGTTTATATGTTTTTTCGCCCATATGTTCAAAAGTCATCCCCTCTTTTTTGGTTGACTAGCCTTAATTTAAACCTTCGCCACTTCCGGTTTGGCGATGTTAAATAAATATTTCTTTTAATTCTTATTTTGGTTAATATGATCACAACGTTTCAGCTGAGGTAACCTCTGAACTTCTTCAGGTGCATCTTTTCGGTCTTTCTAGTTTCTACTTGAATTTGGGAACCTTCATATCAACCTCGAAAATATAGGCAAAAATTCAAACTTAACCCTACATTTAATCGACAGAGGGAGTTTGTTCTCATCTTGTTAGCCATGATTGAGTAAAAGTGTTAATCTTATGTTATTTTTAGTTTTTGATTGTTTATGGTAGGATTGAAACTTCAGTCTTCAAAAAAATTTCACTATTTTTACAGAAATCGCTTCAGAAAAGGTATAAAGCCACTTGATGTTAGAAGTTTCTTTTTTAGAACTGCACGCGTGTGGAACTCGGTTCCGTTTTCCTGCTTTCCAACTGACTACAAGATAGTCATCTTCAAGTTTAACGTAAACAAGTTCTTGATGAACCGTCTCCTTAAGTAATTTCCACTACTAATGATTACTACAATATTTTTTGATTGACTACTGTACACTCATTAACCCTTAACCTCGAGTGGCCTTCGGGCTTTGATAAGTGGTGACTTTTTGTTAAAAAAAAAGAAACAAGAATGCAGAATAATTATTGCAAAGACAAGAAACACTTATTGGACTTATTCTAAAGCCGCTTTCAGGACTGCCAGCAACCATTGTAAAAAAGTAATAAAGAACGCAAGAGAGTTATATGCTCAGTCCGTCAAGTCCAAAGTAGCTGAGCAGCGGCTTGGTTCCTACCAGTTTTGGCAAATTGCAAACAGAATCTTGAAACAGAAGCATGTGCTCCATCCCAACTATCATCAATGGACCTGAGTTAATCTCGTCAGCATCAGACAAAGCCAAACTCTTTGCCAAGAACTTTGCAGCCAATTCTACCCTTTGCGACTAAGGCCGCCAACCCCCAATATTTCCTCCTGTATCAGAAAACACACTATGTGATATACAAATATCTGTATGTGATGTTGCCAAGCTAATCAAAAACCTTGATTCCAGTAAAGCAACCGGCCCTGACGATATTCCAATTATAGTACTCAAAAAACTTCAACCAGAACTAGCACCCATACTTACAAAACTGTTTAAACGTTGTCTTAAGGAGAATAGCTTCCCATCACCCTGGAAAATCTCATCAGTATGCCTTGTATTTAAGAATTCAGGTGATCGCTCATCTCCCTCTCAGTACAGGCCAATAAGTCTCCTGTGCATCATGAGAAAGTTGCTGGAATCTGTGTTAAATACAGAAGTAATCAACCATCTCAGCAAAAATAACCTTCTTAGTGACACACAATATGGTTTCCGTTCTGCTAGATCTACAGCAGATGTGCTTACAGTTATATCTCATAGGATAAGCGAATCTCTCGACAGAGGCAACCTTTCTAGGGCAATTGCTCTTGACATATCAAAGGCCTTTGATAGGGTATGGCATAAAGGTTTACTTCACAAGATCTCCAGCTATGGTATAGCTGGAAATGTCTTCTCAATTATTAAATCATTTCTCTCTGATAGGTTCATAAGAGTAGTAGTTGATGGGCAAAAATCAGAAGCTCACAGTATAAATGCTGGAGTCCCTCAGGGGTCGATCCTGGGCCCAACTCTTTTCCTGATCTACATTAATGATCTTCCAAATCACATCCTTACATCATTCGTAGACATTTTTGCTGATGACACTACCATCTATGGTAGCACATCTAAGACAGTAAACGACCAAGTTCTCTCCGATTCTCTCTCCTCTGATCTTGATCACGTTGTACAATGGGGAAAGGAGTGGCTGGTTACTTTTAATGCATCTAAAACCAAGCTTCTATCTTTACATCATCAACGTTCTGATCCCTATCTGGCATCAATTAAAATGAATGGCTCTTGTCTTGGGGAGGCCTCAAGTTTTGACAGGCTTCTGGGCTTGACCTTTACTCCTGATCTTAAATGGAATACGTACATCAAATCTGTTGCCAAGGCCGCTGGAAAAATGGTGGGATCTTTCTATTGATCCAGTAGATATCTCACTGCTGATGCAATTCTCTATCTATATAAGAGCCAGATACGTCCAAGGATGGAGTACTGTTGCCACATATGGGCAGGAGCTGCTAGAAAAGACTTGTCCTGCCTTGATAGTGTTCAAAATAGACTTCGAGGCCTAGTGGGAGATGTCCTTTTCTCTTCGCTGCAACCTCTGTCTCACAGAAGAGATGTTGCGAGTTTGTCTCTGCTTTATCGTTTTCATGGAAAGTGTTCAACTGAGCTTCAATCTATGGTCCCCCCTCGCCAAACTTTCACAAGAAACACTAGACTAGCTGAAAACATTATCAATAATTTTCCCCACTCTTTATCTGTACCTAAACCTAAACATAGATTCCATGATCAAAGCTTCTTTCTTAGAACTGCACGCCTGTGGAATTGTCTTCCGTTTTCCTGCTTTCCAGCTTTCTATAATATGGTTGTCTTCAAGTCCAACGTGAACAAATTTCTGATGAGCCGTTCCACTTAAGTTAACAAATTTACCGAACTTCCATTACTATCGACTACTATATGGTCCTTTTGACTACTCTACACTCTTTAACCCTTATCCTTGAGTGGCCTATCGGCCTTGATAAGTGGTGACGCCTATGTAAAAAAAAAAAAAAAAATCCTGAAAAGACCACAGATGGAAACAGTCAACAGGAAGAGAGTTTTATAATTTTGCAGTTCTTGGAAAGAACTTACAAGAATAGGAAGCTGCATTACAATGAAATATCAAAACAGTGAATTGATGAAGACCACTAAACCAACAAATCAAACAAGCTGGAACAAAAGAAGCAGGGAATAAATCAACACATGCCATAATCTATATATATAAAAGCAAAAATGTATGTATGTATGTATGTGTGTGTGTTCGCTTTTTCTGTATGTCAACAAAAGGCTTTTTTCAGAGAAGCGGTCGCTCGCTTCACAACTTTTTAATACTTTTTATATCACATACAAATTGTAATATCTCACAGTTAACAACGAAGCTCGCCTGTCTATTTAATTTGCTCGATTTCGGGAAGATAAATATTCAATATTTGTCGCTCGCCGCATGTGAGTTAGTCTTTTTCCTATAACATCTTGGGGGGGGGGAAGTGTTCAGCAGTAAATGAATACTATCCCGCAGTCAAACTTGTCCTCATTAACTCATTAAAACGGGCACCTGCTAAATCCAAGTAATTAAATAAATTCAAACGTGTTTCCGTTAGTATCTCGCGGTGGGGCAATTGTTAACGTCGCACTTTTTTTTTTCACACTTTAATTTACAACTTTGCCTCAACGGTTTGGGTTCGATCCTCATACTTACTTTTTTTTTTTGACCCCCCCCACACACACACACCTCCAAACACCCGGGCAACGCCGGGTACCCCTCGCTAGTCTATAATATAAATCACACCTGTCTGTTTAAATGTATGTATGTATTTATGTTTGCCTAAAACTTTTGCCAGAGGCGACTGATTTTCACAAGATCAGTATCCTTTTGAATCTCGACCCTTCAGACGACAAATATAAAAAAATTAGCTAAAAACATTAATTTCTTCACCCTCAACTTGCCACTTTTCTACAAGGAGGGGTCGCTTTTTTCACTGATAGTATCGAAAGTCATCCCCTCTTTTCAATTGACTAGACTTAATTTAAAACTTCGCCACTTCTGGTTTGGTGATGGTCGCAACAGCTAACATGCCACATGTTTTTTTCATTTTCTTTTCCTCCTTCGCAGTACTACCACTTTTTTTTGCTCAACACACACCTACAACCACCCGGGAAACCCAATCTAGTCTATAATATAAATTTCACCTGTCTGTTTAAATGTACATATATCTGCCTAATGCTAGAGAATGGATAAAGACAGAGAGAGAGAGAGAGAGGGGGAGATGGTGAGTTATAGTGTAGACACGTTGACAGGAAGTTAAGATCAGCTGATTGGATTGTGTGTGAGTCATGTGATCAGGTTAGCTGAATCGTTGAGATTTGGTTGCGACTTGGACGACAGCGGACGGCTTTGCCGTTGTCTCCTTCCCTTCGCTGGAGGTGGAGAACGAATGCTGACGTGGTAGAAATAAGACCTAGAAGAAGAAACCACAGGCCAAATTCACTTTCCACCTTCTGCAAGACATCTGGGAAAGTGAAATAAACTATAGAACCAATTTCTTGTCTTGCTGTGAAATAAATCTTCGTCCCAAAAAAACAGGTATCAAGTCTCCCTCCCAGACGAGAATTTCTAGATGGACCAACAAAATGGCAGAAGGTATGTTCAAATGACATGTCACACACATATTCACACTTAACAGCATATGAACATATGTAATAGAAAGACGATCAAACACAATGACATTAACTCTGATAAGATAATCAAACACTCAATCTTTTATAAATAGACACGTTTTAATATATCATCTCCATTCCAATTTCAACCAATATACAACAAACGCTCATTTATGATACAACAACGTAACACTAAAACTTTCGACAGAGGCGACAGATGTTCACAAGATCAGTATTGTTTTGAAGCTCAACCCTTCGGACGACAAATATCGAACAAATTGGCCAAAAACATTAATTGCTTCACCCTCAACTGAGCATTTTTCTACAAGGAGGGATCGCTTTTTTCGACGATATTTTCGAAAGTTATTCCTTTTTTCGATTGACTAGCCTTAATTTAAACCTTCGCCACTTCCGGTTTGGTGATGGACACAACGGCAAAGACGTCATGTTATTTTTCTCCTCTGCGATATGAGTTCGAGCCTGCCTGCCTACTATCACTTTTTTTTTTTTTTCTTAACACACACCTCCAAACACCCGAGCACCAAGACTAGTAATATTTATAGAAAAGACTGAGACAAGCAACATCACGGTTGTGGGAGATAGGTTGCAGAGGTAAAGAAATGGTGGAGCCAATCAAATTGTAGATACGTTTCTGCAGCTTATCAAGAACTCTTAAATGGAACATATTCACCAGCCCAAATATGTTACTTAAAAGTGATTGTCAGCCAACGCTTTTAACAGCTATGCCATGTGCCCATCAGAACTTGTAATTTCTGGAAGGTTAGAGGTTCAATCTTTACTATAGGCAGTAATAACTAAAAAAAAAAAAAAAATACAAAATGGACGCCTTTTCCCAGGCATAGCTAACGGAATGAAAACAATTTACCTCTATCGATTAAATTAAGGGTTTTTAGTTCTCTTCCACTTCGTGAACTGTGACACTAGGGCCAGAAAGTGGGAGTGAGAAGTCAGCGCCCCCAAAGAGGAGCAGTCTGACCTGCAAAAAGTGCCTGCGCAGCCCTGTCGGCATTCCCCTGTAAGGGCGGCTACAGCCTCATTAGTAATAAACTAACCTCTTCTCAAAGAGAGAAAGCAACGCCCGAGAGGGCGGACCTCCTAGAACTGCACAGAACAAACCCCAACAGCAAAATCAACACGGACCGAGCGATCATTACAAGGCAGGATAAAAATGCCTGGTTGATTAAATAAAGGATTCGGTTCCAAATTTCGTCCAAGTTCCCGAGTTTGACATAATGACTCCAAAGTTCGTCTAGAAGATTCCAAGTTCGACAAGATGAACCTAGAGAAGGTTGGGGATTACATCGGCCGAAAACGTTATAAATACAACAACCAAGAATAGTCGTCCGAATAACAAAAGAAGTAATTAATTAATTAATAAAACAAAAATAGGAAAAACACATGGAAGATTTGTTTTTAAAGTAATGATGATGATGATGATGATGACGACGACGACGATAGGAATAAAAAAAATGAAAATTATCTAAAAGACACTTCGAGTGAAAAGAAATAAAAAAAAAACGGTTAATTATAACGAAATAAAGTCGTGTGTGTGTGTGTGTGTGTGTGTGTGTGTGTGTGTGTGTGTGTCGAGAGAGAGAGAGAAAGCGAAACAAGTAGAGAGAGAGAGGGGGGCAGTGGAACACTGGAACAGAGAGAAGGGGATGAAATGGTTCCAAAATGGTGAGACGCCGATGGAATTAATCTGCAGACGAGATTTCTTCTAAGAAACGTGGAAGGCGTTGAAAAAAAAAAAAAAAAAAAGTTTCAGCGTGGTTTTTGCCACGTGTACAAGATACAGAAACACGTAACGGCATTGGTTGAAATAGAAAAAAAAAAAAAAAAATGATGGCGTAGGCGGAGTTAGAACGAATTTCAGGAAAGCATTTATAAAGCATCATCTTTCTCTTTTCTATTAGATTTTTTTCCTCCATCCATGAGAATCACCGTAAATAAAACAGTGAAACGAATAAAAAATGAAAATTCCATTAATAAAAACATTTGCAAAAATTGTTTATTATGGGGGAGAGTGATCTAATTTATTTTTTGTATTTCGGTTAGGGTTTCTTCCATTAAGTTGATATTTCTTACGAAAATTTGATTTGAAAGTTTTAAATACATAATAGTCCATAAAATGTAATTCATTTGTTATAGCATGGAATCACGGTGTGTGTGTGTGTGTGTGTGTGTGTGTGTGTGTGTGTGTGTGTGGAGGGGATTATTTAGGCAGCATTTTTTCATTCAAACAAACATTGTTAGAAATAATAGAAATTTCTGCTTAATTATACTAAATTTTATTTTGTCGATTTTTCTTATAGTCGGAATTCACTAATCTATAGGATGCGTGTTACTTATTTGCTGACGTCAGAAGGTCACCAATCTATAGGATGATTTTTCAGGACCCTTAAAGATAATTAAACGGGATCGTCAATTTATAGAAATAGTTGCCAATCTAGATCCTTAAATAAAGAAATAAGAATAAATTCAGGAAAAGACGATACTCGATAAAGAACACAGAATCGCTGCGTTTATATAAAACTAGCCTAGGTGCCTGGTGTTGCCCGGATGTTTGGAGGTTTGTGTTGAGCAAAAAAAAAAAAAAAAGACATAGTCAGGCAGGCAGGCTTGAACCTGTACAGCAAAGGAGCAAAGAACATGAAAAAAAAAATCTGACGTCTTAGCCGTTGCGTCCATTGCCAAACCAGAAGTGGCATAGGTTTAAATTAATCGAAAAGAGGGGAAGACTTTCGAAAATATCAGCAAAAAAAGCGACCCTTCCCTGTAGAAAAATGCCTAGTTGAGGGTGAAGGAATAAGGAATTAATGTTTTTGATCAATTTTTCAATATTTGTCGTCTGAAGAGTCGAGCTTCAAAACAGTACCGATATTGTGAAAATCCACCGCCTCTATACATACATACATACATACATACATACATACATACATACATACATACATACATACATTTAAACAGACAGGTGAGATCTATATTAATGTGATAGTTGTGACACTAAAAGGCATCCTGAGCTGCCTTATAAAAAGGGATGCACAAACTCAGTATCATTTGTCTGGGCCAGATTAATGTTAAAAATAAATTGAAGTGTATTATATCGTTAATAACATGGTACAACAATAACAAATAACAATTGGCTCATCAGAATTTTGATTTGTTAGCTTAAATGCTGTTTGGGCCTGACTTTGAAGATCTCTCTCTCTCTCTCTCTCTCTCTCTCTCTCTTTCTTTCTTACAACCTGCTGTAGATAATATCACATAGACTCTCTCTCTCTCTTTTCGAGCTGACAGCTGCTATCACCATGTGCTCACACATACACACGAAGGCACTATTCTGGTATCTAAGAACTCACACACACGCACGTACACAATACCCAGACTGTCTACTCTAGACATTTCTAATGGACATTTTGTCTCAATATGCACACGCACACACACACACACACACACACACCGATCATTCAGTACATAAACATTCATTCACTTTTTTCTTTTTTTTTCTTATTAGTTTGTTCAAGCTGGGGATGGAGCATCCTAACGGATGCCAACCATTCACCTGTTAACTCAGATATTCCAAAAAAGAGATCTTTGAAAGATGCTGGCCGTCCCTTTAAGTACAATTGTTTGAATATCTCTTGTACATGGTTCACCGGGTATATGTGCCAGGTAGTTTTTGAAATTCTTTTCGATGAGTCCAGTTGCTCCTATAATAACTGGAATTATGGTTGATATCTTCCTAAGATTCCAGTTTCTTTTCATGTCGTACATAAGACTTTGGTATTTCGTTATCTTTTCCCTCTCGGCTTTGTTTAAGGCATTCATTCATTCTCTATGTTTTCACACTCATTCTTCCACTTTGTATATATTTTAATGAACACTATTTCAAAATCGGTTTATGAAATTATATTTTCTTTGACTTGTTACTTTGTTTTCATTAGTGCAGTCTTGTATTGTGAGCACAAATATATATACGTGAAACTGGTACAGTCCATTGGAAACAATACAGAATATTACCAAAAGTATCGATACTATTTATTATTGGGAAGAAAAGGAAATAAACAAGAAGCAGGAAGAATGAAATATAACAGACTAATTTTGGATTTTATCTATTTTTAGTCACGTGCAAGTGACTCTATAAGTCACTCGGTCGGTCCGTCAGGAGGCGATGCTAGAGGATCGGAGAGGTGCAAGTCCAGCCTGGCTGATCTGATGGCTAGATGCGGTCAAGTCGAGAGGTTTCGGGTCGAGCATCCGGGGCAGGAGATGTGGACGTGGACCAATAGCGTTTCCTCCTATCCAAACACTTACTTGGACAGGATGTTAGTTAGGAGAGGCGAAGTAGACTTCTTATCTTGTCCCACGTTTACTTGGCTAGGCCAGACGTACCATAAACTAGTTATGGCCCGGCTGAAGCTAGGAAATAGGTCTAAGTTAGTGGCACACTGGAAGTTAAACACCTCCCTTCTGGAGATACAAGACTTCCAAGAGAAGCTAATAGAATTAATTCAAAAAGCACTAGTGGGGGCGATTACCGGGAGTAAGTGGTGGGTAGGTCTAAAAGCCAAAATTAGAACCTTCTCCGTCAAGTATGCCCAGTGCCTCACACTAGATAAGGCCAAGATGAAGAAGAAGCTACAGCAAAAACTAGCCCGGGCTACGGGGGAGGGTGATAGGGTTAGTCAGGAACTAGCTAAGCAGGACCTTCTGCATGAGAATAACGAGCATTATGAAGGTCAAGTAGTCAGAGCTAGGCTTAGAAAAGTAGGCAATGAAGCAGTCAACTCCAACACTGACGCGCGTCGTGAAATTTCTAGGAGTGGCTCGGAAAAGTACATTGGAAAGGTAAGACATCCGGATGGATGCACCCTGGAATCGACTCGGGAGATCTGTGAGGAGTTTTGAGAACATTTCGAGAAGCATTTTACACAGCAGCCCGATCTTCCGGTCCTTGAGTTTAGTGATTATTTGGCTGACTCTCCCCGCCTCGAGGTGGCTAGAGTGGCTAGTTGCGAGGGCCGGGTGATGGAGCACAAGGTTTTTACTGCACTGAAGCAGGTCAGCTGTGACAGATCGCCGGGACTCACAAAGTCCTGTCGAATTGGCTGCAGGTTTGTTATCAGCGAGTTGGTTGAACCGGAACAGAACTATGCTGTGATGGGGAGATCGATTCAGAACAACTTGCACCTGATCCGCATGATCCTAGAGGGAGGGATAGACGAGAACATGGAAGCCGTGCTGATCAGCTTAGATCAGTCCAAAGCTTTTGATAGGGTCGACCATCGTTTCTTGGCATCTGTCTTAGAGGCCGCCGGTTTTAAACCGGACTTCTGCAAGTGGATCTCTGTGATGTATCGACAGCCCATAGCTGTCGTGCAAGTCACAGAAAGCACTCAAAACCCTTTGTTATCTCTCGGTCAGTTCGTCAGGGTTGTCTGCTGTCGATCCTGCTCTATGTCCTGGCTTTGAAGCTCCTGCTCCATAAGCTGAGACGTGGGGAGGCAAATTCAGCCCTGCGCAGAATTGCAATACCCGGTGGCTCCGCGATGATGTCATGGTCTTTGTGTCGAGCTTCAGAGACATCAAGATCATGTCAGAGGCGCTCGCTCGGTACGAAAGAATACAGGGACCAAGATAAACTGCAGCAAGTCGGTAGGACTGCAATTGGGCGCCTAGAGTGGCAATGCAAACCTCCCAGTGCCCTTCAGCTGGACGGATGGCCCGGTTCGGATCCTCGGCGTGTGGTTCGGACCGAGTCTCCAGCTTGACAAAAATTGGTTGGAGGTACGGTCAAAGGTGGAGGTTGCAGTCAATTCGTGGCTTCCTAGGAAACTTTCCTTAAAAGGTAGAGCTGAAGCGTGCGCCACTTACATCTTTCCTCTCATCCTTTACCAACTGGCCATACTTCTCCTGCCTGCACAACACCTAACAGCTCTTGTCAAACTCTTGTCCTCGCTTCTTTGGGACAAAGGAAGACACTGGGTGAGCAGACAGGTCTCTATTCAACGTCCATGTGAGGGAGGCTTGGGAATGCTGAACTTGGTGTCATCAAGGCGTTGAGAGGTTGGCCTTCCTGAGCCACTATATGCAAGATGACCAACCGTGGCACCCCATGGTTACTGCCGCCTTCCCCGACCTTGTTCTCGACCCTTCTATTGAGAGCCATCACAGGCCGTGGGGAGAATCTGCCTACATGAAAGAGTGCCGAGCCACGCTAAAATAACTACCAAGGTCTAGCGACCTTGTGACTGCTACCCGTAGGGTACTCCACAGGAATCTAGTGAAGGGGGCCACCGACGACCTGCTATGTGCACTTTTGGGTTGGCAGCAGAGTGAGATCCGCTCCGCGTGGAGCTGGGCACCAGGTTTGAGTCATCTGAACAATTCAAAGTTCTCTCTGACCTGGCGATTGGCCCGAAATGCACTTCCACTCAACGACATACAATGCAGTTCCAGGTTTTTGGAGTCGCCTGATTGTCCCTGTTGTGGGACAACGGCTGTAGAAACGACTGATCATGCTTTTTTCGATTGCCGCGAACTCCGCCGGTACTGGTCGTATGTCAGCAAGGTGACGGCTCACATCGATCCTGAGCATTCTCGCCCAATTACCGTATCCAATGTTGTGGACAACATGAGGTCGCTGTGGGACCGGGTAAGACAAATGGTCTACGTTACGATCCTGGCCGTGGTGAGAATGATGATTTGGACGTCGCGTCTGCAAAGTTACCAGGGGGGTGTTGTCTTTTTCTGATCAGGATCTGATCGCTTTCTTTAAACACCAACTCCGGGCGAAGATCAGATGTGATAGAAGAAGGCTGCATCGCGCGGCATTTGACAGAAGATGGATACATGTAGCAAGTCTGTGTGTACGAAGAGGAGCCAAATTTGAATATGTGTTCCCCGCCTAGGTGTAGAACGCACAGTTCCATAAAGTAAAATTAAACAAGTAGCCTCTCAGCTAGCTGAGTGTGTGTTCCATCCCTCCCCAATTAGGAAGCCTCCAAGATCCCCACCCCCTCCTTCTTGCAATTTTTGCTTTCACCCCCTCCTCTAAATTTCACCCATCTTGGAGAGAAAGAAATACAAACTAACCCCCATTCCTTACCCACAAAATTTTCTTTTCTCCATTCACCCCCATCTAGAGGGCATCCCTACCTAGAGACTGACCCGCAGAAGTGAGGTTCCTTTTACAAACCTAGTGGAACGGGCAGTCTATCAACTAGACGTGGTTGGGAGGGTCCTACTAATCACCTTTTTTTTTTTTTTACCCCCCCCCCCCCCCGCCCTCGACACAAATGAATTATTGTACCATTGCTATCTTTTTTTTGTTTTTACAAGTCAATAAAAAATGTTTTAAAAATTGGGAGTTAAGTATGACGTCCCCAAGTATGGAAGGGTGAATGCGGTATTATGGTGAAAGAAGATACTAGCTGGGAGAAACTTTGGATTTTATTTAGTTCTGGAGTGACAAGAATGACCAACGACCCCCACAATCCCCCCTTTTGAGTTGGCCATGTGCCTAAGTTTTTTGTTCATTGTTGATTTTCAATGTATTTTTAACATGAATAAAGGATTTAATATCTCAAAGTGTAGTATCTGTTTTTACTACATGCTGTACTTATTGTGATATAAAGTGGGGGATCACTTTTCTGTATTAATTTAATATAAAATGATCACCCACTTTACAACCAATCAGTCTCAAGCCATTCAAGTCATTCTCCAGATCATTCAAGTTGTTTTTGAAGGATTCTAGTTATTTTTTAAGCATTCAAGTCATTCTTAATGTCATTCAATTCATCTTTAAGTTCATTAAAGTCATTCTAAGTCATTTACTTTTTATTTATTTAAGTCATTTCAGCCCATTTTTCGGTCATTTTAGTTTATCTTTAAGAATTTCATGTCAATCCTACATTCACGCATTCATTCATTCATTAAATGAGAGCACGCGACTAATGGCTATCGGCCTTGTTTAAAAAATAATTAATTGCCTTTGAATCAAGAAAAAATGAGTTTGCAAACAATCCAACCTGACTCCAATGGATGACTCAATAGGTCCAATGTTTCATTTGCAAAACATAACACTGGTCAACAACAAATTTGTTTGAATTTTTTTCAGCTGATTTAGAATGAATCTGATGCATTGAATCAAAAAATCACAATTGGTTTTGCTTAATCAGGTCAAGTTTTTGAGTTATGGCCGCATCTTGTTTTTACATTTTTGTTTGTGTGGAGCATTTCAGAAGAATTTGATGGGAATAAAATACCATGCCGAATAATTATTTTGATTGAAAATAATTATTTTAATGACAAGAAGTATTCAGATCCAATAGTTCAAGGTGATTATGTCGAAAAGGGAGAAGTTTGAAGTCATAAATCCTCAAAATCTTTTTTAAAAATTGGTGCTCAGGATACACAAAGAAAGATTGGTTTCTGCAGGAAGAACTGGTGCCTTGCAAAAAAAAGGAATGTCATCAACGACCATCTGGTGGACAGAGACAGAATATCTTCTCACTGCTGTACATAAAGCTCGGCTTAATCAAGCAGTTCACCAAGGCTCTGGACAAGGATGGGAACTACTTCACTTACTTGTGCCAGGCTTTTCCAGAATTGACCATGAAGAAGTTGAAAGCAGACATCTTTCTTTGACGATCCTCAGATCCGGCAGCTCATCAGAGATCTAGAGTTTGAAACCTCAATAAACAAAGTGGAACTGGAAGCAGGGAAGGCATTTATTCTGGCAGTGAAGAACTTTCTTGGCAACAATAAGGCTAGAAACTATGCAGAACTTGTCAACAACATGATGACTGTTTTCAGAAACCTGGGCTGCAACATGAGTATCAAGATGCACTACTTATTTTCACGTATTGACAGATTTCCTGAGAACTTGGGTTCGATGAGTGATGAGCAGGGGAAGAGATTCCATCAGGACCTGAAAGAGATTAAGACCAGGTGGCAGAGTCAGGACGTAGTCATGATGGCTGGCTACTATTGGAATCTGAAGAGAGACCTTCCTGTCACTAAGTATTCCAGAAGTTCGAACAAACGAAAGTTTAAGCCCTTAAGTTTGAACAATGGTGAAGCAACATGCAATTTACATGTAATTACCTTTATCAATGTCCACCATTCAGCTTATAGTAATCGATGTTTCTATCAGGTAATCAATATATGTTGTTGGCAAAAAAAATTTCTCTTAAAAACATATTTCGAATGATATGTGTTGACAAAAATCACCTGATAATGTTGAGGTGGTGCAAATTAGGAATAATGAATTGAATTGAGAAAGAGACGAACTACGTGTTAAATTGAATTAAACGAACTAGGATTTATTTTGTGAAGAAACAAATGAAAGAAAAGGGTACTACACGTGTTTAGTTTGGCGTGCGTCTCTCGTTGTTAGCTGGTGAGAAGGAAAGTGTATAGTTTGGCGTGTGTCTCTCGTTAGCTGGTGAGACGGAAAGTGTATTGTTGTAGAGAGAGAATGAGAAAAAGTCAATCCAGGCCATAGAGAGAGAAAGCATATAAAGTGTACATACTGTCTGTTAGCTCGTGCCCCATACATAGTGGCAGGGGACCTGATGCGCGCGGGCGCCCCGAAAGGGGGGGGCGAATGGTCCGATGACCGCTCAGCTCGAGAGCTAAGTTGAAAAGGGCTGGAAACAGCTTGTCTCTTTCTTTTATACTTGTTTCCGGTGGTCTTTTACGCATATGTGGATTTCCTTTGAAAGGGAAAGTGACATTGTCCATGTGTGCGTACATTAGTGTGTGTGTGTGTATATACGTGAATGTGAGTATATGTACATGTGTGGACATGGGCGCATATGCTTGTGTGCGCGTATGTATATGACAAGAAATATAGCTTGAAATGTGAACGCGTGTTTTTGTGTGAGACTAGAAAAGGCTCGCGCAATAATGTTACAAAAATGTAATTGATTTTATCATAAGATCTGTTTTGTTTTTTTTTGTTTTTTTTCCAAATCAACTTAGCACAAAAACCTGACCTGATGGAATGAAATGGATGCCATTTTCTGATTCCGCAGTGCAAACATATTCTAGGTAACATTCGAAAAGTAAAAAATTGTTGCCCTGTGTAATTATTAAATTTTAAATAAAAATTTATATATATATTTATATATATATATATATATATATATATATATATATATATATAGTAATTTATAAAATATATATGGCGATTAAGCTACACTGAATATTCTGCGTTTCATCCACTTATAGGATTCGTCAGGCTTATGCGCGAATTCTGTGGTTGCTTCTTGTTTTTATATATGTTGAGGATTTCTGGTTAGCCAATCAGCTTTTTAGTATTCACCGCGCCCCTTCCTATCAGCCAATGGGCATGCATTTTATCGAACAAAGGATCTGTTTTAGAGCTAGGTTAGTGGTTTAAGGTAGATCTTTTCCCTCCTTTTTTTTATATATATATATATATATATATATATATATAAATAAATATACCTATGTGTACACACATACATGCACATATATATATATATACATATATGTGTGATCGTTTATGTATCGCTATCCTAGAGTAAGTTTTATTTTGTGAACACAGTTGTTTGCTATTTCTCGACTACTCAAAATCTATTAAACTGTAGACGAGAAATAGCAAACAACTGCGATACAAAATAGCTTTAAAACTAACAATAACAATAGAAAACAAACAAATAAATAAATTAAACAAACATGAATATACATAAACGATCACACATATATGTATATATATATATATATATATATATATGTATATATATGTGCATGTATGTGTGTACACATAGGTATATTTATATATATATAAAAAAAAAAAAAGAGGGAAAAGATCTACCTTAAACCACTAACCTAGCTCTAAAATAGATCCTTCGTTCGATAAAATGCATGCCCATTGGCTGATAGGAAGGGGCGCGGTGGATACTAAAAAGCTGATTGGCTAACCAGAAATCCTCAACATATATAAAAACAAGAAGCAACCACAGAATTCGCGCATAAGCCTGACGAATCCTATAAGTGGATGAAACGCAGAATATTCAGTGTAGCTTAATCGCCATATATATTTTATAAATTACTAACTAGCTCTACCTACGTATTGAGCACTTTTGAAGTAAATACTTAAAGTTTACGCACAAATCTATACTTTCGTATATTAAATTTATGTGAGTAAATGAAGTAGTTATATATATATATATATATATATATATATATATGCAAGATGGATCACAATTTTATTTCCTTTTATGCACTAAATAATAGGTTAGCTTCAAAATCAATTTCTAACAGCCGTCCAACTTATAACTAATTGTAATCTTTGTACACATATAATATCATAATTTAAAAACACATATAATATCATAATTTGTACACATATAATGTCATAATTTAAAAAAAAAAAAAAAAAAAAAAAAACAGTGTTGCAATACGATATTGAATAATGATGACGCCGCCGCCACTAACGAAACCACAACGATGATGATGATTTGGGCTTGCCTTATAATAAGTAACACAATATAATAGGAATCATTATTTTAAAATATCGACTTTTGATTAACTATAATCTTAATATCAATATCTTTCAACCAATCAGAAGGGTTCTAAGAGTAGTTTCAGAAAGAGAAAAAGGCGTCACTAAAGATTTTTATATTTTTCCTAAAAATATTTTGGTTCTTCTTCATTATGATAGCAAATTTCAAAAATTGAAATATTGAATTTCACGTGAAACCAAAAGGTATCTACTTAATTGTCATGTCACAGTAATGAAAATACCCAAAAATTACGAAAAACGATTAGGTAGAAAATTAATTATTAATGAAAATACTTTCCAAAGACAATTTAATGGAAGTTGAATTTTGAGGGAAAAAAAAAGAAAAAAGAAAAAAAGGCGAGTTTGAATCGCAACAAAAGGGAGGTAATTATTTTCTGAAAACTAACCATTTTTGACAGATTTAGCAAAATTTAATTTTCATTAACAATTATCGTTTTTTCGTAATTTTTGGATATTTTTATTATTGCGACATGACACTTAAGTAGGTACCATCGGTTTTACGGGAAATTCAATATTTCAAATTTCGTTATTCTACCGAGGAAGACCAATATTTCTTCTTTTTTTTTTCCAAGGTGTTTACAAGACAAGGGAGGTAACTAATGATTCTCAAAGAAGTCTGTTTCATGTTCAAAATGCAGAAACGAAAAATGTCTGTTGGGAATTTCTTAAGGGCTGCTTTCAACAGCCGTCTTATTATTAATTCAAAAAATAAATAAAAAATTAATGTGTGTACGTGTGTGTGTGTGTGTGTGTGTGTGTGTGTAAGATGATAATACACAGATATGATTTTATTTCAAAATAGTTTGTTTTTTTTTAACAAGGAAATTACTTAAATTCTTGACACCTCCTGTCAGCTCCTCAAATATTATTACACCGGAAAACCAAGACTGACCGCGTTTCTTCATAAAAAAAAAAAAGTATGCATGAGTAGCAGTTTTCACTCCAGGTATGGTCCAAATCCTGTTAGCATTTGATCAGACCACCTACTGAGGAAGTCTGCTGATCAGGTCCAAAACTTCTACTGATGTGGCATCAGCATTGATGACATACCTGAAGGTTAGCACCAGTAGGTTTAATATTATCAGTCATTATGATGAAGTCGTTGCAAGTCAGTAGCAGTTGGGGCTCACACATTGCGTAATTAAATTGATTTTTAATGCAACTACATCACAAATAAGTAGGCAAACCCATTATAAATTGTTTTAGATGAATTACCTTTAAAATCTTTTTACACAGATAATAGTGATGCTTACAGTTTAAGATAAAATGTATATTTTTTATTGAAAACACATTTAAAGTTAGTTTGGGTTTTCCGGTGTTCAGGGAGCTGAAAGGAGGTGTGAAGTATTGTTCTTCAAAGAATTTCAGTTATTAGCAACGACAGGGGTAAACAGTTCAATTTCTGTCTTTTCACTGAACTTTCATGTCTACTTGGATGCAAGCACATATGGACCGTGCTCTATCACTCATTCTTGAATGGTTTGGTTGAATATTTCTATCGCCAACTGAAAGCTTCTTAAAAGGCATATTCTGATCCTAATAATTTGATAGAATTCCTCCCTCTCATACTCCTTGGTATCAAATCTACCGCAAAGGAAGAAAAGAATGTGAAAAAAAAAAAAAAAAAAAAAAGTGACGTCTTTGCCATTGCATCCATTGACAAACTGGAAGTGGCAAAAGTTTAAATTAAGGCTAGTCAATCGAAAAGAGGGGATGACTTTCGAAAATATCTGAAAAAGCGACTTTTCCCTGTAGATAAGTGCCCAGTTGAGGGTGAAGGAATGAATGTTTTTAGCCAATTTTTAGATATTTATTGTCTGAAGGGTCGGGCTTAAAACAATGCCGATCTCATAAAAATCGGTTGCCGCTGTCAAAAGTTTTAGGCAGACATATATACATTTAAACAGACAGGCGAGATTTATATTATAGATGGACAAAAACGCACGCTTTCACTCTCATGATTATGGACTGTTATTCTCCGAAAATAATCACCTTAATTCCAAGCCATGCGTGATACTCTGACCATAAAAATCAGTCATTTCAAACCTTGTGTCATTCTCACGAAATCCGCACTTTGCTATTCCTGCATCATGAACTCTCCACACAAGAAAACACTTATGTTGCAACAATTTAAATTAATATTCTTAACACATCAATGTTTTTTTTTATTTCATGTTAATATAATGATTTAGAGTTCTTTGTCAAGTGTTGTTATTTTCCGGAGTTATTTCTATATTTTATTTTTACTTATGTGTGGATGTGCCTTGGTGAAAACCTATTAAGCAACGATCTTGTTAAATTTACCTTTAACAGTCCCGTGGATACTCTCCTACTTTCGACTTCAAAAAATTGCCGCACCTGCAACCTTGGTCCTAAAAATTGATAGATCCTGATTATGAATTGGTGGACACTGACTCATACCCTTACAAATAGGACTCTACCGGGAGTTCCTATAGATGCAAATCCTGTCTGTTCCCTTTTTGTTTTTTGTTATAATTTTGCCCATCCGTATTTATTTAAATGAATCGTTATTAAAAATAGTATTTTTAAAATTATTTTTTCTTAGTGATCCTGGATCTCAGTTTTTTCATTTTTTTTTATTTTCAGGATTATAAAAAAAAAAATTTTCTTACGCTAATGTTTACACCATCATGCATACAAGAAAAATATTATATTACATTTAAAATTTATCATTAAAATCACATGAAATATATTTTTTTTTTTTTCAATTATATTATTTTTGGGTGAAAATATTGAATTTTAATATTGAAAATCCGAATTTTGAATGTGTTTAATTTGTCATCTTTTGTGTTTTGAAGTGTGAAATTCGTTGAATATGTTATTAATAATTATTATCTTTTCAGATTAGCAATATATATTTCATTATTTTTACGAAAAACACTACTATAAATTTTTGAAAAATAAATTAATTTCTTTTAATGAGCCCAATATTGGTAATATACCATAAAATAGGAAATGCTTTGAAGAATCAACACACAAAAAAAAAAAAAATTGATAAATAACTGCGCATTTTGCTAAAAATACAATCATTTTTTTTTTCAGCAATTTGTCATTACATGACTTTTCCTCATCTATGGTAGACCATAAGGCCTACACAGTTTTTCGTATTTACAAACAGCTGTTATCTCCCCTTTTTCCTGTGACTTGCACTTGACTTAGTTTAAAGTGTGGGAGACTTGCATCTACCACACTCTCTCATCCAGAAACACTTGGTCCTGATAGCAAGACAGGGTCAAGATGACTAAGCATGATACTGGATGCAGGAGTTATCTCCAACACATACGGCGCCTAGCATTCCCAAAATGGTCACCCATCTGATACTGGCTAGTTTCTTTATTGCTTAAATTCGAGGGTTATGTATCGCTTATGAAAAAAGAATTAAACCATTATAAAGTTGATTCTTCATTTAATTGTCAAAACAAACATTAAAAATACATGGAAATTTACATGACTAAATGAAGTTCATTTAGTCATGTAAAGACTACCGTAGTTTCTTCCAAACTATCATTAAATTTTGGATTTTTTAATTTCACCATGTGAAATCTATACAGTGAGACTAAAAGGTAGAATTATTCAAAATTTAGGTACTTATGTTATATTTTTGCATATTCTTATAGCAAATGATCCTAAATCTTGTTTAGAAAAAAAAAAAATTAATTGATTCAAACACCTTTCAAAAAATGTATAAATATATCGATAAATATATAAATACATCGAGAAAAAAATTGTGGTGAATGATGTCTTTTTGGAAAATTTTAAATTCTATTACAAATGTTTCATATGATAAAATTCAGGTTTTTATCTTAAAAAAAAAAAAAAAAAAAAAAAAAAAAGTTGTTTAAGAATAATGGATTTTAATTAGTTTAAAAAAAAAAAAGAACAACAACTTGGTTTTTCTACCATTTTTTGGCCGTGTCTAAGTTTAACATTTTAATGTATATTTTCGCATACATAGAAGATACATATTTAGTCGACTTATGCCTGCAAAGTTTCAATTTTATCAATTTGGACCGCTTAACAGCTATTTTTACAGGATAAAACCAAATCGAATTTGTCCCAGAGATCCGAATCCCCCACATATCAAGTTTGTAGACTAAAAATTAACAGAGTAAAAACCATTCTGTACACAGACAGAAAAAGTCACTTTATATATATTTATAATATAAAGCTGAACGTCTATGTGTGTGTGTGTCTGGTCACGAATAGGCTCCTATATGGTTGACTATTATAGAAAACTGATCACATATAATGATAGATGTATCGAGACACAGGAATGGGTATGTTTGATCTGGCATAATGATGATTCATTAAAATTGTGGGGTCAACGTACGCACCTGGTCCACAAAGTATGGAAATAAAAAATAAAATAAAAAAAATGTTTACAAGTGTTTTTGATATAGATGTACATAAGAATACTTTGATAAGTATGTTTTAACTTAAATAGGGATGGTATAATAAAATTGTGGGGTCTGCGTTCGCGCCTGGCCTCCATAGAATGGAAATAGGCACAAACTTTAATAAAGACTTTTCATATCTATCTGTGTAAGTATACTTTGATAATTATGTTCCAGTTTGAAGAAATATGGTATAATAAAATTATGGGATGTTCGTTCGCGCCTGACCTCCATAGAATGGAAATCCACAGAATATTGTGATAAGTGTTTCAGTGTGAACAGGTATGATATAATAAATTATGGGGTTTATCTATTTTATTTTTACTTTCATCATATTTTGCTTTGGTTTTGATACCCCCAAATTCGAAGCTATCTCTTTACAACCCTTTCTTTTCATAACCTATCATACTTTCCTAAATTAGAGTCCATTTTCTGTAGGCTGTTTTTAAACCCAGTCAACGACGGGTACTTTTGCTAGTATATATATATATATATATATATATATATATATATACATACACACATGACGCATTTTGTTTAAGTGGAACAAAATGAAAGAGTGTCTATAGTTTTTTGTTTCTTTTTGGTGTGGGGGTTAATCCCTCTTTCAGTCACCTAAATTCTCTGTCACAGTTGTGTTCATGTTCGACGAAACGTTTTCTTATTCCCGCAGAAGAAGAAGAAAAAAAGCGTTGGAACTCTTAACTCTCAACATTGTACTTAAGCTTCTTTTTTTTTTCTCTTCTACAACTCGTTCGCTTCTTTCCTAATCATCCATCGTATTTTCCTTTCCATCCTCTTCCCAACCGACAGCAACCTCACATACACGAGATAATCTCACTAACATGGAACAAAATAAACATCTTTTTATAAGGCAACTTCAAACCACGACAGCGCCTAAATTTGCATTTGTCTTATTTTTTGTGTCCGACGGGTTTCAGGTTCGAGTGTCAGTGCTTCTCTACAGAGGGCACCTGTCAACCGTGGGAGCTTATTGCAGTGGTCCTCCACACCATTATTACACAAAATTAAGACGTTTTCGGATACTCTTTTTTTTTTTTTATATATATATATATGAATTAATACAGGTTAAAAAAGTAAAAAGGCCATAACTTATGCAGCACCCTGTGCGTGTGTGTGTATGTGTGCGTAGCGACGATTAATTGGTGTGGCACAATGATAAGCTGGAATTTTCCACATTCATAAACCTTGTACCAGACTTATCCTGTACTCATAGGAGACAGGTTGGTTTCCATCCATAGCCCTTGAGCCCCTGGAGGGGCACAGGCCATCTACAACTTTTGTAGATATTTTTGTAACAAGGAGTTCTTTTTTACACGGTGAGGGTGCTGGCCCCATGCCCAACCTTCCCAGAAGGTACATACAGCGCCTAGCCTTCCCAAATGGTCACCCATCTGGTACTGGCCAGGCTCAATGTTGCTTAACTTCGATGATCTGGCGAGAACCGGCGTGTTAACGTGATTGTGCCGTACTGACAGGTTAGTTTAGATATTTCAAAATGTCAGCGCATATCAACTGGGGTTCAGATTGACAGGCGGCAGTTGCGATTCAAAATTATTTATGTATCCAGGTGCGAGAGGGACAAAGGTCCAACCTGCATGCTGACATAAGGTTGTTAAACAATGACGACGTTTCAGTCGCTTTGTTTTTAGCATGTATGCATGTCCCTCTCTCCCTTTCTTTCATTTTTCTCATCACTCTCTTCCTCTCTCTTTTAATAAGAAGAATTGTATTGTATTAAAGAGTTTTGCTGTGGACGTCCCCAGGAAGAAACATATAGCAGTTTTGGGTGGTGATTGCAGATGGCGATGGACGGGTCGAAAAAAATTTAACATGTTCCCTAAATGTTAACATAAAATAATTCTATTTTAGAAAAAAAAATATCTTTGTTTGCCGTTTTGTACAAGCATTCAGTTTCAGCAAATGGTCCCCCATCAACAATGATGAAAATCCTGCCCGTAATGACGACAAAAGAACATCCCCGGAGACAAAACATAGCAGATATAGCTGACGTTATATCAACCCCAAGTCTAAAGGGGATGTGCTTATCGTTTCATCGTGTCTAACACCTGGGAAGCTGGTTGCCATTACCAGGACATAACAGTTCAAGAAACGTCCCCACAACAAGCCAAGTAACTCTTCCAAGCAAACGATAACATAATCAGAACTGGAATCAGAATTGTAAAAATCAGGAATTTTGGGGGTATGGGAATTGGTTCGAGAAAAAAAATGTGCCTATTTTTAAATACCAAAAACGATTCTTTTAATTGATTTTACTAGCGGGACCTGTGAAAATTCCAAAAGGGACTCATTCATATGTAATATATTGATGTTGGCATTCTGTAGATGTTCAGTGTAAATGGAGATGTTCTGATATTATTGTAGCTTTTTTGTTTAAACTGCGAAAGTATTTATCTAAGCTAGCACGAACACCTGTAGTCTGGTCGTAAAGTATGCTTAAATATGATATTTTAATTCTTGCAGATTTCATATATATTATTTTAGAGTTAATGTTTTATCGATTTTTATAAAGTTACGATTTCAAAAATAAAAAAATATATCTATATAACTTGGGTTCATCAGCTTGAATTGAAACCGAATCCCAAACTTATATGTATATATAGGTGCTATCAGATAAATCGAAACCGAAACCAAGACTTATGAAGAATTCTTGATAAAATTATTTTTAAAAAAATAAATTATTGGAGTGCCATCAGTTTTATCGAAACCGAAAGAGAAAACTTATGAGGAATCGTGACTGTATTGATTTTTCACCAATTGGATCTACTGCCGCCATCTTTGTTTAACATAATATCTCAACACTAAACAGGTTATGCATCTGACCATCGACTTTGCTTTGACAGATCAGAATCTAAATTTGAATTGTGACAGGTAAAATTTCTGGATTTAAGGATACAAAAACTACACGTCATTCAGTCTGCACCAGAGTATCCTAACGACCCCAAATTTATAAAAAAGAATGCAACTGTTTTTGCAGAACTGATTCAATGCTTAGACGATAGAAGTCTCTCCGATCATAAGAGATGCCTTGAATGATGGACGTAAAGTGTTGAACATATAAAGAGAACATTTTTATCAAAAGGGAAATCGAAAATTGTATCGCTATATACAGAACTAACGTCTCTAAAATATAACGAAGATGAGACAATTACTGACTATTTTATAAGGGTAGAAACAACAGCAAATGCATTAAAACACTTGAGTGAAATAATAAGCGATAGCCTATTAATCTCAATGACGTTCAAGGGACTTACAGCTGTTTTATAACCATTTACAACTGTTATAATGCAAAAAGACAAACCCATAAATTTCAGTGAATTTAAAGTGGCATCCCGCGGTTACGAAGAGACGAATTAGATGCTCGTGGACAATAATAACTCTAGCAATATCATGAAGTTCAAAAATGCTTCTCAAAAACCGACACCATCAAATTACACATCTCACCTCAATGTTTTCCCCAAAAGTAATTTTCCCAAGAAAAAGAATAAAATTATCCGCTATAATTATGGACGACATATCACAAAAGTTCCCAATGTTGATATAAAAGTTCAAAAATGGACTCCATCAAAAACGTTGAGAACTTTGATGAAGAACATACATTTCTATTCACATGTAACTTTGGCAATACCACGAACATTAAAAATCTCCTTGTAGACTGTGGTGCTACAGCACATGCTATCACCAAGGAATCTGATTTTATTAATTTTGATTCAAACTTCGAATTGGTCGAAGGTAGTCAAATAAATGATATAGTCTTGAAAAAGGGTGATGCTAAAATATCACTAAAAAATAATAAAGGCGAAATTTGTAACTGTATTCTTAAAAATGCTCTTTTCATACCCACATTTAAGCAAGACATATTTTCTGTACAGGCCGCCATCAAACAAGGTGCAAATATAAAGTTTGATCGAAACAAGTCAAAATGGATATACCCAAATGGAACTGTATTTGACATTAAAGAAAATGGCTGACTGTATCATTAAAAAAGTATGGTTCCCTAAAAAAAAAAAAAAAAACGCCTGTTATGACTTGGAAAGCTGGCATAAAATTCTCAGACATGGCAATACTGCTGATATTAAAAAGTTACCAAATGTAGTCGAAGGCATGAAAATAATATCTTCAGACGATCTCCCAAATTGTGATGTTTGTGCACAGGGAAAAATAGCAAAATACCAAACAAAAAGGCCACAAAAATTCTCTCATTTGTGCACTGTGACCTGTCAGGCCTGATAAGCGATAATAAGAGATAACTTCAGGTTTAATTATGGTTTATTTCTTAAAAAACAAATCTTACAATATCCTCGTCACTAAGAAATATTTAGCTGACATCGCCCCGTACGGCTTGGTAAAATGTATTGAATGGAGTACAAAATAGACTTTGTGGTTTAGTGGGGAATGCCCCTTTTCTCTTCCCTGCAACCTTTCTACCACAGAAGAGACGTTGCAAGCCTGTCTTTGTTTTATCATTATTTCCATGGCAAGTGCTCGTCTGAGCTCCAATCCCTCGCCAATCTTTCACGAGAAACACCCGTCTGGCTGAAACTACTGTCAATAATTTTCCCCACTCTTTATCTGTGCCTGAATCCAAATGTAGATTCCGTGAGCAAAGCTTCTTTCTTAGAACTGCGCGCCAGTGGAACTCTCTGCCGCTTGCCTGTTTCCCACCTGACTACAACTCGGACGTCTTCAAGTCCAACATAAACAAACTCCTGACAAACCGTCCCCTTAAGTAAGACACTGTATCAAAACCCCCAATACTAATGATTACTACAATACTATCTCATTGATTACTGTACACACAATAACCCTTATCCCTGAGTGGCCTTCGGGCCTTGATAAGTGGTGATCCCCATGTAAAAAAAAAAAAAAAAAAAAACTGAATTTACTTATAAAGACTTAGAACTTCTATTAATTAACCAGTGTATCAAACACAAGAAATCAGCACCTTATTTCTCATTTCCAAATTGTACCAATGGCGGACCCTTTTCAAGATGACAAGATGTCTACTTATCAAATCGAAATTAGCTCATAATTTATGGACGTACACTTTAATGGTGGTGGCATATATCAGAAATAGATCGTTCAATTTGGTTCAAATTGCTTTGCATTCATAGAAAATACCCGTAAACTAAATATTAAAAGTGAAAAAGGTATTTTCATAGGTTATAATAAAAGCAGTCCGGCTTATTTAATCTACTTTCCAGGCTAAAATGCCATAAAAAAGTTAGATGTGTAAAATTCAATGATACATGATAAATAATGAACCAGTGGATGAAAAACGTGAGGAAATATTACTTAGTATCTTAATCGATCACAACGAAAATATTAATACTGACGACAATTGCAGTAAAACTACTGACATAAATATTAACCAGACACGTCGATACCCAATAAGGGATTGAAAAAGGCCAGACTTCTTAAAAATTGAAAAGATACAAGTCTGTGCAGTGGATTACTGTTACTCGTTGAAAAGTGCACCAGAAAGTTATATTGAGGCAAATAATTCAGAAAATCATCAAGAATGAAAAAAAGCTATGAAATCTGAATTGAAAGTTTTATCTGAAAATAATACATATGAAATGGTGGCAAAAGAATAATTTCTTCTCGCTGGGTTTTCTTGGAAAAAAAAAAAAAAATCACAGCTCCTGGCAATGAAACTTTAAAAGCAAGATTTGTTGCAAAAGGTTTTTCACAAATTTCTAGAGTCAAATATTTTGCTACGTTCTCACCAACGACAAATTTAACGACAATTAGAATTTTATTGCAACTTGCTGCTCAATACAATTTAAAAATGCATCAAATGGGTGTCAAAAAAAAGATGCTTATTTAAATGCTCCGATTCACTGTGAGATTTATATTTATCTCCCCCCCCCCCTCGAGGGATTTAAAATAAAAAATAAAAATTTTGTATAGAAACTAAATAAGTCATTGTACGGTCTAAAACAAAGCGCTCACAATTGGAATTCAACACTCCATAATTATTTAATAGAACAAGAATTTAAGCAGTGTCCCGTAGACGCATACATATATCCCCAAAATATAGGTAATAAATTGTTGATTTTGTTTTTTAGGTTGATGATATATTACTCGTCTCAAATTGTGACAACACTTTAAAAGATGTTAAAAATAAATAATTTAAAATGGCCGAACCAATTATAAAGTTTACCTGCGAAAATGAAACTATAACAATGAACCAATCATGGTACATTAAAAAAATCCGGCTGAAGTTTGGAATGAAAGATTGCAAACCATGTATAACTCCTGTTGAGATTGATATAAATAAGAAAATAGAGAAACTAAATTAATACGATCAATTATAGAGAAATTATTGGAAGTCTAATCTATTTGATGGCCTGATATATGTTACACTGTAACAAAGCTATCTCAAAACTTATCAAAGCTGACAACTCGTGCAAAACAAGTACTTCATTATCTAAAAGGAACCAAGGAACAATCTTTAGTATTTAAACAGTCAACATATCCCCTAAATTTAGAAGGATTTTCAGATTCTGATTGGGGTAACTGAGGATCGAAAAAGTACAACAGGATACTGTTTTAGACTGTCATATGATCTCCTGGAAAACTAAAAAACAACAAATTGTTGCCCTTTCTACATGTGAGGCAGATTGTGTTGCACTTATGCACTCAGCACAGGAGGCAATTTTTCTAAACACCCTTCTAACATCTACTTTAAAACCAGATCTAAATAAAAAACCAATAGTAATTCATTGTGACAACCAGAGTAGTATCTTATAAGCAAATAATTCTCTGGTTCATCAAAGGTTGAAGTATATTGATATCAAATACCATTTCATAAGGAATGAAATCAGTAAAAAATCTATTACTCTTAATTATGTATTGGAATCGTCCCATCATTTATACTAGCCTGGGTGCCTGGGTGTTTGGAAATGAGTGTTGAGCAAAAAAAAAAAAAAAAATAGTGGTAGTAGGCAGGCAGGCAGGCAGGTTCGAACCCGTGACGTGAAGGCGGAAAAGAAAGTGAAAGAAAATCTGACATCTTACCGCTACTCCATGACGTGACCAGAATTTCAGAACATTAAAATTAGGCAAAGTCAATCCAACCGATACGATGACTTGCAAAAATGGCTTGCAAAAAATCGATCCCTCCTTGTAGAAACCTGTCCTGTTGAGGGTGAAGGAATTAATGTTTTTGGCCAATTTTTTTATATTTGTCGTCTGATGTAGAGCTTCAAAATGACACTGATCTTGTGAAAATCCATCGCCTCTGTCGAAAGTTTTAGACAGAAATACAAACATACATACATTTAAACAGACAGTTGAGATTTATATTATAGAAGAAAGTTGACAACCAAGTTCCTGGCATTTTTTTAATCTTTGGAATCTATTTTTTTTTTCCAGAATTTAATTTTGGAATAATTTCGTGATCTATTTTATTTTTTTTATTGGAGTTAATTTGTTTATTCTCATTGAAATGAAAGTCATGTTAAGAAACAAACCCTTCTTGTTCAGAAATCTTTCTATGGTAAAAAAAAATGAAATAAAATAAAGAAAAATCTTTATCATGTACATACCCATGATGAAACAAAAATATTATATTCCAAAAGTCATGTAAATTGATAAGATAGCTTTATTTAAAAAAATAAAAAATCATTTTTAAATGATTAATGTGAATTTGTAGGCATTACAACGTAAATCTCAATTTTCAATTATTGAGTTATCTCCCTTGGTTTGTTTTTTAAAGATTTTATTTTAAAAAATGGACAGACTTTTGTTACTTCTAAAATTTGATTTATTTAAAAATAAAACTACTTAATCAATTTACATGACTTTTGGAATATATTTGTTTCCTCTTATATACCTACATCACACAGATTTTTTTTTTTTTTTTTTTTTTAAATATAGGAGAATTCTGGACAAAAACAAGAAAACTTTTCAAATCTATTTTGCTTTTAATTTAATTTTATTTTCAGGCAAGAGTTCTCCCAACAATGAAGTATTAAAAATCTTTGTAAACATTGGGAAGAATTTGCAAACATTATTATTGATTAATTAGTAATTATTTATTTTTATTAAACCTTTTAAATTAAAAAAAAAAATGGCAGGAACTTAGTTGTCAACCCAATATTATCTAGCATAGCTGTATTTCAGCAGATGTGATCAACGAGCACCTTTGTGATTGTGTTACGATAAAAAACAGCACAAAATGAAAGACAAGTTCTAGGTGCGTGTGCGATACCGTTGAGTAACATAAAAGGAGGCGCCCCAAATGTTGCCTATCGCTAGCTGTCTGGTCGCGTCAGTCCCCAGTGCGATTTTCTTTTTGACCTGATTTACTCTTGCCCGGCTTCAACTTCAATCTCTCTCAGAGGAGCCCCAAGCTGCCAACTCTACCAAACTGGAAAATATCTTCTACTGTCACAAACTCAAGACAGTCCTTAAACTATCACAACTTCAATTCCAATTTCTCTGGTATCAATTGGGGGAACGTCCAGGCCGGACATTGTTCTCAATTGTTGCATACCAAAGACCGTCCATAAACTGTCGTAAGCTGTTGCAAAACATAGCCACTCCTAAAACTGTTAAACTAACTCTAAATATATCAACATCAATGTTCAATCTTTTGTCCCAGTTACTGCCACACCTTGATTTCAGCTACCTTTTGTGTGCCTTGGTGAACAACTTCCTCTTCATTGTCTTTCTACTAACCTCACTCTCTTACAACTTTTTTTTAATTCAACCTAATTTAAAAAAAATAAAAATAAAAAAAAAATAAAAAAGAAATGCAGAAAAATCTTTATGATGTACAGAACCAACATGGAACAAAGAGGTCATGATCGTGTACATTAATCAAGTAGTTTTAGGTTTAACTAAGAAAATCAAAATTTATGAATAAGCAAAAAGGGATTGTCTCGTGTCATCATCTGGAAGAAACAAGGGCAGATAAATCTCCAACAATTCAAACTTGTGAGATCAGCCTTGTAATGCTACCGATTTCACATTAATCGATTTAAAAATGATTTTCTTCATAGAAAATAAAACTTGATCAATTTACATGATTTTTGGAACATGACATTTCTGTTCCATGACAGGTATGTACATGAAAGATTTTTCTGTTTTTTTTTTTAATTAGGTTGAATTCTAAATAAGAATAGTTTATCTTCTTATTTACTTTTTAATTCTGTAATACTTTTTTTTTGGGGAGGGGTGTTAATAGTATCACACAAATCCAGAACTTCACATGCATAAACAAATACAGTAGAACCCTGGGATACGGCATTAAAAATTAGTAACAAAATACATTACAGTATATAATACACATGTATATAATCAAATAAAATAATAAATAACACCGTAAGGTGAGGCAAATACCATAACCAGGACCAGAAAAACCTTGTATTCCCCATTGTAACCTAAAAAACCGTATCCTAGGGTCTACTGTACTAACAAAAAAATAAACGTATTTGTATATTTATTTATCTATTTGCGGACTGTCATCCTCATCTTTATAGTTGTTGTTTTATGACATTTCGGCCAACCATTCCTCTGGCCTTCGTCAGGCGGTTAACTGTGATGGGATAGGGATGCTGAGTCTCTTAACCACCTGACAAAGGCCAGAGGAATAGTTGGCCGAAACGTCGTAAGCAACAACAACTATGAAGATGAGGATGAAAGTCTGCAAATAAATAAATAAATATAAAAATTACTCATCTAAAAAAAAAATTCCAATAATAAAATAAAACATATTCGATTCGTTGAATTTTAAGCAAATAATTTTTACTGCATTAAAAAAAAAAAAAAATGTTCATCTTAGATTGTTCTTTGAACACAAAACTAGAAATTTTAGAGTTTTTTTTTTTTTTTTTTTTTTTTTTTTACAATTTCAGATGTTAAACATCATTTGTAAACAGTTTTTTTTTTTGCCCTCCCCCCAGTTTTTACATGAACACTGCCCATAGGGTAATGCCATTGTAAACAGTTGCGTATCTGGCCACATTTTATATATATTATATATACTTTAGGCAAATGGAGATGAAATAGCACTTCAGATTTAGTAACAAACAGAAACTATACTTATACATACATACAATAACATTAAAAATAGAAAAAAAACTTTTTATAAATGGTCAATTACACATGAAATCTGAACCAAGAAAGCAAACCATTGTACATACTGAGAGCTCAATATTTTTTCAGATAGAGTTTTATAATGATAATAAATTATTAATTTGACTTAGTTTTGATGAATGGATATGCCATGAAACGGTAGTAAAGCTTTCAGATAAGTTAAATTAATTATTTTTACCTGTCATACATATTGGGACTCCTGACAAAGCATTAAGTGATCCATGTAGACTCCTTACAGTATTTATATAATTATAAGCTCTACATACGTATTGAGCACTTTTGAAAAATATATATATTTTTTTTTAGTTCATGTTAATAATATACCAGAACTCCATATAAATTTTATAGCTCATCAGATCAATAGCAAGAGAGCAAAACTAAATGCTTCTCATAGCATGACCTAAATAGGTTTCTTTACTCTTGCGTTTTCCATATTGATCTGAAGATATAATAAAAATAGAAAAATATATAAAACCTTTAATCCTTATCTTTTAATTAATATATTTAACTGCTCCTCTTAACAGTGTTGAGCTGTTTCTATCTTGATAAGTTTGTTTTGTTAAAGAGATACTCTTTGATAAGCTCATTGTTTTTATATATTATATATTTTCTTTTAAAATTCAAAATGGCGTAATGGAAACATACAAGATATTTACAGCTTCTCTTCCAATTTTTGGATTTTAATCGTGTCAAAACGCACTTTATTTCCTTTTGACTGATTGATTGTTGCCATTTTGATGAGTTAAGGACAAAATAAATTCACTAGTTGATATAATAATTAAGTGATGGATTTTGCACTACGAAACAGATACTGTCAAGAATTGTAAATGTCAACTGAATTAAAGGAATAAATTATAAGATGGTCAACATCATGAACTTTGGAATATAGCCTTTTGTCATTTATTCATTATATATATATATATATATATATATATATATATATATATATTCCAGGTTAAAAAATATTCAAAAGATTAGAATTATTGAATTCCAACAAGGGTCATTGATTAATGCTCAATCAAACACAGGCAAATTAGAATTTTTTTAATTTTTATTTATGTAAATACAATCATATCTTGCTACAATGTGCAGACAATCATCTTTCTTGGCCTTTTGGCCAAGATCAAAGTGTAGTATCTGTTCTTCAGAATTCGGCACTTCCATTTCTCATTCTCTTTCAGTGGAGGAGAAATCTTTCACGACTGAGACAATTTTTATTTTTTTAGACTTCATATTTTTTTAAGTACTTTCTAGTTATATCAAATCAATTTTTTTTTTTTTTAATTTGTATTTTAATATGTAAGTTAATATATTTAAGCTTATCAAATAGTTCTTCAGATGCGGCACTTCCATTTCTCGTTCTCTTTCAGTGGAGGAGAAATCTTTCACGACTGAGACAATTTTTATTTTTGCACCTTTTCTCTGCGTTAAAAAACGACCCTGGTGTCTAACTCTGTCCCGTGGGGAGGCATTGTAAATAGGGACTACATTTTGTATTATTAATGTTATCAAATACAGTCATATATTGCTACAATGTGCAGACTTCTTTTTATCATTATCCATCTCATCAGGCAAGAAAATTAAAAATTAAAAAGGTTTAAGAGTATTTTTAATTTTAGAGAAGAAAAATATATTTTGCCATGTCTGACCTGAGGCATGGTTAATGTTCTTATGAATTTAAATTTAAAATCGGAGTTCAAAAACTTAACTGCTGTTAAAGAAGAAGAAGAAGAGGGGTTTAAAAGGGTAGTTTTTTGGGAAGATGTATAAAAGATTAGAGGAAGTTATAAGAAAAGAAAAGATAAATATAGAGGGAGGGGGGTTGTAAATTCGCTTAGAGGGAGAGGAAGAAAGGAAGAGACGAGAGGTAAAAAAAAAAAGGAGATAGTATACATATGAATACAGTTGACACATAACAAGGAAGATGTCAGGAAGCGATATTTCATATTTCAGGCCATTTGAAAATGTCTAGACCATGGGGAAAGTTCAACTAAATTTGGTCATATTGTCTATTTTTATTTATTTATTATTTAATTTTTTTTTATATATATAAATTATTCTATTGTTTTGAATTTAACACTAACTTTTTGTTTATATAAGATCAGTTCTACCTTCTTTAGAATCCGAATTAGACTTCATATTTTTTTTTAAGTACTTTCTAGTTATATCAAATCAATTTTTTTTTTTAAATTTGTATTTTAATATGTAAGTTAATATATTTAAGCTTCTCAAATAGTAGTTATTCTAGCTTTTAGTTTGTTATATATATATATATATTATATATATATATATATATATATATATACTAGCAGTTCAGCCTGGCTTTGCTCGGGCCCTATGTATTGTTCATAACTTTATGTGCATATGTATATATTAAAAAGTCTGCATATGTACCGTAATGTCTTTCTATATAATAGGCTTCCTTAACTACGATAGAGAAAGGTTGGTAAGGACAGCAAAGGTCAAATTTTTTTAACCTTGACCCCTTAACATTTATTGTTTTTAGCTCAAATCAATTAAAATGTTTGACCCATGTCCAAGTAACCTACATCTAAAATTTCAGGTGTTTAGACCCAAAATTGGCGAAGGACTTTGGTAGAGTCTGCAAAGGTTAACTCTTTCAACTGACCTCTTGGCAGCAAAATTTTCGCCCAAAACCATTAAAAAGCTTTCTGCATGTCTGAAAACCCTTTATGTAAAATTTTAAATGTTTAGACCAAAAATTGGCTTAATAGTTTGCTAGATACTGCAAAGGTAAAATCTTTTGAACTTTGACCCCTTGGAAGCCAAATTTTCAGAAAAAAAAAAAAAAAAAAAAAAAAAAACGATTAAAAAGCTTGCCCTATATCTGAATATATTTTATGTAAAATTTCAAATGTTTAGACCAAAAATTGGCTGAGTAATTTGGCAGAGACCGCAGAGGTCAATTTTTTAAAAACTTATGACCCTTAACATTTATTGTTTTGGGCTCAAATAAAATTATAAAGTTAGATCCATATCCAAGTAACCTATATCCAAAATTTCAAGTGTTTTGACCCAAAATTAGCGGAGGAGTTTGGTAGAGTTCTCAAAGGTCAAATCGTTGAATTTTGATCCCTTAACAGCTAAACTTTTGGCTGAAAACCAATTAAAAAGATTTTTCCAAATCTCAAGTCTGTAGACCAAAAATTGACAGAGTTATTTGGTAGGGAAGTGTACATACACAGAAAGACAGAGAGACAAAGGCATTTTCACTTTTATAGATAGATAAAACCATATATATATATATACATATATGGTTTTAAATTTTTATTTATTTTGTTTTTATTATTATTTTATTTGTTTGTTTAATAATTATTCATATTTATTATTATTTACTTATTTCTTTTCTGTGATTTTCTTTTATTAAATTTATTTATTTATATTTTTATTATATAAAAAGGATGATTATTTTCCAAGGGTTTTCCCAAGAATTTTTTTAAAATTTCACCTGTAATCTCTACAGTTAGATAATCTTTTCTAAAAAGTCTAAAATGCAAAAGTCAAGTATCATGTTCAATTGTGCTCTAAATTCATTTTCGAATGAACCCGTCCTATCAAAGAACCTACTGTTGATTTTATACACCGAACCCATCTGCTTTTGTGGTGATAATACTTCTCAGATACACTTGTGATGTTAGGCTGTATAAGAGTGTTAACTTTGGTCAAAATCAGACTGTTCTTTCTTTAATCAGATTTTTTTTTGATTAATGATTTTCGATATCTTTTGGAGGCATTCTGGTACAAAACCTATCTGAGAACACTGCCAGACACGTAAAGTACATTTGTGTGAAACTTCATAAAAAATTGGTCCAGCCACTTTGGAGTCCATAAGGAACTCACTCACACACAAAGTGCCTTTTATATATATATATAAGTAGAGATATGTGTAAAGGAGCGTCAAAGGTTGCTTTGATAACAACACTCTCTTACTTGTCTAATTTTTTTTTGTGATTCATTTCTTCAATTAGTTTTGCTCATATTTATTTACCGATATTTGGTCTTTTTCATTCTGTGACCTGAAATCAGAAGAGCCAACACAACATTCGGAGGATTCTGACCGAGTCCCCCATGTTGGATATAAAATAATCTGCTAATTAGGATGCTCAGATCATTTATCTGAGCCTCATAACCTTTATGGATGTTATTTTTTTTTTTAATGGGAGTTTTGTAAGTGTATGTGACACAAGTGTTTATCAATCCGACATGCAACAATAACAGTGCATTATTGAACACCACTCTACGCATTAGATGTTTACAATAACAAATGTTAATCTGTATTTGTTTCAAAGACCTATAACTTGGATAATAAGCATTTCCAGACTTGATTCTTATGGGTACAATTTTTTTTTTTTATCATTATCTAGACAAATAGAATATAACTAGATTTTTTAGTCATTAAAAACAGCAAAAAGTTACAGCCCATTGATTTAAAATGAGTGTTTTATGTCAAACCAATGGTTGCTATTGTTCAATTTGTGCTCATGTTTGCATTAAATACTAATCCCTATTAATTCTTAACTGTGCATCAAAATGGATACCATAATGCATAGTTTGCTGCACCTTATAACAAAAGTTCATATAAAGTTTCAGCTACATCAGACCAGTAGTTTCAGAGAAAGAGCGGAAAGAACAAAGAGAAATATGATACAGACCCTAAAGTTATGCCATGGATTTTCCAAACAGTATAATAAATGTATGTAATATACACAAAGTCTGCCATAAGTAACTACTATATATTTTTCTTTTGTTTGTAACTTCAAAAAAAAAAAAAAAAATTATATATATATATATATATATATATATATATAGGTACTTAATCAGAACTTCATTTATATAGTCATCCACATACATTACTGTTTCGTTGTATCACAACTCATCAGTGTGGCTAGACAAGTACCTTTCCCTAGCTGTGGATTGAACCTACAATCCCTTAGTTGACAGTTGGCAGCTCTACCCACAAGGCTACAAATCGGTGCCCGCAGATGTCCCTCATCAAGTGCTTATTAAACAAACACTTGCCTATCGCTTCAGTGCTCAAACTGCTAGTTCATTTACAAACAAACGGACAGAGAGAGAGAGAGAGAGACAGAGAGAGAGAGAGAGAGAGAGAGAAATAATATAGTATTCAAGATGAAGTTTTTGTCTATAGGAATTTAATTAAACTGTGAATCTTATTTTGTTTATATAAAAGTGCTCAATAACAAGTAGAGATGAATATTTATTTAGAATAAGATTTTATTTATACAAATTTGGAAATGTTTTTCTTCAAATCTTGATCAGTCTCATTTTAACAGTTTTGCCTGACCAAGTCTAACTTGATTGCAGCTGAAATGTGTATGCAGATATGTAGCCAAAAATGTTTGTATAAATAAAAGCATTTATACAAAATAAACAGATATAACATTATATATATTATGATATATTATATAAGATATGTTATATAACATAATATTTATCATGTTATACCATATAAAGTATATAAGATATTCATCATATAACGTATAATGTAATGTAATATAATATAAATGTGTGTTGACGGATGCTGTCTCATCACGTTTACTTGTCCATAACTTTAGAGATGGAGAAACATGAGATAGCAATCATCTGTTATATATATATATATATATATATATATATATATATATATATATATATATATATATATATATGTTATATCCATAAAGGAAAGAGCAATTTCTGAAGAGCTCAATGCATAACAAAGCAAAAAAAATTAAAAGTTTAAAGAAAGAAAACAACCAAAAACTTTAGCCGGATACAATTATTGCAACCCAATAGAGCCTTTTCAAATGAGAGAGTTGTCTAAGATTCGTTTTACAAGTAATGAATGATCTGATTGCTTAGTTGGATGGCAAATCTCAACCAGCTCTCTCATTTGAAAAGGCCCTATTGGGTTGAAATAAATTAACGAGAGTGGGATAAGTTGTGGGTGATTTTTTTTCTTTGAATTTTTTTATAAGATACGCACACACACACACACGTATATTTATTAGAGAATGTCAGATATACACGCAAACACATGCACCCGTATACGCATCCGAATCAAACACAAAGATCAATCATCAACTTGCAACCACTGGAAGCTCAATATTCAGCAAGATCGCGCAGAGTATATATATACGTATATTTGATGGCTTAAATAATTTTCAAATCGTATTCCAAATAAAAAGTATACACACCGGATTAAGAGACTCTCAAAATTTGGTGTTTCTTAATCCTTTCTCTTGTGATATGGAATTAATAACTTACTGAGGTATTTTATAATCTATTCTTGTGGAATTTTGTTTTGTTTTCAGTGGATTTTTTGTTTTTAAAAGATCAGAGTTGGTTTTGTTTTTCTGGGTACTTATGAAAATTCTTTTCTGAAGAGAACCAATTTTTAAAAAAATGTGTTGTTTCATAACGACTTAAACATTGCCATGAAAATAGCTGAAAGCAACTTTAATACCTTTGTGTATTCTTTTTATTTGAAATAAAATTTGAAAATGATTAAAATCATAAAATACGAATACCTATATGTGTTGGTGTGTAATATATAATAAGTTAATTAAAAAGATGAATAATAAAGTGCTCGATTGTTCGCTCTACAAGAGCTAATATAAAGTATTTTATTTGTAAATTATGTTACGCTATCTGCTGGGTGTACTGAGGTCTTATAGATTTCACCATGCTAGGTCTGAAGTTGGAATTGGTTCATAATGGCAGACTAGCTTTTCAGCTGTCTTTTCTTTTTTGTTTTAGAAAAAAAGTCACCACATATCAAGACTTGGAGGCCACTGGAGGATAAGGGTTACTGAGTGTACAGTAGTCAATTGGACAATATCGTAGTAATTGTTAGTAGTGGAAACTTGGTAAATTGCATTACTTAAGGGGACAGCTCATCAAGAATTTGTTCACATTGGACTTGAAGATGATCATATTGTAATCAGCTGGAAAGCAGTGAAACAGAAGAGAGTTCCACAGGTGTGCAGTTCTAAGAAAGAAGCTTTGTTCATGGAATCTACACTTAGGTTTAGGCACAGATAAAGAATGGGGGAAATTTATTGAATCAGTGGTTTCAGCTAGACGAGTGTATTTCGTGGAAGTTCAGCGAGGAAGGATCATAGATTGGAGCTCAGACGAGCACTTGACGAGCTATGAAAATAATGATAAAGCAGAGACAGGCTTGCAACATCTCTTGTGGGAAAGAGTTTGCAGGGAAGAGATAAGAGCATCCCTCACTAGGCTACAAAGTCTATTTTGAATTCTGTCAAAGCAGGATAAGCTCTAGCAGTTCTTGCCCAGATGTTACAACAGTACTCCATCTTTGGACGTACTTGGCTTTTATACAGATAGAGAATTGAATTGGCAGTGAGATATCTACTGGAGCAGTAGAATGATCCAACCATTTTTCCAGTGACCTTAGTAATGAATTTGATGTATGTGTTTCATTTCAGATCAGGAGCAAAGGTTAGATCCAGAAGCTTGTCAAAACATCGAGCCTTCCCAAGTCAAGAGACATTCATTTCAATTGATGCCAGATGGGGATAAGAACATTGATGTAAAGATAGAAGTTCGGTTTTTAGATGCATTAAAATTAACCAGCCACCTCTTTCCCCCATTGCATCACGTAGTCAAGATCAGAGGAGAAAGAATCGGAGAGAACTTGGTCGTTTACGGCCTTTGATGTGTTGCCATAGATGGTAGTGTTGTCAGCATAAATGTCTACAAATGATCTTAGGATGTGATTCGGGAGATCATTGATGTAGATCAGAAAGAGAGTTGGGCTCAGGATGGGATCCCTGAGGGACTCCAGCATTAATACTGTGAGCTTCTGATTTCTACCCATCAACCACTCTTATGAATCTATCAGAGAGAAATGATTTAATAATTAAGACATTTCCAGCTATACCATAGCTGGAAATCTTCTGGAGTAGATCTTCATGCCACACCCTATCAAAGGCCTTTGATATGTCAAGAACAATTACCCTAAATAGGAAGGCTCCATCAAGAGAGTCACTAATCCTATGAGATATAACTTAACACATCTGCTGTAGATCTAGCAGAACGGAAACCATATTGCATATCACTAAAGAGGTCATTTCTACTGAGGTGGTTGACTACTTATCTATTTAACACAGATTCCAGCAACTAACTCATGACATACAGGAAATTGGTCTGTACTGAGAGAGAGAGATGACCGATCACCTGAATTTTTAAATAAGAGGCATACTTATGAGGTTTTCCAGGGTGTTGGGAAGCAATTCTCCTTAAGACAATGCTTAAACAGCTTTGTAAGTATGGGAGCTAGTTTTGGTTGAAGCTTCTGCAGCACTATAATTGGAATGCCTTCAGAGTCAGTTACTTTACTGGAATCAAGGCTTGGTAACATCACGTACAGACCTCTGTATGTCGTATAACATGTTTTCAGACACAGGAGGAAATACAGGGGGTTTGGAAGCCTTGGTCGCTTACTGAAACATGCTAAAGATAATGATGTGCCACTTTAAGCAGGTTTATACTCCAGAATTGGAATGGTTAGATCTATAGAACTGTAATGTAGTTTTGAATAAAATACTTAAACATAAGTAGATGTATCTGAACATTCATTCACACACACACAAGATTTTTATGGGTAGATAATCTTATTAAACATTTAAATAATACTAGACGTAGTGCCATTATTATTATTAATTGTTGAGGTATCTTTTTAGAGTTATTTTGACATATATGATTAGAAGAAAGAAAAGTGTGATTACGAATGGAAACTAACAGGATACACATTAGACAAAACGGAGATAAGAGGAGGGGTAGAGAGATTAAAAAAGAAAGGCGTCTTTCAGTTGACATGGATGAAACTTTATCTTACAGAGTACGCTTGAAAACCCACTTAAAAATTCTCAATGCGGCATCTATTAATTTACATCAACCATCTCTGTGTAAGCAGAAGGAACACAGCCATTATTTACAACTGATGGGTGTTCGATAAGATTGTTTCTCCCCCCCCCACACACACACACACTTTTTTAAATTTAATTCTTTTTTTTTATTCTCGCTAGTAATTTATGGTCTTTTGACCACGTTTTTAAATGATGTTGTCCCTCATTGCTGACAATTATTTTGAAAAGTGTTGGCTGAAAAATGTCTTAGTAGGGGTGTTTTTTTTTTTGGGGGGGGGGTTATCTCTCTGCTCATCCTCTTATCTAATGTGTGCTTTTTTTTTTTTTTTTTTTTAACATTGAATTCAAGTAAAGGAGAGAAAAATTTTTTTTGAAATGTCTTATAGTTTCTGTTCGTTATCACACTTTGTTTTTTCTTCAATAATATACGTTAAAACGAAAAAAAAAAAATACCTCAAAAATTAATAATAATGACATTGCATCTAGTATTATTAAAATGTTTAATAATATTACCAAACTTAAATGCATGTTTAGTGTGTGTATATATGTATATATGTGTGGGTAATGTGTGTGTATGCGTGATATGTGTGTGTATGCATGTGATAATAATTAAGGAAATAATAATCCAATGTAATAGAAAATATAAAAGGAAAAAGCAAAATTTTTTTATATATTTATCAATGTTTCATCTTTATTTGGTCATCTTGAAAAAGTTTTGAAATAAAGAGGAAATGTTGATGAATGTATAAACAATTTTCATTATATATATATATATATATATATATATATATATATATATATACACACACACACACACACACTATGTATATTGTTTGTATGTATAAGCAGTGCTAAAACCAGTTGCCTCAAGAGAATACAAAGACTCTTTTCTCTTAATGTTCTTAAAACATTGGCCATTATTAAGATGATTTCTTTTTATATATATATATTTTCAGGAGAGGGAACCCCCATTTTTTTTTATTGTTTATTTAAAAAAAAAAAAAAAAAAAAAATTGTTGTTTGTTTCCAGTACATTTCCATCTTTATCTTTTTTTTCTTTTTTAAATATATTAAAAAAAAAAAAAAAAAAAGAAAATACTTGTTTGAAAGAGTCCGTCACTTTGAAGAAAGGACATTTTACCAACAGGCCAGAGTACTATACCACAGAATGCTTTAAAATGCGGGCCAAACTGAAAGACGAAGTTGTAATACCCACCCATTATCACTGACCACATCTCCCTCCCTTCCATTGACTCCACTCTTCACTCATAATCACCATATTGTCCACCCGACCATGAAATTTTAGCAAGGACCGTCATCCTCGTTTTGAAAAACCCAAAACAAGTGATTCTATCGATCACCTTTTGAATTTCTTTATGAGTGCCAAATTAGCCTTTAATCGGTCCAATCGACTTTCATTATTCACGGGAATTATTTTGGTCCCAGGGTTCGAACACCGGAATGGAATAGCCACCTGAGGATAGTTTTCACAGTTGGGATGTAACATAGGGGGTGTCATTGGTGATATCGGTAAAGGAGAAGGAGGAGGAGGTGCTGGGGAGAGAGAAATAGGGATCGGCCGTTTCAATCTGCCTGCAAAAGTCATTGGAGTCGCGGCAGACTCAGGGATAGGCGGTGGATACATAGGCGTCTCCCGTCGTATTGACATCATTTCAGGTATGCGAGGATTCACTGGTATAGCCACGGGGTTGATTGGCGCTTCCCTCAACAGCGCTATGTTTGGGGTAGGACACATATTTAAATTTGGAGGAGCCTCCCTTGGCACTGATGCGGTGGGTAGACATGGTTTGAGAAGGTTTGTAGGAGATGCCTCCTTAGCAACAGAAGATACTGGAAGACATGCCTTGATAGGCTTGGGAGCTGCCTTTCTTTGTTTGGCCAGTAGAGAAGCTGAAGACGTTCGTGATGTTGACACTTTTTCCCACATGACCATGTGGACCTCCTCTGGCGGTACAGGTGGTTTTCCAACAATAAATGTACAGATAGGGTTTTGTAGGTCGTCACAGCGGACCCATTTCTTTTCTGAAAAGAAAAAAAAAAAAAAAATTTATTTTATTAAATTCATTTTTAATTAAAACATTTTACATAAATTGTGCAAGGGGGCCTTTATTATTTATGAATAGGAAATTGTGAAGATTATGTTAGGTCTATGTATTTACGAGCCAGTTACAGTCGGCATAATCACAGAATCCGTGGAATGTGTTGAATTCGTTCCGGTGACAAGTGAGAGTAGTGGTAAAAGTAAATATTTAGACAGAAAAATAGGGACTCCTTCCTCTAAAGAGGTTACGATTGTGATGGTGTTGCTTGTAGGATGAAATGTAGCATTATATTATCACGACCAAATGTGTATAAAATGATGTTCAAAAGCTACATAAGATACTGGCTATTAGCCTAGATTTGTATTTGTATGTGGCATCTGTTTTTGCAAAACTATGATACTTTGGTCCAGAGGGGAATTTCTGCAGTCATCTTATTATACATGAAGATTATCTTATAGATAATATAATTTATATGGTGAGACCTAATGGGTTTAATTTAATGACTTGCTTGGTTGGTTGTTTTTGTTTTACGGCATATCAACCTTTTTCAGGTTATTTAATGCTGAATCTAGTTATTTTGAGGAATGATTTTTAATGGAGTATATTTTTTTTTTACGTCAGATTCTATTTAACTCATAGTTGGGACCCTAACAGGTACTACCACTCCGGGTCAAAGTGGACCCGGGAGCAATGGCAATTAAAGAGTGGCTCCACACTCCCCAAAGCCTGCAAGGTGGGGCCTCACCATCAGATATAGTTTTAGGTCATATCCAGGACCTTAATGACTTGGAGTTACAATCCTATTGTTTGCTTAGCATCCATTTTGGATAATAGCCTTATATGTTGGGGTGGCTTTGGATAGAATAGAGATAATGTTAAATATTGTGAAAGTGTAGTTTTTAGCAGTTGAAGAAATAGGATTCAGTCAGGGCCCAGTTTAATGTGCACTAGGATGTCAACAACTTCCTGTGTAGCAGAAGCAGGCGTGATAACATGGTTAAAAGAGGGGGTGGGGCCGAAAGAGAAGTAGAAGTCAGTTGGCAGTCTCCCAGTGAACGGCACGAGTAGAGAATGATAAACTAAAGAACCTCAGATATCTGTAGCTCTGATATTCGCTCTTTGTCACTGGCAGAGGAGAAGGCAGTGTCAACATAACAATAAAAGTTTTTTGTCTTCAAATTTAATGATTTTTTTTTCCTTTTTCAATCCTGGGAAGAGTAGGCAACATGAAGTGGGATTTAATTGTTCAGTTATGATTTGTGGTTGCATTGATACCAACCATATATTTTATTTGATTGAAACTTGTAAGATATTTACATCCCTCTGAGGGAAGATAATGCAACAATAGAAAGTAATTCTCAATCTGGGCTTTATGACCCCTTCCCCCCAAAAAAAAGATGTATTTCAGGAGTGTGCTACTTTTTGTAGCAACAAAGAAGAGGGTTCTTTTTTATATTCAGTTTGCGTAAAATATGAGCAACTTCATGTGAGCACTCCTTGCTCTAAAATTATTTTTAAATTTTTTTAAACATAAAACAATGAAAATTATTTGGAATTTTTTTTTGAACATTAAACAATGAAAAGAAAAACAATTTGAGGTTGTTTAGTTCTTTACTATTGCAAAAACTTAGACACCAGGGTCGGAAAATGATATTGAAAAGTCAGCATCCAGAGTTAATAGGTCAAGTCCTTGGTATTTTGTTATTTTCTCCCTCTCTGCTCCGTTAAGGCCAGCAACATTAGGGATGCTTACTTCAACTAGGGTTGGGAATTTGCATGGAATTTCAAATGGAAACCTTTATTAAATACATGGGAATGGCATGCTCTTGTTCCGTCAGCCATGACTAGCTACAAGTCCTAAGTAATTTGTAATTGTATTGTGAGTGTCGCCCACACCAAGTCCACAAAGACCCGTGTCATAGTTGATAGAGTACTTGATAAAATTCAGTTGTAAAATGTTACACTCCTGGAGGTTGAAATTTCAAATAATTTGAAGAATCCAAAAATTACAAAAAATTGTTAAATTCAAACTGATTTTTATAAAACAAAATTTAAGTACATTACAAATTTGCATTTTTATACAGCTTAACAAATTAAACATTGTAGTAATAAGGTATCCAGTATAGGATATTCCTCCCCAAAAATTGTCAAAGCAGCCCAAAATAGTGTTGCAGATTTTTTTTTAGGCTGAAATTTCTGATTTAAGATTTGGTGGCCATGACAAAGTGGGAGTTTTCGATTAACCTATTTTTAAAACCTAATACGGAATGAGGAACTCTAATTGAAAAACAAAAATCACTCCAAAACACACACACAAAATTGAATCTGAAATATTTTGGACTCCTGACTAAGTTCTTAGCTTTGGTTGACACTCTAAAAGAGTCCGACAAAATAGTAGAATACAAATCCAAAGAATGAGGACAAATCAAGCTTACTTACCTGTATATTTAACCCAAGCCACAAAATGATCCGGGTTGTGAGTATATTGGACGAGGCCTGTGACTTTGTAGCGTTCTTTTTCAATATTAAAATCCAGTTGAGAAATATCTGCTAACGGAATCCCCTTTAAAAAATGTACAAGAAGAGAATCGCTGTACCTGAAGAAGAAGAAAAGAAAAACATGTTAATATAGATGATGAGCAAGGAACAAAAGACCTCAATTATAACAAGTGAAGTATGTATGGTCCCCTGTGAGTGCACAGTGAATGAGGCATAAAAAAATTGACTAAGTTCATCATTTGACCCCCCCACCCCTTTAGCCCTAAAAGTCCCCAGGGGATGTCAAATCCTGGTGAAAATGAACAGTGCAGTTTTAGGCCTTAACATATGTAAATTTGAGTTCTGTACCATACAAAAAAAAAAAAAAATGACTAAGTCCATCATTTGACCCCCCCCCCTCCCACCATTTAGCCCCAAAAGTTCCCAAGGCCTTAACATATTCAAATTTGAGTTCAGCATCATGCAAAACTGCTAAACAGAAAATTTTGGACAAATATGGTAACAGTCCCCAAAATGGAGTGTTTTTATTAGCCCTAAAAGAGTCCTTGGGGCACACACAAGAGTTATCACGAAGTATATAGACAAACAAAATTATATAGAAATCAGTTAGTTACAACTTTTTAGAAAGTTTTATAAAAATCCAAGACATCAATTTTTTTTATTAGCAAAAAGTGTCAATTTTAACCATTTTAACCCGAAAGGCACCCCTAGGGGATAAAACAGTTTTCCCGGAAAATCTGTTCTATTACTTTTTTACTCATATCATGTTTAATGTTTGTGCCAAATTTCCAAAAAATTCAAGGCGTAGTTATTGAGAAAAGTGCGGACAGACAAACGGACAAGGGTGAATTTACAGGTCGTCCCTCCTTTTGTTGAGGGACCAAAAATAATTCTTACGTTTGACTACTCAGTCAATCTGACCTTTTTTTTTTATATATATATTAAAGCCACTCGAGGATAAGGGTTAGAGAGATTTTCAGATAGATGATTGGCCATTACTATGAAAGGACTGAGAACTACACTTAATTGACAGAATGACTCAACAGATATTTGTTAGCACTGAATTTGAAAACGACCATGTTGCAGTTTGTAAGGAAACATTTCCACAGTAACACGTTCCACAGGTGAGAAGTTCTTGGAAAGAAACATATATGTATATATATATAAATTGATCATCACGCACCAAGGCCAAACGCAACTTGAGGATAAGGCTTAGTGAGATCTTCAGTTGGATGATGGAACAGTACTGTGAAAGAATTGAGCACAGTGATTAATTCACAGGATGACTAGATTTGAAACTAGACATGAAAATGATCATGCTGTAGTCTGTAGGTAAACATTCCTGTGGTAACGTGTTCCACAGGTGGGAAAGTTTCTAGGGACTATTAAATTCACAGGTAGTCCTTAGTTGTATGTGTATCTCAATCAAGAAAGATAATGACGTTATCGCTGTAGTTCTTGTAGGAAGGTATCAACATCTTCCCACCTAGTATTTCCATCTGGTACTGACTAGACTCAACATTACTCAACTTCAGTAATCTAAAAGAGAATGCTTATCTTGTAAAAAATATAAAGTTAAAAGCAAAAATTTACTTTCTTCACTCACACATTTATACTAACAATAAAAATTGTGGAATCAGTAAACCAAAAACTTACCATAATCTATTATGTACCTATTTACTATGCCTCCCCACGGGACAGAGTTAGACACCAGGGTCGTTTTTTAACGTGGAGAAAAGGTACAAAAATAAAAATTGTCTCAGTTGTGAAGGATTTCTCCTCTACCGAAAGAGAACAAGAAATGGAAGTGCAGCATCTGCAGAACAGATACTACACTTTGATCTTGACCAAAAGGCCAAGTGTAGGGCAGTTGCTTTGTGTGTGTACATAGATGAAAAAAAAAAAAAAGTTTCCTTCAGTCTTGACAGACTATGGATACCCACGGAAAAGGGTGCCTGCACATGAAATTTTTGTGGCAAGAGTTGTGCAATCTCTCCTGAGTCGACATTGTTGCATACCAGTGGCAAGTGGAGGTTCAGGATGATTGAAAAAAATGCCAAGATAAACAGAAAGTGCATACAGCGCCTAGAATTCCCAAATGGTCACCCATCTGGTACTAGCCAGGCTCAACGTTGCTTAACTTCGGTGATCTGACGGAAACTGGTGTGTCAACGTGATTACACTGTACATACATACACACACACACTAGCAGGCAGACCCGACATTGCCTGATCATCAACAAATGTTTCACATTCCCATATTTTTACTGTCATCAAAATTGGTGAAGTTGTCCATTTTTCAATTAAATCGATCGATTGCTTGCTCTAGTTGGAAAAACTTGCAGTGCACCAGAGGAAGCTTCACATGCCTCTCACAATCACTTAATCCACAATACATTGTAGTTAACATTGCACTGTAGAGAACCAACTGTTGATTTTATAAAAAAAATTTTTTTACATATAATAGCTTGAATTAAAGTTTAAAATGCAAAAGTCAAGTATTATACTTCAATTGTGTTCTAAACAGAAACATTCATTTTGAATGCGCCCCTATCATATCAAAGAACCTACTGTTGATTTTATATGTCTTGTGTTTCGGCTTGTGTGGTATGCACTTGTTATGTTAGGCTGTGTAAGGTGTTAACTTTGGTCAAAATCTCCTGTTCCTTTTTTCATCAGATTTTCTTGATTATCAATACTTATCGAAGACACTGATACAAAACCTATCTAAGAACACTGCCAAGCACATAAAGTATCTTCCTGTGAAATTTCATAAAAATCAGCCCAGTTGTTTTTGAGTCCATAGGGAACAAACTCACACACAAAGTTCCTTTAATAGGATATATATATATATATATATATAAATAAAAAGGAACCAACTGAGTTATGTGTTCATCAATGTTTCATCTTTATTTCGAGAAGTCTCGAAATAAAAATGAAACATTGATGAACACATAACTCAGTTGGTTCCTTTTTATATATATATATATATATATATATATATATATAATCTCCTATTAAAGGAACTTTGTGAGTGTGTGTGAGTTTATTACCATTGGACTCAAAAACAACTGGGCCGATTCAAATAACTGAGTTATGTGTTTATCAACGTTTCATCTTTATTTCGAGAAGTCTCAAAATAAAGGTTGAAACGTTGATGAACACATAACTCAGTTGGTTCCTTTTTATTTCTCTATTTCATCGGAATACTATTTCCATTATTCTCATCACACACACACACATATATATATACACACACACACACACACACACACACACAACTAAAATTTAAAAAAAAATTCACAACAAACACCCACAAAGTTTGTATATTCTTGATCACCATTGCCTGGAATAAAAATCAAAAATTTATTAAAAAAAAGTATTCATTCTGTGATCCTAAACTAGCATAGATTTAGTCAGAATTCTGTTTTCCAACCATTTTATGCACTAAAAGGAAAGTAATTGATTTTTTTTTTTTCATGAAATTAATTCTTTTATGTTGACATATTTCTCAAATTGTCTGTGTGTATGTGCATGTGTCTGTGCTCAGATAGAGGAGTGGGTGGAGGAGAAAAAAGGAAAAAAGGGAGAGTGGTAGAAGTAATAATAGAAATGTTACAATTTTGTCCTGGGCAATGTCAGATAGGCCTGCTAGCAATATTTAATTGCTAAAGTTATTTTGGTGATTTTTCATTAAATGAAGTAAAGTACAGGGTGTTTCAAAAGTCTTGGGAACATTACAAATGCGTATATCTCATGAACTATTTCAGGTAGAAAAATGAAACTGGTGCCATTTTAAAGCTTGCTTAATCAAGTTTTTGGTCATACTAATGATTTTCGTCTTATCTTTCCAGGTGCGGTAATGGCGTTCTCTAAACAAGACAAGGCATTTTGCGTCCTCCAATTTGCAAAGACTGAATCGTGGACATGTGTTCAGCGTGCATTTTGCAGGAAATTTAAAAAAGAAGCCCCTGAAAGGAAATCCATTGTCAGATGGCATGCTAAATTTGTGAAAGATGGGTGTTTGTGCCCAAGCAAGCGAACAGGTCGCCCTTTAACTTCAGAAAATGCAGTTGAGCAAGTTCGGACAGCCTTTCAGCGGAGCCCCGGTAAATCAGTGAGAAGAGCCAGCAGGGAACTTCAGCTTGCTCCAGCAACTGCCTGGCGTGTCTTAAGGAAACGACTGCAAATGGTACCTTACAAGCTCAAGTTGGTCCAAAAGTTGAAGGACACTGATAAGCCACTTCGCCGTGACTTTTGCATTGCAATGCAAGAGAAGTTGGAAGATAACGGCTTTGATGACCGGCTTGTTTTTAGCGATGAGGCGACCTTCCATCTGAATGGCAAAGTTAACAAGCATAACACACGCATATGGGGTACTGAGAATCCTCATGAACTTCTTGAGCATGAGCGAGATTCACCAAAAGTGAACGTGTTTTGTGCAATTTCCAAGAAAGGTGTCTATGGACCGTTCTTCTTTGAAGAGGCAACTATCACTGGTGAATCCTATTTCAACATGCTGGAAGACTGGTTAATGGCTCAGTTGGAAGAAGCAGAATCTGATGACTTCATTTTTCAACAAGATGGTGCACCACCACACTGGAGTCTTAGAGTAAGGCAGTTTCTTAACACAAGGCTGCCTGGTAGATGGATTGGGAGATCTGGGCGAGGTGAGGACGTTCTCATGCCCTGGCCTCCTAGGTCTCCAGATCTTACCCCGTGTGACTTTTTCCTTTGGGGCTTTGTCAAGCAACAAGTCTATGTGCTGCCTCTTCCAAGAGATATTGACGAACTAAAGGCTCGAGTAACGGCAGTTGTGGGAACCATTGACGTCAAGATGCTGGAACACGTTTGGCAGGAAATGGACTATCGACTAGATGTCTGCTGTGTGACGAATATTGCTCATATTGAGCAACTTTGAAGATTCCCCACAAAACTTGAAACTTTAACCTTTCCAACGGTACCAATTTCATTTTTCAACTCCTAATAGTTTTTGAGTTATTAAAAATCGTTATGTTCCCAAGACTTTTGAAACACCCTGTATTTTTCAATTTATGTAATTCACATAATGAAAATGGAATTCAATTAAAGGGAAAAACAGTTTACTTAGTGTCACCTTCTGGCTTTGAAATCGGAAATTGACTGTTCAAAAATTAAGAAAAAGAAAGATTTTCATAATTTTATAGCACATAGATTTTGACAGAATTTTTAATTCACTTGTTTTTAAACATTTGGTTAAGAGCGTTAATCAATTTTATTTTAAAATAATGCATAATTGCCTAAGAAAAAAAAATGTACCCCCATCCTTAAAAAAATTTATTTGATTATTTGTAATAAAAAAATTACAATTATAAAACCAATTTTCTTTTCTTTTTTAGTTTATAATAAAAATGGTGAAACACATCCTACCTAAAATATAATAGGTAATTGTTTTTGGATAAACGTTGATTGTCAAATTCTGATTTAAAAACTGGAAACCATCATTAAGCAAACTTTTTTACTTTACCTGCAAAGTATGCTCTTTACCAGTTGAAGATATGTCCTTGACAATCAGTCCAAGAGGGACTTTGTTGTCAGGCCTGAAGTATCGTTCTATTCACGTTTCCAGGCTTTACTTCTCTTTGAGAAGGGGTTAGTTTATTGCTAATTGCTTTAGGCATTCCAACTGGGAAATGCAGACGGCGTTGCTCAGAGATTTTTTGTTGTAAGCCAAAATGCGTTAATCCTAAAGCACTGGTTTTTCAAAACCACAGCTGACGTTGTGTCTAATCTCCTGAAGAGGAGGTAAATAAAATAGTCGAGTTATCTATGCTATTAATTCTAAAATGTTTGTTTATTTATGTGTGTGTGTGTGTGTGTGTATATATATATATATATATATATATATATATATATATATATACACACCAATAAAACTTTTGAACGGATGCACTGAATTGAAAAATTCTTTTTTTTTTCCCTGAAAGGTGTGAGTCCATAAATTATCCTCATCTATATATGGTTCATAACGAACAACGCCGAGTCACACAAAAAGCCAGAAATAAGGTTTTTGGGCGGTTTCGTGACATTGTCACCGGGATTTAGCACAGTCGCGGTAACATCTTTCGGCATATGGACAGGACTTGTGGCGCAATGGATAACGCGTCTGACTACAGATCAGAAGATTCCAGGTTCGAATTCTGGCAAGTTCGTAATAATTGTAACCATCATTTTATCCAACATTTACTCATTATCCTTGCCCTCAGTTAGGGTATTTTTTGTTTTGTTTTTTTTCAGTGATTTTGTTTTGTGCATATGGGAATTTCCCATGCTCAGAGTTCACAAGGTAAGCATTAATGGTATTGATTCGGCGTTGTATATGCTGACGATAAAAATATCATTTTTCAAAGACAAGGGAGATAAATGTTGTAAAATAATTCAGAATTAGCTCCCCTACATTTTAAGGATGTTTTATAAAGATTATTTTTTTAATTTTTTGGCTAAAAAACGTTAACATCACGTTTAACACTATAAATTATTTATAGGTTTTGATTTTAAAGAAATGTTTTTCAAAGCTATACGAATACATGTTTTTTTTATTGCATAAGAATTCAATAATAAAAAAAACAAAGAAAAGGAAAAACAAAAAAGAAAACTGAAACGAAAGAAAAAGGCATAAAAAGAAAAATAGACAGAAATAATGAAAAGAAAAAACCGAAAATAGAAAGGAAGAAAGGGGGAAAAACAGTAAAAATATTATATTTACAATATAAAGATTAGCTAAAAAAGAAAAAAAAATTTTTTTGCTTACTTATTGGGTTGAAGAATCCTTCGTTGTTGCTGACCATTGCACTTGGTGCATTTCACAATGTGCAGCATACAAGTAGCAGAAAACTCTGGCGCCGCTTCCAAAGTTGGTAAGATTTTATTATGACTGAAAGTGAAATAAAATATAGAAATGAGGTATATTAAAACAAAACAATTCTGAACATCTGGATTTTTCATATACGTAGGAGGTGTATCAGAAATTTTGTAGGAATTTTTGACACCCCTAACACGAAACTGCGAATAAAATATAAAAAACTCGTAATTTCTCTTTTAAAAGTGGGGTTTTTATTTTCTTTATGGATTATACTTCCAACATAAACTATTAAAGTTGTTTTAAAAGTAATAGAAATATATTTTTTTTATTTTTTAAAAAACTAATGAATTTTACGAACTCAATATTTTTCAATTTTTAAACTTTAAAAATCTATCAAAATTTTTCTATTGATTCTATTTTTACGATATTTTCAGGGTCAATGTGAAATTTTATGCTCTTTCCAATAAACCGAATATAATATTTTAAACAAACGTTTTTTTTTTTATTCACGCCCCCCCCCATTTTTAAGTGTCTATTAAAAAGTAAATAATTAATTTACTCACCAAAGTTTTATACATCACAAATTGAAGAGAAAAGGTCAATAAATAATATATTCAAATTTAAAACAAAAAAAGTAGTGTTTTTTTAGAAATTTACCTGTAAAGTTCGAAGTTTAAAACTTTTTTTTTTTAAACCACGTTGTTTGTTTTTTCTTTTGTTTTTTAATGAAACCTTGGTTCTTGCTCCTTTAATTGAAAAAAAAAAATTAGGGCTTGAATTACATTTTTCGAGTAGTTATAAGCTTGGAAAGATAGAGGGTCGAATAATTCACGCCTCCCATTTTGAAATGTCTATTAAAAAGTAAATGTTATATATCACAAATTGAAGAGAAAAGGTACAATAAATAATATATTCAAATTTAAAACAAAAAAAAGTAGTGTTTTTTTAGAAATTTACCTGTAAAGTCCGAAGTTTAAAACATTAAAAAAAAAAAAAAAAAAAAGAAACGCGTTGTTTTTTGTTTTTTAATGAAACTTTAGTCCTTGCTTCTTTAATTGAAAAAAAAAAAAATTAGGGCTTGAATTACATTTTTCGAGGAGTTATAAGCTTATGTTATAAGTTGGGTGGAATTATTCACTATTTTTCACGAAATTTCTGACACACCTAAAATTCAATAGAACCTCGAGATACAGTGGCCTTAAGATACGTTTTTCCAGGTTACGATGTGAAATACGATTTCCTACCTCCTGGTTACGGTATTTGCCCCGCCTTAGGTGTTAATTGATTATATACATGTATATTATATACTGGGCAGATTTGCCATTTAATTGTACAAATAGCCTTGAAGCCTATTATCACAAAAAGGTACACGTTGGGTCGGCACCGCCGGTAGGTGTATCAGAACTTTGGGGGAATTTTTAACACCCCTAACACGAAACTGCGAATAAAATATAAAAAACTCGTAATTTCTCTTTTAAAAGTGGGTTGTTTATTTTCTTGATGGATTATACTTCCAAAATAAACTATTAAAGTTGTATAAAAAGTAAGAGAAACTTTTTTTTTTATTTAAAAAAAAGAAAAAAAAAAGAAAAAAAAGAAAAAAATAAAAAGAAAAAAAAAACAGTAATGAAATAAATTGAATTTTACGAGGTAAGTATTTTTTAATTTTTAAACTTTAAAAATCTATCAAAATTTTTCTATTGATTCAATTTTTACGATATTTTCAGGGTCAATGTGAAATTTTATGCTCTTTCCAATAAACCAAATATAATATTTTAGACAAACGGTATTTTTTAATTCACGCCCCCCCCCATTTTGAAATGTCTATTAAAAAGTAAATAATTAATTTACTCAAGTTTTATATATCACAAAATGAAAATAAAAGATCAATAAATAATATATTCAAATTTAAAACAAAAAAAAAGTAGTGTTTTTTTTTAGAAATTTACCTGTAAAGTCCGAAGTTTAAAACTCAAAAAATCAGATCGAGCGTACCGCGTACCGGAAAACGAAATGAGACTAACGAAATGAGACCTCATTTGATCTCATTTCGTTTTCCGGTACGCTCGATCTGACTTTTTGATCACCCGTCTTGTCGGCCATATCAGAGAATTATCGTTAGTTATTTAGACGAGACATACACATTTAAATCATGATTTTCTTTAGTCCAGATGAGTGCAGTAAATAAACTTTTAACTCGAAATGACCCCTAATGTACTAATGTATAACATAAGACACAGAAACGAAACATTTATAATGTGTACACAGCTTTATTTTCTCATAGAACCACCGACCGCTTTCAATGGATTTTACCAATAAAAGTAAAGGAACTTTGTCTTGTCATCGGTTTTGGTAGCAGCCAGGCCGGAAGTTAGGAAGTATGTTAGCTGACTATAAACTCTTTTTTAATTAGTGACTATGAATCGAATTTCAGGCAAATCTGCAATATTCTAATTTTCAAATTATGCTCACATTATGTGCCCCAAAATCTCTTTAAAAATAATGTAAAGAAACTGAAATTTGGGGAATATTTACTTATTGATACCTAATACCTACTGTTCAAATTTCACCCAAATTAAAGGCATTTGAAATTTTCACTAAGAGATTTTAACCCTTTTATATAAAACTAAATATAGCCCATATTACCCACTCTTACGACTAGTAACGGCATTCCAAAATGATTGGTTCATTAGATTAGGAGTGAATCTTGCATAAAAAAATATATGAAAATATTTTTCTCTTGGCGATCCCTCAGCGGTCAGGATGGTGGTCATCATGTTCTAGGTTTTGGTGTGTGAGGAGGTGGCTGATCTTTCACAGTAAGGGGAGATAGTTCCATTTCCATTTTGAAGGTTGACTTGAGGGCGTTCTCTCTCTCTCTCCTCGAGGTCCACACATTGATTGGCCTTGAAGATGGCTGTGGCTTTTGGCGATGGTCTGCCTGTCTTGGTCTCCGATGTGTATGTATTGATGCCCCACTTTAAGTTGGCTTTCAGAACATCTTTGTATCTTCTGGCCTCCTTGAGTGCGAACTTCATATAAATTTCTATATTTTATGTATATCATCAACCTATTATGTCTCGACCATCCACAAGCCTTCTGGTCTTTTGTTACACTGTTAAATTAATTGGTTAATCTTGAAGTCCATATAGATACTATAAATGTGGGAAAGTTATTCCCCTTTTTTGTTTGCTGGCATTAATTTGAAGGACTGCCTTTTTCAAATGATCAGCACAACGTATTGTATAGCATCCAACATTTGCACTCGAGCTAAAAATTGAGGCAAAAAGAGGCAAGCACTAGTGATAGGACGATTCCAAAATTTTTCCGATTCCAACACAATTACCGGTTCTGTTCTAAATTCTCAATTCAGATACATTTTATTTTTTAACTTTTTTTCACCCTAAACAAGGTGTATTGTCACTTGGATGTAAGGAGTTACTCTTTTTGTCTAATAGGGGATTGTAGGGAGTTAAGTAGCGAGATGTCTATTCACATTACATTTAAACTTTTGCGTGTTAGTACAGTCAAAGAAGCAAGAACCAAGGAGGATATTCCAAAATCTAGCAGTTCAAGGGAAGAAACTATTAGAATAAAAGATTTTCCAGCATCTAGGGACTTCAATAGTGAAGGAATGGAATTTTGTTGCTTGTCAAGTTAGTTGGGAGCATGTAGATCGAAGGACAAGTGCTATAAGTTTATCAGAGCACATTCCATCAAAATTCCTGTAAAACAGACATAGGGATGTAATATAGTGGTGATGGAACAGAGCTTGGAGCTTGGCCGATAGTGCGGGACCAATTAGATTAGAGACCCTTTTTTGGACTTGTCTAAAATGGAGAGACTAGTGGTAGCCCAGATGTGGCAACAATACTCCATGCATGAGTGAATGGTGGCTTTGTAGAGTTATAGAATACTGTTAGGCATGAGTAATTACCTATCATGATAAAGAGAATTCCAGTTCTTTTAAAATTCTTCAATATTCAATTATTGAGCGGTTGTATAAATGCTTTTTTTTTTAATTTTCATATTACCATAAAAACTTGCAAACGTAAAAATACAAATATAGAGGGTGAGTGCATTATACAATTAAGTATTTCAAACTTTTTTTTTTTTTTTTTTTCCAAATGTTTTTCCGTAATTAACTGAAAAAGGCCAACTATAAATTTATTTCTCTTTTTAAACAAAGCCAATTTACAGTAGTTAGTCGTAAGTTATTTAAATTTTTTTCGATAAACAATTGAACATAGTTGACTATGACTTATTTTAATCAAAGAAAAATAAAAAGACCAGTGAATAACTTCTTAAAAAAAAAAAAAAAAAATCTGTAAATACAAAAAGAAAAAAAACAAAAAAACTTATTTTATATTTTTTTTTATTTTCCTCTTCATTCAATTGTGACATTTTTACCAAATTTTTTTTTTTATAATGGTCTGAAGATTTGAGTTTTTAATGGTAGTTTAAAATCAATAAATATTTATTAATACTAGTTATGGGAAATTAGGTTAAAAAAATTTTTTTTGAAGAATCGTTTTGGAAATAAGGAATTAGGTTCAAATTTTTTGTGATTTCAATACCTCATAAATGTTCACATTTTTCCAATTCCCATCCCAACATTAGTAAGCACACAGAAATTTTTTTCTTCAATTCAAATTCTATGCAAATTATCAATTTATGTATTAATTTTTTTTACAGACCGTTATCTTCACAGTTGTTTCAGCCAACTATTCCCCTGGCTGTCTTCAGGTGGTTAACCATAACAGGAAAGGAATGTATCCCCAGTATTTACTGCCTTCCATAGTTGTTATCTCACCATGTTTTGGCCAACTAATCCTCAGGCCTGCTTTGGGAAGGATTGAAACTACTATCTTCAGACAATGCTCACTTGGAACTGTAGAGACTCGATGTCTCTATCCACGGGCCCCAACGAGTCGGGTTAAGGTTGGATTTTATCGTTTTATAAATCCAATTTTTGTATTCTTATCGACTTTCATTGTCGAGTCCATACCGAATGGTATTATATTATTTTAAATTTTTGGAATCCTTTTGAGATGAAGCTTCATAATCAGTGTATTAATTTTTGCGGACTTATCTTCATCTTCATAGTTATTTTACCACATTTCGACTATTACGCTGATCTTCTTCAAATAGTTGGCCGAAATATGGTGAAACAACTTATGAAGATGAGGATACCAGTCTGAAAAAAAAAAAAAAAAAAATCAATTGATACACAAATTATGGAACCTCATCTCAAAAGGATTCCAAAAGAATAAAATCTATAATTATCATTCCATGTTTAGCAATTTTTATAGAAATTGCTGTTTATTTCTCTTCTTCTAACCACTTCTTCCATCCATGGTACACATTATCATTGAACAGCTTCTTTGTAGATTACAACATGGCCATCTTCATGCCCAGTGTATGAAACAAATATTTGTGAAACCATTCTCTTAAGTAATCCCATGTTGTCCATCTCTTCCATTTTCAATCCAATTGTTCACCATCCACCTGTCAATCTACGACTTTTCTTTTATGGAAATCGTTCCCAACAAGACATGAAGCAATTTATAGGGAGCTAATAAGAATGGAAGATGATGTAGAAAAGCTTAGTTTTGAAAAGACCAAAGGTAGGAGGAAAACAGTCAGCAGGAAAAGAGAATTCTACAAATTTGCAGTTCTTGGAAAGAAGCTACTCGAATAGGAAGCTGTATTACAAAGAGGTATTAAAACAGCAAATTGATGGAGACTAATAGATTAAAAGAAGCAGGAAAGAAATCAGAATTCTGAAGAACACATGCCATAATAGTATTCATAGAAAAGACTGAGATTTGAGTTGGAACAGATGCAATGACAACATTGCTTAGGCTGCTGCGAAAAAGTTGGGCTCTATACCGCTATAAAGTCACTGTTCGCCCATGTATGGAGTACTGTTGTCACATTTGGGCTGATGCATTTGCTACTGGACAGGGTTCAAAAGAGAGTCGCCAACCTGATAGGTCCTGAACTGTCATCTAAGCTTCAGCCTCTGTCCCATCAACGAAATGTTGCGTCCCTCTGCCTGTTCTACAAGTATTTTAATGATGAATGCTCCAACAAACTACAAGCACTTGTACCCCTTCGATGTAAATACCCCCAATAAGCAGCAAAGTCCCACCCCTACACAGTAGAGATCCCTAGATGTAAGAAAGCCTTCTACTCCAATAGTTTCTTCCCCAGAACTGTTAGACTTTGGAACTCCCTTTCGGGATCGTGCTTTCCCAACTGTACTGACATGCAGAAGTTCAAATGTAATGTGAACAGACATCTTGCTGCTCAACTCCCTTTATAATATCCCTGCAACTTATGTCCCCGATAGTAGCCCACTACTTCAAAGTGGCACTGTGCCTTGTTTGGGGTGAAAATTAAATTTAAAAAATTTTTTTAGGAACATCACGTCTGTGAGAGAGAGGGTGCAGAGAAGAAAGGGTAGGGTGGGGCCAATTAAATTACAGGTGTTTTTCCACCTAATCAAGAAACCTCCGATGGGACAGAGACTCACCAGCACAAATATAGCAATAGTATCCTCTAACTCTTAACCTAAAGTGACTTTTGGATTTGGTAAATGGTGACTTATTAGTACAATGCAGTTCTCTATTAGAGGAGCAGAAATAGTTCTTGACTGATGCCAGTTTTATTTTTTATTTTTACTATTCAGAGTGCCCCTTTTGGGGAAACTGGAGATCTTCATATTAAAAAATCGACCTTGTATCAAACATTACCCTTGAGGGGAGGCAAGTAAATAGGGATAATGTAGCAGTAACAAACTATTTCTTTGTGTGGAATGTTACGCTGAGTGTATATATGTTACGCTGAGTTTATATATGTTACGCTGAGTTTATATATGTTACGCTGAGTTTATATATGTTACGCTGAGTTTATATATGTTACGCTGAGTTTATATATGTTACGCTGAGTTTATATATGTTATGCTGAGTTTATATATGTTATGCTGAGTTTATATATGTTACGCTGAGTTTATATATGTTATGCTGAGTTTATATATGTTATGCTGAGTTTATATATGTTATGCTGAGTTTATATATGTTATGCTGAGTTTATATATGTTATGCTGAGTTTATATATGTTACGCTGAGTTTATATATGTTATGCTGAGTTTATATATGTTACGCTGAGTTTATATATGTTACGCTGAGTTTATATTGGTCAAATATATACTAATCAGGACACGTAACCTATTAACTCTGGAGAACTTGTCTAATCACTTGTTTCCGAGTTTTCTTTGGCCGGACAATCTTCCTGCAATTAAAGACATTCACAACTGTTTATCCAGAAGAATGAACACTCCACACAACCAAACCAGCAGAATTGATTTGTCATTAAGTTCTACATTCTCGGACGGGCAAAATACCTACCGACTGAACTATCCCAAGAATATATTGATAGGGATGGTTCCCTGGACTGGCTCAAAAGAGGATCCCTCCATTACGACCAAGAGAGGTTGATATTGGCTGCACAAGACCAGGGCCTCATGACAAACGCCTTTAAAAAGATGTGTGGTCTAAGCAACAATAATAAATGCAGGTTCTGTAGCACTGAGGTTGAGAGTGTGGGCCACCTGATTTCTAGTTGCAAAGTCCTACTTGGAGATGGTTATTATACAGATCGCCATAACGGAGTTTGCAAATACCTTCACTGGAAGATATGTAAGAAATTCAACATTCAGTGTAGTAAAAAATCCTGGGAACATATACCCGAACGAACAGTTGGGAATGACAACTACACTATTCACTATGACTACATAATCCCTACTCTACATATCTAGAAAACGCAGCTGTTAAACCAGATATAGTGATTTGGGACAGAGCAAACAAAAAAGCGACCGTAATAGAGGTCAGTGTACCCAATGATACAGGTCTTAACAGAGCTGAGAGGGAAAAGATAACAAAGTATCAAGGACTTATGTATGATATGAAACGAAATTGGAAATTAAAAGACGTTTCAATTATACCAGTCATCATAGGAGCAACTGGGCTTATGAAAAAGAACTTTAAAAAGTACATAGCAAGCATACCCGGTGAACCAAGTGCAAGTGAAATACAAACGATTGCACTGAAAGGGACGGCTAGAATCCTGAAAAGATCTCTTGGTTGGACTCACTAAAATAGGGGTAAATGTCAGACATCTGGTTGGATGTCCCACCCCCTAGAAGAAAAAAGTTTAAGAAAAATGAAAAAAAAAAGGAACATGTAGAGCTTTTATGATTTCCGTGTTGAAGAATCGTTGCATTGAAACTTGCGACGACCATGTGCATGCAAATAAATATATTCTTGTTTTTGATTTTTTGTGATGAGGATTGATCATTTTTTTTTTTTTTTTTTTTTTTTTAATCCTTTGCGACGAGACTTCATAATTTGTGCATTCATTTTTTTTGTGAACTTCATCTTCATAGTCGTTGTTTCATCATGTTTCGGCTAACTCATTCTCCGACCTTCTTCAGGTGATTAATTAATAACTGGGTATAAGTTACAAAACTCAACCTCTAGAAGAGTGTAACTTAAAACTGAATTTTACCAAGTACTTATTCACTACGCCATGGGTCCTTGCAGACTGAAGAAGGCCGGAGGTTACATTAACCGAAATGTGAAAATAATACTTAAAGAATTCAAATAATACGAGTCAGACTCATGTTTTCATATTTTTATTTCTATATTACTGTTGGCCATACATCATGTCATCTCATTAAAAAAATTGAAGTATGTTTAACACACATAAACGTTTTCAATTCTTTTTTGAATCATCATAGTCAATTGATAAGTGCAAATTAATAAAAATGCTAGAGAAAAGTTCGAAATTTTGAAAGAATTTCACAGTAGTTGACGTGTGAAGAATGGCCTTGCATTTTGCCAAAAAAGAAAATAATCTATACATTAATCCGATAGCGTGTGCGTTATTTTCTGTGTCACACTTTCATCTGGGTCAATTGTTATGGACTTCCATTTCTTGTAATAAATAATTTTACCAAGAATTCTTCGTAAGATTTGGTTTCGGTTTTGATTATAGCTGATGGCACTTAAGTCATCTCTTTTTTTTTTTTTATAAATAATTTTATCAAGAATTCTTCATAAGTTTTGGTTTAGGTTTCTATTATGGCTGAAGGAACTATTTTTTTTTTTTTCATATGTTTTTATTTCGGTTTCGATTCAAGGTAATGCACCTAAGTCATATGGATACATTTTTTTTATTTTTCAAATCACAACTTTATCTATATAATTATAAAACTCAAATGATCTTGTAACGATGTATGTAACCCACTTTCCGGTTTACGATATCCGGTTGCGCATGCGCGCATGACCTGTGCACTGAAATATTAACATTATTATTTCGAAATTATTATTTAACATGGGAAGAGTGGGGTTTAAAATAACTTAAACGTAATACAGAAATGAACGATGTAAAAAAAAAAAAAAAAAAAAAAAAAAAAAGCAGATATATCAAAATTTGAATTTAACTATAAGTATTATGGTATCTGTTCAGTGCACATTTACCTATAAGTATGCATGTATAATTCAGTAACTGTAAATTTTTTTTTTTTTTTCAAAAATAATCAATTATAATAAACAGAATGACTCATAGAAATCTATCTATATTCTTTTTTCATTTTAATATACTTTCATAGAAATGTTTGTTATGTCAAAAAAAAAAAAAAACCTATTTTCTTTACATCACAAGTATCACACTCATACATGAATTCCATAGCTAATATAACATACTGACCCAACGGGTCACGGGTAGTCTAGTTATATATAAAAATCGATAGAACATTAACTCTATAATAATATATATGAAATCTGCAAGAATTAAAATATATTAAAGCATACTTTACAACCGGGCTTTGCCAGGTGTTTGTGCTAGCTTAGATAAATACTTTTGTAGTTTTAACAAAAAAGCTACAATAATATCAGAGCGTCTCCATTTACACTGAACATCTACAGAATACCAACATCAATATATTACATATGAAAGAGTCCCCTGCGAAATTTCCACAGGTCCCGCTAGTTTAAATTCCTGTAATACCGGAATTAACATTACACAATAAAATTGTATTACATTAAGCACTTTAAAATGTTGTTACTGGTTTCCTACATAATGTCATTAATTGTAGGTTGTCAAATTTAAGAAGATAGCTTCAAGTACTTTTAATTTTTTAACTTTGCTTCAGAAGGTATCATTTTCATGTTATTAACTAAAATTTGTCTTAAATAAGAAAGCAGTATGTTTTTATAGATGTTTGTAAATTGAACTAGAGTTTACAAGATGCATGGTGAGGTGGTGGGATAGGGTAGTGGTTGTGAGACCAATGTAACTATTAGCTTTATTATTAGGAGAGTTACGTTCACTTAAATGGCATTTAAACTCATGGCGTTGTTTTGATTCATTTGTTTTTTGCATCCTTCTACCATACTTTCTAGACATTATTTGACTCATTGTTGATGATTGTATGTTTTCATACAGTCCGAACACTTTCAAATTAACTCCAGAGAAAGATAAGCTATCTTTTAGGAAAGACTTCTATCTTAATATCATCCATTAACTTCACTTGACACACTTCTCTTATATTATTTTGAAAGACTAATTTTTACCATTGTTTTAGGCTGTTTTTTTTACATGTACTAACGAGTTATCACTTATTCAAAAGCCACTCAAGGATAAGAGTTAATGAATTTGTCAGGGGAATGTTGAGAAAATATTGTGAAGATTTTTATGAAAATCGCTTCAGACAAGGCATGAAACCAATTGATGTAAGAAACTAAAAATACTACTACAAGATCAAAAACTTGCCAACAATAAGTGTTAGATGGAATAAATTCTGACAAAACAGCAATACTTCCTCCTTTGTCAAAAACATTGTCTCAGGAATGTGAGGACTAATGGGCAAAATAAGGAAAGCAAGAGTTACACAGCTGTCGAAAGTAAACTCAAGGTCCACTTTCTACTCTCCTTAAATTATAACATGGGGTCAAGGTATTAAGAAACCAGAGAGACTCAAATCAGAAATGTCTAATCATATTTTCTCCACTCGTCTCCCTTACGTCTTCAACATTTTTTATTCAAATTTTTTTTTTTTCAATTGCAAAATAGATTTTTCCTCTAATCTATCCGTTATTAAATTTTTTTTTTTTTTTTTTTTGATTGGTAACGATGGTTGAAACTAAGGGTGTATAGATTAATCAGCAGGTAATTGGTAATCAGCTAATTTGCTGATTAATTACTTTTCTCTTTCCTATTAAATTTAAATCATTTCATCATTGTCAAGTGACTCAACAGATAGCTTTGACACATTAACACAGTAACTGCTAATTTAACTTAACATTTAATTGTCTGACCACTATTATGGCTTTTTGTCTTTGTTTAATAAAATTCAATTTTTAATCCTTAAATGAATATAATCAAACAATTAGATAAGAAAAAGAAATTACAAACCAACTACAAAGTGTAATTCTTTGAGTGAATAACTATAAGCTGAAATTCTGCACCTGCTGCTGCTCTACTTCCTCTTATTCTAGCTGCCTACCTTCTCTGCTGTCATAGTCTCCTCAGTATTTAAATTTAATATTTTTAAGTTGTAATTTAGAAACAGACCTTCTCTATTCTCATGATGAAGATGGTGTGCTTAAATATTTTGAAGCCAGTTTACTCAGCAGTGGTAAGGTCTTCTGTATCTACTTCCACCATTGAAATGGATCATCACCTCTTGCGAATATTGGTAAAGCTACATAGTAATCAAGTTCTTTTGTGCACTTAAGCATAAGGGATTTAGTTCTTTTGAGTTAAGATTGTGATTCTTGTATTTCTGTTTCAGTTGCAGTTTTCAGGTTCAACTCACCTTCTATCTGCTCTAAGTTTTCATTTGCTTCTGTAGGGTTATTCAAAACTAATTCATCAAACAAGCTTGAAAGAAATACAGTTTTACTTTCACTTTGATTTTCTTGATCCTCAACAGAGCTTGAAGAAGCGTATCCTGCTGATTCTGCTTCATCATCAGTAGAAAATGTAGAATCCAATTCTTAATAGTTTTTCCATGTTATTCTTTTGAAATTTATATTCGATTCTTGGATCTAGGAAAGTAGACCCACAAGGTTTTATCATTTAAATAGGATGAAAATCTTGTTTCCATGGATTCATTGAATTGTTCAACAGTGGTAAGGATTCCACTAAAGTCAGAAATATCCAAATTAGATTGGACAGCTTTTCAAAGAAATAACCTCAAAGCTAAAATTGTAGGTATTATCATCAATATGATTGAAGTTCTGTAATTTGCTTCTTTAGTGACTTTTTCAAGTGGATTCAATAACTGGATAATTTTTCTAAGTTTTGATTTGTTACTGCAGTCTTATTCGAAGCTAATTCATCAAACAGGCTTGAAAGAAATACAGTTTTACTTTCTCTTTGATCTTCTTGAACCTCAATAGAGCTTGGAGAAGTGTAACTTGCCAATTCTGCTTCATTATCATCAGTACAAAGATGTAGAATCCAATTGGCCAATATTGATTTTATAGTAGTTTGGTGTTTCACTGGAGGCTTGTAGTTGCTGCCACTTGTTCTTGGAATGTCTGTTTCTGAATATTCATTGTGCTTCCTTTTTTTTTTTAATCTGCAACTTTTTTGTTTCTTTTGAACGAACATTTCTAAGATGGTTTAACAAATTAGTCATTGTAAAAGTTTTTGTTGATTTGCCACCTTTTGATGAAATAGATTGACATAACTTGCAAGCAACTGTATTCTTATTCTTGGGATTGACGTTAAAATACTTTGAGCAGAAACTGGTTGCCATAACGGTTGAAGAGGGTTGTTAATATTTAGTTAATTTTTTACACATTTAAATTATTTATGTCCGATATCTAATTAATAATTCATTTATGTCCGATATCTAATTAATAATTCATTTCAATAAAATATACATTATCAGAAAAATAAAAATATATATGTAATGGTAGCAAGAGTCCAAAAATAAGGAACAAGCGTATGACTGATGAAGAATGCTTTATTTTCGGTTCGCACATCGTCACAATTTACTGTACGATTCCTCAACATGAAAACTGAAAAATGAAGCAATAATTTTTTTGACAAATGATTTAAAGTAAAAAAAAAAAAAATAATGATAATTCGATAGGATGAGAAAGGGAGGAAATTTTCCTTATGCTTACATCTATTTGCTTCAAATTCAGTGCAGTTGTAAAAACCTACACGTTGACAGCTTGTCATGCCTGTTATTTGATAATATGGTTTAGACCAGCGGTTCTCAACCGTGGGCGAAAATCAAATTTTGGGGGGGCGATTTTCAATCAATTTTATCTGTGAAAAATTTTGACATTTTTGCGAGTAAATTTTTTAAATTTTTTGAAATTATAAACGCGTAGCTGAACTATTAGTGCGAAACTTTGGTCACGTGACCTATGAATTGCTCTCTTATAAATGAATTGTCAGTTTTGAATATTCAATTTATTTCAGTAAATCCGATTCTCCAGTGACATTGTCTTACAAGTGTTTACAATTTTCACACACACACACACACACTCATTCCATTACGTGAATTTACAAAAACAAAAACACGAAAAACAGTTAGCGTTAATCAAGTTTTCATTATTATAATTGTTGTAAAATACTTTATTTGCATTAAATTAGTTTTCATTTAAAAATAAAGTTTAATTATATAATATTTATTTGTTTATTAAAAGCTCAAAAAATTATATTGAGAAATAGAATATTGTTTTATGACCAAAAATTATAAGGGGGTCCACCAAGAAAAAAAAGAAGGGAAAAGGGGTCCACGGGTCAAAAAAGGTTGAGAACCGTTGGTTTAGACAATGCAGGCATCTTTGATAAATTTTCACTGGCAAAGAAAAAAGGAGGGAGTTACCTTGTCTTCCTTTCCAATAAAATTAAGATTAGTACCATTTATAACTAAATTTGCTGATAAATCGGCATTAGAAAATTTATTAATTGGTCGATCAATTAGTAATCAGACGATTATCAAAGGCCAATTAATCGGTAATTGGCCAATTTGATAATTGGTACATCCCTAGTTGAAACTAGGCAGAATCTAATTATTTAAGAGGATGACTGAACAAGAATTTTGTGGTCAGCTGGGAAGCAGCTTCATGATATTGTGTTCCAAAGACAAGTAGCTCTTGGAAAATAACTTTGTTCATGGAAGTTTCATTCACACACAAGAGGAAAGAAAAATTATTTACAGAGGTTGTGGTTAGACGATTTTTTTTTTTTTTTTTGTGAATGTTTTATGGGGAGGAATCATAGATTGGAGCTCAGCCGAGCACCTACCATGAAAATAACGTTAGAGTAGAGAAAGACTAGCAATCTCTCTTCTGTAAGAAAGCGGCTGCATAGAAGATAGCATGTAGAGAAGGGTACATCCCCACTAGATTTCAAAGTTTGTCTTGTACTCTGTCAAGGCAGAAAAGGTTGTGAGAAGTGGCACCTCCCTAGATGTGGCAACAGTACTCCATCTTTGGATGAATTTCGACTCTTGTGCAGGTAAAGGATTAACAGCACTCATGTGTTGATAATCTCAGTTTTCATCTGATATGATATACAGAATGAGAACTATGTTTTTTCTTTCTTAGTTCATCGTAAGAGACATATAAAGTGGATGAACAAAATAAAAGAAACACTTTGCTTTACAGGATTATAATTTTGAAATATGAATAAAACTATCGAAAATTTTCTTTTATTACCAGTGTGTGTGTGTGTGTGTGTGTGTGTGTGTCGAAGGCAACCTTGCCCGGTCATAAAATACACTTAAATATATTTTAATTCATGAAGATTTTGGAGTTATTATTACAGAGCCAATTCTCTATTAAATATTATATTGTACCTAATATACAGCGTTGATTTCAAAAGTTTAGGTTTGGTTGGTTGTTTTACAGCATATCAACCCTTTTCAGGTTATTTAATGCCAAATCCAGTTATTTTGAAGAAAAATTTTTTAATAGAATATATTTGTTTTTTTTCAACTTGGTTTCTATTTAACCCATAGTTGGGACTCTAACAGGTACTGCCACTCTAGGTCAGAGTGGACCTGGGAGCAATGGCAATTAAAGGGTGGCTCCACACTCCCCAAAGCCCGTAAGCTGGGGCCTCACCATCGGATATAGTTTAAGTTCATATCCAGGGCCTTCAAAAGTTTAAAGAAAAAAAACTTGGGTGTTATCAACTAGAACCAAAACCCAAACATTTAGCACTCCAGCCTCATTCACTATTGCTTCAGCTATCAACAGATAAGAAACATTTAAAATTATAACACCAGAAAATTAAAATTCATAAAATTTTCTGATGATTGTCTATCATGTTATTAACTTAAAATTGTCTTAAGTGCGCGGGCAGTAATGTTTTCGTACATGTTGGTAAATTGACCTAGAGTTTACAAGGTGCATGGTAAAGTAGTGGGATAAGGTATTGACCGTGAAACCAATGTAATTATTAACTTTATTATTATTATGGAGTTACATTCTCCCAAAGGGCATTTAAACTAATAAATGATATATTTTTTTTTTAAATATTTATACATAACTGATTATAAAAGATAATCAAATAGAAGAATCCTGTTATTTTTAATATTTGCATATTATATATATATATATATATATACATACACACACACACACACACTAGAAGGCCGTTTTTGTTTTAATTCATGTAGATTACATCTATATATTAACACTCTAATTCACTTTGACTGTTATCATCTTGACATCCCTTAAAAGGAAAGTGGAATATTCCAAATGGCTAATAAACATTTCATTTTAATAAAACAAAAAAAATGGTGTCGCTGGTTAGGAAAAACCTCCCCACATTCTTATTGGATGAAGAAAACCCTAGCTACAACCTGATTGGATAAAAGAATTCTTGCTTGAAAAAAAAAAAAAATAAATAAATAAAAAAAAATGGCAGTTTTAACTCTTTCTTCAAATGTATTAAGATCCTGATTTTTATGTACATATTTATGTCTATTCATAAAAACTTATAAAAAATTTTTTTAAAAACTCAAATTGTTTATAAGAGGATTCTATTGTGCAAATTTAAAATGGAAATAATAAATTCTTTTTAAAAATTAAAATTATTATTTGTTTATTGTATGACCTTAATAAAAGAATTCGTAATAAATATTTACTTCCAATGTTTTTTTCAGCTTAACTTATTTCAAACTGACAAATTATTGCACAGTAAATAAAATCAAATGGAAACAAAAAAAATCAGCCGGATATTTGCGCGTCTATATTACTGTGCTATTTTTTTTATAGTATTTTTACAAGTTAAATTTAATTTTTACAATATTTTTGTTTACTAAATTGTTAGGTAAAAGTGCAAAATAGTTACGTAACACCCTCCCTCCATATTAAGAGTGGTTTTCTTAATAACATTATTATTTCAGTGTAGTAACATATATGCATAAGTACCAACATTTTTTTTATTTCGAATAATTTCCTCAAGAAAAAATCCCATGAAAATGTCTAAATTTGATGGAATATTTTTTTTAATTCATAATAATGGACTTTGTTTTTCATTTTTTACCTATTTCATAGTGATATGAATTACTGCACAGTAAAAATAATTAAATTAACACAAAAAAATATTTTTCTTGTTTGGAAATATTTAATCAAGTAAAAATTCCATTTTTTTTTTTTTACTTGATTACAAAAAAAAAAAAAAAAAAAAAAAAAAAATGATTTTACAACTGACATGTTTTTTAGGGGGGGGGGGCAGATAATTAGACCCCAAAAGTTAAATAAATCCATAAAAAGCTTATGTTAAATAAAAATACAAAAAGCTATATATTAATATGCTTACCATGATTAATATGTTACAAAAAAAAAAAAAAGAAAATCAAATATTAATGAGAAATGAATTACCTCCCTTTATAGTCACTCTTTATTAGTGAAAAAAATCATTAAAACCATTTCCTTTCCAAAATTTTTATTTCCATTATTACCTACTTATATGTTATGTTGAAATTATTACAAATTCACACGGATTTCAAGTGAAAACATTATTACCTATTTATGTCATGCTGAAATTAGTACCAATTTCAATGCATTTCAAATGAAACAATTATTACCTATTAAAGCGTCATATCCAAATAAGTAATACCATACAGTACTTTTGTTGATTAGAGATCTTTTAAATCTACATATTTCAAGTGAATACATTACCTACTTATATGTTATGTTGAAATTAGTACAAATTTTAACGCGTTTAAGTGTCATGTTAAAGCATGTAAAATCATAAGGTACGTTTGCTGAGTAGGAATCTTTTAAACCTATCTATTTCAGGTGAAAACGATATTACCTGCTTACAGTTCAAGTTGAAATTAGTACAAATTTCCATACATTTCAGATGAAAACATTACCTAATTATGTGTCTGTAAGAGTATCTTGTGTAGTTTCCGACGTGTAGGAGACGGGGAGTCTCGTCGTGGGCGACGAAGCGTTTCCACTGAAGAACCACGGCAACACTCAGCGAACCAACAAACAATGACAGCCACGGCGCGAAGGTAATTAACAAAGCTCAGCTGACTGCACGAATAGAAACGGAACCCAACGGTCACTGTACTGATCGCCACGAACGTCAGAACCCGACTGCCTCGCACCTCCAATGGACCGATTTTTATTCCTCAAGATGGCCTAGCTAATTTGCATCCCCGCGCGATCCTGCGAGATTCCGTCTCTAATAAAAGCAGGCAGGCGCCATCTTGGAACTCTTTCTTCCGCTGCCCCGACCACAGGATCAGCCACCACCCCGCACGCCAGGCACACACGGACCCTCTTGCGCCAAGGGCTACGGTTAGTCTCACAGTGTCATTTAAAATAATTAAAATCATATAGTGCTTTTGTTGGTTAGGGATCTTTTAAATCTACATATTTCAGGTTAAAACATTACCTTTTTATATATCGTTGAAATTAGTACAAATTCCAACACGTTTCAGGTTAAAACATTACCTACTTAAATGTTATGTCAAAATAAGTAAAAATAGTGTTTTTGTGGATTAGAGATTTTCTAAAGCTACGCATTTCAGGTGAAAACATTACCTATTTAAATGTTATGTCCAAATAAGTAAAAATAGTGTTTTTGTGGATTAGAGATTTTCTAAAGCTACGCATTTCAGGTGAAAACATTACCTACTTAAATGTCATGTCAAAATAAGTAAAAACAGTGTTCTTGTGGATTAGAGATTTTCTAAAGCTACGCATTTCAGGTGAAAACATTACCTACTTAAATGTCATGTCAAAATAAGTTCAATCAAAAGGGCGCTTTTGTTGATTAAGGATCTTTTAAACCAACGCATTCCAGGTAAAAACATTACCTACTTAAGTGCCATGTTAAAATATTTACAATCATAGGGCGCTTTTGTTGATTAGGGTTCTTTTAAACCTGTGCATTTCAGGTGAAAATGTTACCTACTTACATGTCATGTTAAAATATTTACGATCATAGGGCGCTTTTGTTGATTAGGGTTCTTTTAAACCTGTGCATTTCAGGTGAAAATGTTACCTACTTACATGTCATGTTAAAATATTTACAATCATAGGGCGCTTTTGTTGATTAGGGTTCTTTTAAACCTGTGCATTTCAGGTGAAAACTATTATCTACTTACATGTCATGTTAAAATTATTAGATTATTACAAAGCAATTAGTACAAAGCAGTTTTCTATAAATACGGAAATTAAAACCTATTCCTGACATACATGTGTAATCCAAAATGTCCTTAAATAGTAAACAACTTGGGGTCATCAGAACTTGCATAAAATCGACCTGACTTAATATCATGTGTATATCATGTACATCTAGCTGAACTTTTGAAAGACATTAAAGAGACATGTACTGGTTTGTTGGTTGGTTGTTTTACGGCATATCAACCCTTTTCAGGTTATTTAATGCCGAATCCAGTGATTTTGAAGAACAATATTTTAATAGAATATATTTGTTTTTTTTTCAAGTCGGTTTCTATTTAACCCATAGTTGGGACCCTAACAGGTACTACCACTCTGGGTCAGAGTGGACCTGGGAGCAATGGCAATTAAAGGATGGCTCCACATTCCCCAAAGCCCACAAGCTGGGGCCTCACCATCGGATATAGTTTAAGGTCATATCCAAGACCTTTAAGTTAGGAAGCCAGTAGCGAAGTGGGAGTGTAGAAAAAAAAGGGGAGGAAGGGAAGGAGACTATTGTTTTTGTTTTGGGCTTTGCAAAACATGACTTAGTTGTGCAAATAATTAAAAAGAAAAACAAAAACAGAAAGGTGTTAATGTAGGTGTATTTGTGTCAGGGAGTCATCTTCCGACATGTACTGGGAATTCTTTAGCAAATGTTTATGTTACTGAATTCCAAAAAAGTGAGCTACCACACTGCCACATTATCATAATTCTGCAAGATCAGAATAAGATCAGAACAGTTCATCAAATTGATGCAGTTGTCAGCAGAGATAGTAGGACCTGAAGATCTAGAGCTTCGTGATTTAGTTCAGTTTGTAATGGTACATGGTCAAACCTCAATGTAATTGCTTGATTATGTGATGTTTCTTACTAGTCTGTTTTTTTTTTTAATTTTCAACTACCATGAAATTCTCACGGGTTCTGCTAGTATTTATTATTATAGAGACCATTCTTTATCAATTATTATATTTAACCTAAAAGATAGTAGTGAGATCAAAACTAAAAAATATATATGACTTGAGTGCCATCAGCTAGAATCAAAACCCACCA